>NC_140444.1:37391961-37716961 GCF_963576455.1 Neolamprologus multifasciatus | reverse complement strand
TTTATTAAAATCTTTTTTAAAAATCTTCATCATGAGTTCATCATGTGTCCAAGTGGCTGTGACGCAGACTAAGTCGAAGGTCATCTACCAATCAGAAGCTGTGCATTTAGATCCCCGACTCCTCCAGTCCACATGCTCCAGGTGTTCTTGGACAGCACATAGAATAAGACTGCATACATATTTGAGTGTGTAGTAAAAAGCACTTTACAAAATAACAGTATTCTACTATAACATACCCTGCTGATGTCATCTGTAGGTCCGCCACTGAGTAGTACAGTTGTATTTGGTTTTTCATGGGACCCCGTTGGTTTCTGCGGGCCTGTGGACCATCCATGTCCCCATCTATATTTGGATGGTATCTGAAAGAGACACGACTACACTTTGGGACTGGGCATTTAAAGAAAACTACTTCAAGCAAGAGCTCACAGCACACATCTGTTTGGTAAAACTCACAACCGTAGCTTTTGTTAAAAAAAATGCACTTATTCCACAAAATGTTCATGTTCTTACGCCAAACGTCTCTCTGTGAGGTTTACTCTTTACTAGAGGGATTTAATCATTAGCATAACTGAACTGAACGTGAGCAAAACCAAAGACATGGTGGTGACCTTCTCCAGTAGGCAGAGGGATCTGGCTGCTTCAGGCACCACCACCATCTATGGGAAGCCAGTGGAGGTAGTTGAGGAGTACAAATACCTGGGAACCATCTTTGACAACCTCCTGAAATTCTCCGCCAACAGAGAGGAGATTCTCAGGAGGTGCCACCAACAGCTATACCTCCTTATAACTCAACTGCTTTGGAGTCGGCACAGCCATCATGATGACTTTTTACTACGCCTTCCTGGAAAGCATCATGACCTTCTCCATCACCTGCTGGTTCCACTCCCTCAGCCTTCATACAGGAACAGACTGCAGCGCACTGCATCAGTGTGCTCTAAAATCATTGGCCTGTCAGGACTCTGACAGGTTTTCAGCCAACAGGCCCTCAGACAGGCAGCCAAAATCATCACTTCCTCCTCCAATTATAACAAATTATTAAAAATATGGAGAAAATACTGTTTGCAATTAAATGTGTCATAGTTTAGTTTAATGGCCGTTAGACTACATCAGACTAATGTAGCCAGTGCAGTATAACAGTAGGTGCATGTCTCTTCAGGTCGGTGTGGTTTTTTTTAACTGATATTCAAATTGCTCATGAAAATACCGAAACAAAAATGTAAACATTACAATGTTTTTAAGCTTTCCTGAGGTGAAAAAGTCGGCAATGATAATAAAAGCTAAATGTAGCAGTACACCATAGTATAAGAAATGCACTGACAAAGTACTCGATCAGATCTGTGATACAGAAACCTTGTTCACATGAACATATCCATCTCAGTGCCATGTCTGCCTTCATTATCACCAATTAAAGTTTAACTTCATGTAGTTTACAGTCTAAAGTGCTTTGAGTCACCAGTACAGCTGATTTTATAAACCATATAAATAATAATGTAAGTCTATGAATTCATTTCCAGCTGGTGCTTTTTTAGTCTTGCAATCACGTCACCTCAGAAACTGCGCAGTTGCTTGCTGGTGGTTGCCGTGACGGCGTATGCTCCGTTGCCATTTTCGCTTCTGCATCCATTGATGTGTATGGCGGGTATTACTGTACCATGGATGCGACTGGTTGACAAGTGGATTGCTGTACCAGGAACTGGGCAGTGTCAGAGTTACCACACACAAACCTAGAGGCGGCTGGGAAACAAGACAGTCGTGTAGTCGTAAAAGGAAAACGGAGTGAAACGACTGACCAAGAAAGAGAGACACTAAACAAAGAAAACATTACAAAATCTGTTCTTCACCTGTGTGATACAGGAGGCCTTGTGCTCCTCTGTCTCCTTGAAAGCCAGTAGAGTGATGCAGGTCCGCAGATCAGAACTGATGTTGCCTCGCTTGTGAAACAGTACCCTCACCCTGAACCTCTCCCGACCTCCCTTATCCCGCTCTATTTCCACGCTCTCTGAGAGAAGGGAGGCAGATAGAGGGGGAGAGGCAGGGAGGACGGACTCTGATAAAAGCTGTGGATGAAAAGAAATACAGATGAATCTGTGGGGGTTTTCAGTTACATCTCCATCTCTTATCATCTTTTCTCTGCTGCTTACCTGTGTCACAGAGTGAGGGCCAAATGAAGCCCTGAGGCCGGGCTTGGTAGCCCAACCTGTCGGAGGCAGCACGAACATACTCTGAGAAAAGGCAAAAGGGCTAAAGTTGGAGAAAAGAGGGCCCATCTCTGCTTGGGACAGAGGGAGAAACTGCCAAGAAGGGGGGGTGACGGACATCTGGACTGGCAGGGAGAGAGGAAGAGGGGGCTGCAGGAGGGATGGAGGGACTGAGTCAGTAAAAGAAGAGAAGAGGCAGGTGTAAAGGACATGTTACTATCACAAGGTCATACATGTCAGACTTGCTGAGATTTGCATTAACTGCCTTCCTTTCTGTTATATTTGGGCATCAACCCATACATTGTCCAAAGAACCCTAACACACCAACAGCCCAGTGGTATCAGAGTGCTTGATTAGTTGGACTTTGCTGATGGCAGGCATTCGCTGTGACAGCTTGTGCTGTTTTACATTTGCCTCTGTCCAGAGCATAAAGTCGTCTACATCTCACAGATTCTGAGTGGGGTTAAATTCTGGACTCTATGATGGCCAGTCCATGTGTGGTAATGTCAGCGCATGCCTTGTCAAATCTAAAATGAACATAAATTCAAATGTATCAAAGTAAAGCAGTCTCTCTCCTTTTATCTCCAACGTCATCCATTACATTGCTGCCATATTGACGCCATTCACAGACCATCCATGGAATCCACATTTTTAATTCAGTTCCTTTTTATTTATATCGTGCATAATCACAACAACAGTCACCTCAAGGCGCTTTATATTGTAAGTGTCATGGACCCCGTGTCTGCTGACCCAGGTTGGCTACATATGTTTCTTGTTTTCCTTTCCCTCTCTCTCACGCTTGCCTCACCTGGGCGGAGCTCATTGCGGGCTCCCCGCCCCTGGCCCTCGCACCTGTAAATAATCACACACCTGTGGCTCATCGCTTCACCAGCGTCCACTACTTAAGGCAGTGGCTGGAAACATCTCATCGCTGGACTGTTGAGTAACCTCGGTAGTAAGCTCCAGAGTTCTAGTTTCTAGTTGTCTTTTCGCGTTGTTGCTTCGTTAGATTAAACGCTTGTTTCCTGTGAACAGGAATCTCTTTCCCTTGGAGCCCTGGATGTGCTAAGTTGCTGGTGTGCTGTGTTTCTGGAACTGTGTGAAGATTCCCTCGTGTGTGAAGTCCCCTTTTCCGGACTCCCCTGTGCCCTGGATTCCCCTCGCCCTCTCACCTGTATATAGTTCATGCATTTATTACTTCCAGGCTGGACTACTGTAATTCATTACTATCAGGATGTCCTAAAAACTCCCAGAAAAGCCTTCAGTGAATCCAAAATGCTGCAGCAAGAGTCCTGACAGGGACTAGAAAGAGAGAGCAGATTTCTCCTGTTTTGGCTTCCCTTCATTGGCTTCCTGTTAAATCCAGAATTGAATTCAAAATCCTGCTCCTCACATACAAGGTCTTAAATAATCAGGCCCCATCTTATCTTAATGACCTTGTAGTACCATATCACCCTATTAGAGCACTTCACTCTCACACTGCAGGCCTACTTGTTGTTCCTAGAGTATTTAAAAGTAGAATGGGAGGGAGAGCCTTCAGTTTTCAGGCCCCTCTTCTGTGGAACCAGCTTCCAGTTTGGATTCAGGAGTCAGACACTATCTCTACTTTTAAGATTAGGCTTAAAACTTTCCTTTTTGCTAAAGCATATAGTTAGGGCTGGACCAGGTGACCCTGAATCCTCCCTTAGTTATGCTGCAATAGATGTAGGCTGCCGGGGATTCCCATGATGCATTGAGTTTTTCCTTTCCAGTCACCTTTCTCGCTCACTATGTATTAACAGACCTCTCTGCATTGAAACATATCTGTTATTAACCTCTGTCTCTCTTCCACAGCATGTCTTTATCCTGTTTTCCTTCTCTCACACCAATCGGTCGCAGCAGATGGCCCCGCCCCTCCCTGAGCCTGGTTCTGCCGGAGGTTTCTTCCTGTTAAAAGGGAGTTTTTCCTTCCCACTGTCGCCAAAGTGCTGCTCATAGGGGGTCATATGATTGTTGGGTTTTTCTCTGTATCTATGAAGCGTCTTTAGGTGACTTTTGTTGTGATTTGGCGCTATATAAATAAAATTGAATTGAATTGAATTGAATTATAGTCGCACCTGGTGTTGTGTATCAATAAAAGGAACTGAATTTTAGCTTCCTTATCTGCGCTTGAGTCCATCCCAGCTAGTGACAGTAAGGTAGACCCTACAATAATACATACAGAGAAAAACCCAACAATCATATGACCCCCTATGAGCAAGCACTTTGGTGACAGTAGGAAGGAAAAACTCTCTTTTAACAGGAAGAAACCTCCGGCAGAACCAGGCTCAGGGATGGGCGGGGCCATCTGCTGCAACTGGTTGGGGTGAGAGAAGGAAGAAGCAGTCTTACAGCATTTGAGGAAGCACTTTCTCCCTCTCCCTTATCTTTCCTGCTTGGCTTCTCATGTCTTTGTATAGTCTTGCTTACTCACTAACCCTCAGACAGTCTCCAAAACTTGTTCTCTAAAAACGTAAAGAAGAATTATGGATTTGATCAACTGGTCCCTTAATGTAACTGACAACTCCTGGGCTTGGGAGAGCCCGATTGTCCTGTGGAGACGTTTGCTGCCGGATACTCGATGGTCGGTTGCGTCGTGTGTCTGGCGACACTCTCGATGGAGGACATTGAACGACATCTACCAATTCGGAATCACGATAACAGAGTTCTGGCTGATTGGAGCCGGCTCGGACCTGGCTTATCGAAGAACAAGAAGCGGCTACAGCTGTTCAAAATCCCACAAGGCTGGCCGACATGATAGACGATGGGCAGGGCTGTGAGTACTCAGACTGTGTTTTTGAATGCAATATGGAGAAGATCTTGGAGAAGAAGAACAGGAATTGAGAGACCTGGTGACCAGTGATGGACATTAGACCAACTGTAAAATTGAAAGCAGTTTGTTCAAAACAACAACAACAACAACAACAAAACAACTACCATCTTCATCTGATGCGGGCCCCTGGTGCCAGCTGGATGCTCAAGGAAAAAGCTGACGGGAATAACAAAACTCTCCCTTAGATAATAAGACTATTGTGACTCTCTCCCCCCTCATTCAAGGCACCCGCGTCAACCGAAGTTTGTTGACTTTTGCTTGACAAATGTAGCTACAATCATACAAGTGCAAAGATTTCTGTTTATTTCTATAATATCAGCTATTAAATATTTTCACAGTAATTTAGGCGTCTTAAACACTCACAGGGGACATCTTTGGTATAAGGTGAACATAGATAATGATCTGAGAGAATGAAAGTATGACAACAATAACAACAGGTGAGCAGCTGTGATACACAATAATGACTCACCTGTGATGGAAATCCAAAGCAGCAGCAGCTCTCCTGTTCGCCCCCACCACACAGTGACACAGCTGACACCTTCCATCACTGCAGGTCTCCTGCAGCACAGTGAAGCCAATGTGAAACTTTCAAACCTCATGCATACTCAGCTGGCAGATAATCGGCTCGTCCCACAGGGTGAGTGGACGGGCTTCCACCACTCGTACAATCAAGCCCACTTCATGAAGAAGGTTATGTTATCACCATGTTGTCTCAACTGACAGTCACAGGATTACATACACACAGGTATGAATATAGTGGCTTTGATAGGCCTTTTAATGATTTCTCAAGCTGTTCGTTCTCCAGGGTGGAATGATTATACAGATTTTTTCTGTCTGCATAACTGTGATACATTAGTTATGCAAATATCATATGTCATATCAAATATGTACATACAATTATTCAGTCTTTTACTATCTCGTGCTGAAAGTAAAGTTTTTCACTGTCGTGGAACTTCAAGGCAAAGGCCGGTTAACTTCTTCTTGGTGACCATTAATATAAACCACGCCTGTTCTTTTGTTTCAGGTGAGGCTCGTCCACAGTTCCCAGGCCTCTTGTTTCCTTTGCGTCTCTCACTGAGAGAGAAAATGGGACAGGATCCTACTCAGGTTTGACCTCTGCTACAGTTACAGCCTTCTAGCCCAAAACTCATCCTAGGATTTATCTACCTGCTCACACTGTAGGATGAATTGTCTTCAGGTGTATTTCCTCAGCTCTCTGTGTTTATTAGGCAGGCATAATTAAGCCTTAATGAACTGTCATAGTAACAGAACTACAGTACACCCATATTAGGAAGGTGAAGGTGGATATCCTCCTGCTTTGGGATAAAAAATATTTAGTTTTGACAAAAACTGCACTTATATGTCTGAAATGAAACAAAACAATATTTTTCTATTGTTTTTACAGTGAAGTCAGTTTTCTAACCCTGTAGCAGCCTCACAGTTCATGTTAACTGATCAATAGGGTGTAAATGATTGATGGCAGAAGCTGCCAATCCAGTGCTATAAAAGTTAATTTCTGGAAATGAGGGATAGACACATAAACACAGAGTACCTGGCACCTTAGTGCCGAAAGGAATGTCTGCTGCTTAGCATATGAGGGCTAGATGCGGAGAAGCCGGCATCCCAGTGGTAGAAGGTAGGAAGTTTGCTGCCGCATATGGCAAATGGTAAAATCCTTTTGTATTATTCATTTATTAACAGACTAACAATTCATTTTGAAATTCTGATCTATAATAAATGTTTATATTTTACATTAAATGATAAAATAATAAATAATTTCTAAATAAAATAATTTTAAAATGAATTTGTAAATTAGTTAAATTATTGCATATTTGACTGCACAACTCATTAGTGAAGCACAAAACTCTTTATTTTGATGCACATGACTCCTCTGGTCCTGCATATGTACGGTGATTGTGCTCATGAATACCGTTTCACATGTGACTTACCCTTAAAGAATAAACCTTAACACACGCTTAATGAAAGATTTGATGTGCTGATCCATGATAGCAGAACAGAATTGCAGCATTAACATAAATTAGGACAGGACCCCTGTGGAGTCTACATAATGATGGTGGTTGGATGGTGCTCTGAGTGAGCAGGTTGAGGGGAGATGGGGAGGAGGAAGGCTGCATGCTGATTGGCTCAATGAAGGTGTAAAAGAAAATGACAGCGCTGGAGAAAGAACGTTTGACAGTGCGGGAAAGTGGAAGTGATGTAAACTTTAAATTCAATTAAATTTTATTTTTACAGCTTCAAATCACAACAACAGTCACCTCAAAGCGCTTTATGTTGTAAGGCAGACCCTACAATAATACATCTGGAGAAAACAATCATATGAGTCCCTGTGAGCAAAGACAGGAAGAAACCAGGCTCAGTGAGGGGCGGGGCCATCTGCTGCGAGCGGTTGAGAATAGACTAGCAACTAAACACTCAGGAAAGCAGACAGTTCAGTTATATTTGATTTAGAAGCACCAGGTCACGAACACAGTTGCTTCATAATGTAATGTAAAGGCCAAGGAGCGATCACAGGTCTTCCTTTTTATGCATAAGCTTTATATACATTATCTACAATTATGACTATTTAATGTAATGACCGCTGTGATAGACATCATCGTCCTCTGAGTCTGAAGAGCATTTGAATCCTGTGAGTAACCCTGTAATGCTACAGGTGTTTTTAAGATCACACAAACAGCTGTAAACAACAAACATTATGTTTCCTGGCGACAGGATTTGCACTTCTGGCAACTCGAACTTATTTTTAACAAGCTACAAAATGGCCAAAACAGAGAAAGGAGAAAAGCCTACACACTGTCATAGCTCAGCTGGCACGTGCCAGCACAGGATCACAGCCCAAACAACAGAAGGTACAGCTAAATATATCTGTGTGTGTCAGGAAACGTTCTCATTGGTCAGTGTCAGGATGTCTGGACATGGCTCACACGGATGAAACACGCTAAAGTTATCCAGAGCAAACACACAACTGGTTACTCTGTGAGACAAACAACTGAACCTACTCTACAAGCAGAGATGTGATGATTCATTATTTATTCTGTTAAAACATTTACACAGAGAGTGTACACACACACACACACACACACACACACACACACACACACACACACACACATACACACAGATATAAAACACTCACCTGCATTTGTCTATTTCAGCTCCAGATTCCAACTTTTTTTTGAGGCATTTTAAAACTTGTTGACGTCACTGATTCCAGTAAAAGAACAAAAATGATTTAAAGCAAGATGAACAATAATATTCTCCTTTTTGTCTTTCTTGGTTATCTTTAGTGGTATGCTGCTGCTTTAAGCCCCTCTTACTCGCTCTCATGCGTCCCTCCCTCTCTGCATCCAATACAGATTTTGTCATTTAATATAGTAAGTAATCTCCTCCGCGCTCCTCCCCCCATGCAGTTCTTTATGAGCTCATTGTTTCTTATAGGGTTATCTTCCTACTCTCCTCCCCTCACCCCTTTTTGTGCATCTGTCACTTTTTGTTTTCTCAGACATCTTGGTGATTCTGTGCATCTACAGTATGGTGGATTGTTGGGTAGTAGTAAATGTGACACTCATTACAGTAGCTGCTTATGGGTTAATGGTATGGGCTATGGTGGATTTAATAATATGGTGATAAAATAGTTCTTAGAAGTTTTCATTGGCATTATTAAAAAAATTTTTTTTTACTTAAATCCCTGAACAGTGACTCCTGCACCTGCAGGTTTCAGTCTCTGAGGATGTGAGGTTCAAAGAAGCTCAGCAGGATGGGAAATCAAGTTATTTTGCTTTGGCAGTAAATTCTCTGCCACTGAGAAGCTTGTTTTGAAAAGCAAAGACTTGTAAACACAATAAATAAAAAATGTTACCTAAATTTCATTTAGCCCTTTCATTTAGAAAAAAAAAACATAACTAAGCTCCATATCTGTAACTGTAATTCTGAGCTATTTTTCAATAGACGATAAGCTGTGACACAAAAGCAGGCCAAAGGTAACTGTGTACATAAAGCATAAAATGATATTAAGACAAGTAAGTGTGCTATATTTTTGGTTTTATTCATTTTATGAGCTCTAATAAAATGGACCAAATATGTAATTCATTTGTGATTTTAATTTAACAGGTTTGTGATTGTAAAATATGTTTTGTACTCAGATGTTTCGGTTAGTTTTGTTATGCGACAGATGAATCAGTTACTGCTCCACAGAACCACAGCGTCCTTTCTTTATGCTGATGATACATCATCATATGTGTGTGTGCATGTGTGTGTGTTTGTGTCTGTGTTTGTGTGTGTGTGCATGTGTGTCTGTGTGTGTGTGGATGTGTGTGTGTTTGTGTGTATCTTTGTGTGCATGTGTGTGTGTGTGTGTGTGTATGTGTGTGTGTGTGCATGTGTGTGTGTCTGTGTTTGTGTGTGTGTGCATGCGTGTGTGTGCATGTGTGTGTGTGCATGTGTGTGTGTGTTTGTGTGTATCTTTGTGTGCATGTGTGTGTGTGTTTGTGTGTATCTTTGTGTGCATGCGTGTGTGTGTGTGTGTATACGTGTGTGTGTGTGTGTGCGTGTGTGTGCATGTGTGTGCATGTGTGTCTGTGTGTGTGCGTGTGTGCATGTGTGTGCATGTGTGTCTGTGTGTGCATGTGTGTGTGTGTGTGTGTGTGTGATAGTAACAGAACAGCAGAAGGGGCTTAGAGAACAATGGATCTGACACTGAGAGAAGAGATTAAAAGCAGAGGGAGGAAAACAAGAAAAATATACCATTAAAATTTCACTGTGCAGACCCACTACTAATATGGTTTGGCAGAAGTGTCCTGTGCTTGTGTTGAATTACGTATGTGAAGTGGTTTTGTTGTTCTTCAAGAGGAGATTGCCTTCCACTTTTTCTCCTTATGCATCAGCATAATCAGAGATGCCCAGGGTTTCCTCGCTACAGTCTTCTCATTCAAACCAAGAAGTGCTGCAGGGGGAGAGAAACATAATGAGTGGAATAAACTGGAACAAGCACTTTTTAGATGAAAGCATGGAAAATACCATACCAAATCTTTATTTATAAAACAACCACAGATGACACACTCTGTGTTCTGTAATGTGTTTTTCTAAGTTTAGGTCTGCATCCATCACTACACCCAAATTTCTCGCCTGGTTTGTGGTTTTTAGGTGTATAGATTGAAGTTCTCTGGTGACCTGTAATCGTTTTTCTTTGGCACCAAAGACTATTACCTCAGTTTTGTTTTTGTTTAGCTGGAGAAAATTGTGGCACAACCAGTCATTAATTTCCTCAATGCATTTACCAAGAGCCTGTACAGGGCCTCGGTCTCCTGGCGACATTGTGATATATATTTGTGTGTCATCTGCATAGCTGTGATAGTTTATTTTGTTGTTCTTTATAATCTGTGCCAGTGGGAGCATGTAAATGTTAAACAGAAGGGGTCCCAGGATGGAACCTTGGGGAACTCCACATGTGATACTTGTCTGCTCAGATGTAAAGTTACCTATTGATACAAAGTATTTCCTGTTTTCTAAGTATGTTTTGAACCAG
Source organism: Neolamprologus multifasciatus (assembly GCF_963576455.1). NCBI lineage: Eukaryota > Metazoa > Chordata > Actinopteri > Cichliformes > Cichlidae > Neolamprologus > Neolamprologus multifasciatus. Next base: position 37,706,370 of record NC_140444.1, on the reverse strand, counting down.
TTTAGTACAGTTCCTGAAAGACCTGCCCAGTTCTCCAGTCATTTGAGTAATATGTTGTGGTCAGCTGTATCAAAAGCTGCACTGAGATCCAGTAAAACTAAGACTGACATTTTTCCACTGTCTGTATTCAGACATGTCATTAAACACTTTGGTCAGAGCGGTTTCAGTGCTGTGGTTCTGTCTAAAACCTGACTGGAAGGCATCATAGCAGTTACTCTGTTTAAGAAGTAATTCAGCTGTTGATCTTACTTAAAAATGGGAGATTTGAGATCGGCCTGTAGTTGTTCATTTCTGTCTTGTCAAGATTATCCTTTTTCAGTACAGGTGTTATTACAGCAGTTTTTAGTGGTTCTGGAAACACACCTGACATTAAAGAAAAGCTGACGATCTGTAACAGGTCTGACTCCAAAGTCTTTGAGACCTTTTTGAAAAATCTTGTTGGCAGGACATCTAAACAGCAAGAGGAGGAGTTCAGTTGACCTGAGATGTCCTCCAGGTCTTTGCTGTTAATCGGGTGAAACTGTTTGATGGTGTTTAAACAGTTTTTCAGTGGACACAGTACATATCTGTACATATTCTGGATCTGCTGTTGATGTACCAATTGTTTGTCTAATCTTTTGGATTTTGTCTGTGAAGAATTTGGCAAAGTCATTGCAGGCCATGGTCGAAGTTCAGCTGCCACTGACACAGGAGGGTTTGTTAGCCTGTCAACTGTAGAAAATAAGACCCGAGCATTATGACTGTTTTTAGTGATGATGTCAGAGAAAACACACACTCATTCTGAACCTACACAACTCAGAGAAGAACACACACCTGAGGACAGTCAGGAGAAATGGGTGAAGAACTTTTCAGACAGGAATCTCACTGAACCTGAAAAGAAAGCGTTAGCCAAAGGACTCAATTTTGCCATTTCTCCGCAATAGTTGCTCATAGTGGACCTCATCACAGCCACAGAAACCGCCATACGGATTAATAAATTATCACAGACAGAAGCAGAGCAAATCAGGATGAAAGTTTCAGCCACCCTCTCCAGTGCCAAAGTCCCTCCGTCCAACCTCACAATACAAGAAAAGAAGGCTGTTGCTTCCCTGAGCAAAGACCACAACATCACTATACTACCAGCTGATAAGGGAAGATGCACCGTGGTCCTAAACACTACAGATTACCATACAAAGATCACTACGCTCCTCAGTGACAACAATACCTACGAAGCCTTAAAGCGAGACCCCACAAGCAGCTACAAAAAGAAAGTTATAGCTTGCCTTCAAGACTTTGAAAAGGACAAAATCATTGACCGCCTCACATATCACCACCTTTACCCAGGGGATGTCATACCCTGCATTTACGGACTTCCTAAGATCCATAAAGAAGGTGTCCCAGTCAGACCTATTGTCAGTAGCATAAACTCAGCCACTTACAACATTTCAAAACACCTTGCTACCATCCTAGCACCTCTTGTGGGGAACACCCCACATCACATCAAGAACTCCACCGACTTCACCGACAAGGTCCAGAAATTTACCCATGTTTATTATATTTCATGTTTTTAGTAGTGATTTTAGAAGACCACAAGCAAGTTGTGCAGTAAACATAGTAGGCAGCTGGAGGTATGTTAATTTAATATATTTGACATTTAAAAAAAAGGATATTTATGCACTGCAATCTAATTTATATTGTATTGCCTCCTGCAGGACAGGCTGCACACATGGATTTGTCACTGTCTTTTCCTCCTTCTCCTTTTCGTTGCGTTTTTCTCCCAAGTTAGTTTTAGAGTAGGGTCACCTTTTAAAACGGATTTTTTTTTATTCAGGGTTTGTTTTTATCTTCACTGGGCTGGTGCAATATTAGCCGGGCAATGTGCAATCCCTGAGCTGGGCTCTTACCTTAGGGAGATTAGGTCTCGCAGAGGTGCTCCGTGTGGATTTGCTGTGATTGTAGTGCTACCAATTATTACCTGAACTAAAACACTTAGTGCATGCAATAAGTGTTCTGTTGGGCTCGTATTTATTTGGGGTGGATTTGTTTCTTTTAAAGCAACGAGCATCTGGGCCCGCCGGGGGAGAGCAAGCCATCAGGTGATAGTTGCATTGCTGGCAGGTTGCGCCAGTAAGAGTATATTGTGGTCATTAGTGACCTTTTTATTGTGATGTTTTAGGCGTATTGCAAACCCTTTTTCTTTAAAATAATAAACTTTAACGTATCCTGGCTGATATTGACCCTCTTGTCCCGTTTATTCTAGGCTCGTTCCTGCAAGAACTTTGGGCCTGAACGTTTGCACGAGTAGTATAGAGTAGAGAGTAGCTTTTACTCACTACATATATACCAACAAGACAGTGTACATCACTGTCACAACAGCATTTGTTTTCATTCAAAGGTTTTATGCCTTTTCCTATAATACCTGGTGGGCCGGTCTCTAGTCAAAATGCCCGGGCCGATTTTTTGTCCCGGTCCAGCCCTGCCCCACCCAGAAGGCGCCCAGGGGGCATCCTTATCAGATGCCCGAACCACCTACACTGTCTCCTTTTGATGTGGAGGAGCAGCGGTTATACTCTGAACCTCTCCTGGATGGCCGAACACCTCATCCTATCTCTAAAGGAGAGTCCAGCCACCCTTCAGAGGAAACCCATTTCCACCGCTTGTATCCGCAATCTCGTCCTTTTGGTCACTGCCCACAGCTCGTGACCATAGGTGAGAGTAGGGACGTAGATCGACCGATAAATTGAGAGATTCGCTTTTACACTCAGCTCTCTCATCACCACAACAGACCGGTACAGCGTCCACAGCACTGCAGCCGCAGCACCGATCCATCTGTTGATCTCCAGCTCCCTTCTCCCGTCACATGTGAACAAGACCTCGAGATACTTAAACTCCACCACTTGGGGCAATAACTCGTCCCTGACCCGGAGTGGGCACTCCACCCTTTTCGGGCTGAGGACCATGGCCTCAGATTTGGAGGTGCTGATCCGCATTCCCACCACTTCACACTCGGCTGCGAACAGTTCCAAAGTGAGGTGGAGGCCATCACCAAATGAATCCAACAGAACCACAAAAAGCAGAGATGAGATCCTGAGACCACCCAAGTGAAAGCCTTCTGCCACTTGGCTAGACCTAGAAATTCTGTCCATAAAAATTATGAACAGAATCAGTGACAAAGGGCAGCCCTGGCGGAGCCCATCACCCATCAGGAACGAGTCTGACCTTTTTCCGGCTAAGCGGACCAAGCTCTTGCAATGGTTGTATAAGGATCAAATGGCCTGTAGCAATGGGCCAGACACCCCATACTCCCTGAGCACCCCCCACAGAACCCCCCAAGGGACACGGTCAAATGCCTTCTCCAAGTCCACAAAACACATGTAGACTGGTTGGGCAAACTCCCATGCACCCTCAAGTATCCTTGAGAGGATGAAGAACTGGTCCAGTGTTCCACGACTAAGATGAAAGCCACATTGTTCCTCCTGTATCTGAGGTTCAACTAACGGACGGACTCTTCTTTGATCCCCCTATAGTTGGAATACACTATAGGGGGAACCGAGATCATCCAGTTCTCACCGGAAGGGATCGCTCCGGTGGGAACCACCACCCCTGTCTTCAAATCCAGAGGTGCTGCCCCTGATCTCCACGCAACATTGCTGAGGCGTGTCAACCAAGACAGCCCTACAACATCCACAGCCTTCAGGAAGTCAGGACGGACCTCATCCACACCAGGGGATTTGTTAAGCCGCCCCCCTAGTCCCCAGACTCTGCTTCATCCACGGAAGATGTGCCAATGGGATTAAGGAGGTCCTCAAAGTAATCCTTCCACCTCCCGACAATGTTCACAGTCAAAGTCAGCAGCGCTCCACCTGCACAGTACACAGGGTAGAGCACTGCTTTCCCCTCCTGAGTCGCCTGACGGTTTGCTAGCATCTCTTCGAGGCAGTCTTTTTCAATGGCCTCTCCGAACTCCTCCCACACCCAAGTTTTTGCTTCAGTCACTGCCTGAGTCGCGTTCCACTTGGCCTGTCGGTACCTATCAGCTGCTTCCGGAGTCCCACAGGCTAGCCAAGCCCAACAGGACTCCTTCTTCAGCTTGGTGGCTCCCCACACCTCTGGTGAACACCATTTGGTTCGGGGGTTACCACCATGACAGGCACCTTGCGGTTGCTTTGGCAATGGAGGTGCTAAACATGGTCCATTCAGACTCAATGTTACAGTTGATCAGGAGGACTCACGCGAGGACTCCGAGGTCAGATGCATATCCCAGCTGTCATAGGGCAAGAGGCGCGGTACACCCTGGACAGGCCACCAGTTTGTCACACATAGAGACAGACAACCAATCACGCTCACATTCACACCTATGGGCAATTTGGATTAATCAATTAACCTATCCCCACAAACTGCATGTCTTTGGATGGTGAGAAACCCACACAAACACGGGGAGAACATGCAAACTCCACACAGAAAGACCCCGGCCTGATGGTGGAATTGAACTCAGGACCTTCTTGCTGTGCGGCAACAGTGCTAACCACCGTGCCACTGTGCTGCCTCAACAGTCTAAACACAGCATTTAATCTGTTATTAGACTCAATTGGCTTCTCTCAAAATGTTAAAGAACCCACCCACCACTTTAATCACACTCTAGATCTTGTTTTAACATATGGCATAGAAACTGAACATTTAACAGTGTTTCCTGAAAACCCTCTGCTGTCTGATCATTTCCTGATAACATTTACATTTACAATAATTGATTACACAGTCATAGTTAATAAATTTCATCACAATACATGTCTGTAACTACGTTTAAGAAGCATAACAATCCTTAAATCCCTTCGATGTTGTCACGGGTAATGGGAAAATACGGACTCAGTCACGGAGCTCTGGATGCGAAGCAAACAGTGTGTTTATTTACAGTGCCCTAAAACAGTCTCAAAACACATAGCGAAGTGCAAAATCCAACAGTGATCTTCTCCAAACTCCCAGTGGTGCGCAGGTGAGTTTCCAAAGTGATTATCTGAGTGTGTGTTCTCCTCCGAGAGCTTAATTCCACGGGCTCCTTCTCTCCAACCTCCTGCTCCGTGTCTCTTTCTCCTATAAACGAGCGACAACAACAGGTGAGAAGGCTAGCCGGCTAAAGCTAAGTTGGAAGTGACAAACACTCTTAACTACCGAGCTTCAAGTACAATCCAGCGTCGACTGCTGTCTGGACACACAGTTAAATGCCTCAGTCCACGACAAAGGATGATTAGTGACAGCTGGGTGGCAAATTAGGTGCAGGTGTGTCAGCCGCTGGGTGGAGACAACAAGGGTGAGGAGGAGGAGAGAGAAACACACACACAGGCAGGTCGCCCAGGAAGGACCGTCCGACCATGACAGATGTTGTCCTCTTAAATGCCATTTGTCAACACAATGCAGAGCAGCTACGTGAATTCTACTCCCACAGAGGTTGATCGTCTTACATCTTCACTGCATACGACTCTGGATACTGTAACTTCTCTTAAAAAAGAAAGCCTCAAATCAGAAGAATTTGACTACCTGGTATAACTTTCAAACATGCACGTTGAAATAAACAACTCGTTAGCTGGAGAGGAAAGGGCATCTCACTAATTTACAAGGTCTTCATTTGGTGCTCTTTAAAAAAAATCCCCCTGTAATGCCAGAACATCTTACTATTCGTCACTGATTGAAGAAAATAAGAACAACCCCAGGTTTCTCTTCAGCTCTGTAGCCAGGCTGACAAACAGTCAGAGCTTTGTTGAACCAACCATCCCTTTAACGTTAACTAGTAATGACTTCATGAACTTCTTCACAAATAACATTTTAACCGTTAGAGAAAAAATGACTCATAGCCATCTCTCAGGAGTAACATTATGCACAGATACTATCAATGCCACTGATATTTATTGAGACTCATTTTCTCTGGTTGATCTTTCTGAATGTTCAACAAACCTCACATTGTTCATTCAGTGGTTTCAGTCATTGTGCAAATGAGTTAATACAAGTCAAACTATTTTGTGTTTTCACTATTAGTGTTTTTTAAACGTGGTGCTAAATGTTAAATGTTATTATTTAGGTTACTATAAAAACATGACAAATCTGTGCATGTTGACTTTTATTGCAGTGTTCACGTTTATTGCTGTTTCTCTCTTCAGAATAACTCATCTAACTTTGTCTTCATAGTTTAGTATATGCCACTCTTCCACATTTGTCTCTTTCTTATTCTCATCTCCTTTCATATTTGTCCTGTGTCAATCCCCCCCAGCCCCCACCTCCACAGGATAATCTGCAGCTGTAATCTACCATCATCTGTCATTGTTTCTCTGGATGGAACATTTGCAGCAAGGCCAGATTAACATCCCATGCTGTGACCTGAGCAGGGAGGACAGGGCAAAATACGCCCACTCATATACAGATAGCCACAAACATAGAGTCATGTTTCAGTCACTCTCAAGGACATGTTAGGCACTTTGTTACTAGCAGCCTACAACAGAAAAAGTTCCCATTTCTTTAGTTGAATCTATGAAAAGGAGCATGAACCTGGTGTAGGACTGTTCACTGAAGCCTCATCAGATATGGTCTCAGTGGCTGTTGAGAAGCTAGAGAATGACTTTAGTGCAGTACTACCATGAAATGTATTGATATTACAGTCACCAGCCACTTCATTAGGTTCAACCTGCTTGTACTGGGTTAAATCCCTTATGCCTGGAAGCTCTCTTAAGTCTTAATGGCACGAATAGTGCAGGAAACATTACTGAAAGACTGAAATGACCGTCATAGATTCTAGGACTCAAGGTTATCACATTTAGGTGTGCATTTATTTACAGTGCAATCACAAAGTGCTATATACAGTGGTGCAGGTGGGGAGACTCCAGGGATCCAGGGAGATGTAAGAAACATCCAGTCTTCACACACTCTTCACTGGCAGCCACAGGCTCACCAAAGTCCAGGAGGGAAATCCAGGGAGCTCTGCACAGGTAGACTGGGAACATGTTAGCATTCAGAGGCAAGACAACTAGAGCAGACGATGGTCAGTAGCCACAGTAACTGGAGAGAGTTTAACGATCTAGCGAAGACTGCAGTTCAGCCACCATCGTGAGTAATAGATAGATAGATAAAACTTTATTAACCCCTCGGGTGGGTTCCTCTGGGAAATTTGGTTTCCAAAAGCACAGCACCGACAGAAGTTACAGAGTTAAGAATATTATATATATATATACACACATATATAAATACAAAGACATATATAGATAAAATATACAAAGGGGATAAATAGAATAAATAGGAATAAAAATAAAAATAAAAATACAAGTGAATTGCACATTTCAAGTATTGAGGTCTATTGCACCGTTGACTATTAACAAAAAGTATTGCACAAAAGGTAATTGCACAGTGAAGTGAAGAGGCACTACAGCTCAGTTGTTCCCCCCTCCTTTGTCCTCCTGTTTCCCCTCCCTCTCCCCTCCAGAGAGGAGTTAAACAGTTTGATGGCGTGTGGGACAAAGGAGTTTTTAAGTCTGTTGGTTCTTGTCTTTGGGAGAAGCAACCTGTCACTGAACAGACTCTTCTGGTTGTTTATGGCCGTGTGCAGAGGATGCCCAGCATTGTCCATAATGTCCAGCAGTTTCTTTAGTGTCCTTTTCTCTGCCACTGACACCAGAGTGTCCAGCTTCATGCCGACCACAGAGCCAGCCTTCCTGATCAGTTTTTCCAGCCTGGATGAGTCCTTCTTTGCTGTGCTGCTCCCCCAGCACACCACAGCATAGAGAAGTACTCCAGCAACCACCGACTGGTAAAACATCCTCAGGAGCTTCCTGCAGATGTTAAAAGACCTCAGCCTCCTGAGGAAGTACAGTCGGCTTTGGGCTTTTTTGTACAGGTGCTCTGTGTTGCATGACCAGTCCAGTTTATTGTCCACCCACAGCCGGAGGTACTTGTACTTGTTGACCACCTCCACCTCCTTCCCCTCTATCTGAACCGGCAGTGGACCTGCTCTGGACCTCCCAAAGTCCACAACCAGTTCCTTAGTCTTTGAGGTGTTGAGTTGCAGGTGGTTTGTGTGACTCCATGCGACGAAGTTCCTCACCAGACTTCTGTACTCCTCTTCCTGGTCATCCCAGATACACCCCATGATGTCGTCTGCAAACTTCTGAATGTGGCATAATTCAGAGTTGTAGCAGAAGTCAGAGGTGTACAGGGTGAAGAGAAGAGGGGACAGCACAGTTCCCTGTGGTGCTCCTGTGCTGCTGACCACAGTGTCAGACGTGATGTCCTTCAGCCTGTCGTACTGTGGCCTGTCAGTGAGGTAGTCGGAGATCCAAGCCACCAGGCAGGGGTCCACCTCCATCCTGTTCAGTTTCTCCTGGAGCAGACAGGGCCGGATGGTATTAAAGGCACTGGAAAAGTCCAGAAACAGGATCCTGACCGTGCCTTTTCCCCCATCGAGGTGTGAGTGGGCTCTATGCAGGAGGTACAGGATGGCATCCTCCACTCTGACACCCGCCTTGTAGGTGAACTGTAGTGGGTCCTGGGCATGTTGTACCTGTGGTCGGAGGAGGTTGAGGAAGAGCCGCTCTAGAGTCGTCATAAGATGTGATGTCAGTGCCACCGGTCGGAAGTCATTCAGCTCATTGGGCCGGTTCCTTTTGGGGACCGGGACGATGCAGGATGTCTTCCATAGGGCGGGCACTCTCCCCAGTCGCAGACTGAGATTGAAGACTCATTGTAGCGGCTCCCCAAGTTCAGCAGCACACGCCTTTAGCATCCTTGGACACACCTTGTCTGGACCTGCTGCCTTTCTGGGGCGAAGCTTCCTCAGTTGTCTCCTGACCTGATCCACTGTGACACTGGGAGATGATTGGAAGGAGGGGGGGGAAGATGTCCTGCTGCTGAGAGAGGGATTGGAGGAGGGGGGTGTCATCATAGTGTCAGGAAGGGGGGGAAGCAAGGGAGGTAGGAGAGTGGGGGGAGGGCTCTGTAGTAAAGGTGAGGGTGAGGGTGGGGGGGTTGTGGGCTGGTCAAACCTGTTGAAGAAGTTGTTGAGTTCGTTTGCCTTCTCCACAGTCCCCCCCACTGTGCTGTTCTTGGTGTTGTGGCCTGTGATGGTTTTCACACCATTCCAGACCTCCCTCATATTGTTCCTCTCCAACTTCTGCTAATGGCTGCGATGATGAGTTCATGAGTCGCAGGTGGCTGATTGTCAGCAGGTGTGTTGGCAAAAGGCAGACCAGCGGCGGAGTATCCTGCTGTATGACGCTAGTATTACCACAATAATCATTGAAGACAGAAAGTCATCACAAAATTAATCATGCAATTTGTCTTTTCCTGAGAACCCCAGTTTCAGGAAGTTTTTGTCTGTTTGTTTACATGCTCTGACTGGCACAGATTATAAAGAACAACAAAATTAACCATCATAGCTATGCAGATGACACACAAATATATATCACAATGTCAGCAGGAGACCGAGGCCCTGTACAGGCTCTTGGTAAATGCATTGAGGAAATTAATGACTGGTTGTGCCACAATTTTCTCCAGCTAAACAAAAACAAACTGAGGTAATAGTCTTTGGTGCCAAAGAAAAACGATTACAGGTCACCAGAGAACTTCAGTCTATACACCTAAAAACCACAAACCAGGTGAGAAATCTGGGTGTAGTGATGGATGCAGACCTAAACTTAGAAAAACACATTAAGACAATAACAAAATCAGCTTACTATCACCTCAAGAATATTTCAAGGATAAAAGATCTGATGTCTCAACTGGAAAACCTCGTCCATGCATCCATCTTTAGCAGGCTTGATTACTGTAACAGCATCTTTACAGGTCTACCTAAAAAATCAGACATCTACAGCTCATTCAGAACTCTGCTGCTCGAGTCCTCACTAAGACCAAAAAAGTGGACCACATCAGTCCAGCTCTGAGGTCTTTACACTGGCTGCCTGTCCGTCAGAGGATAGACTTTAAAGTTCTGATGCTGGTCTATAAAGCTCTGAATGGTTTAGGACCAAAATACATCAGTGACCTCCTGACCCAGTATGAACCTTCCAGATCCCTCAGGTCATCTGGATCCGGTCTTTTCAGTTCCCAGAGTCAGAACCAGACACGGAGAAGCTGCATTCAGCTTTTATGCTCCTTATATCTGGAACAAACTCCCAGAAAGCCTCAGATCAGCTGAAACAGTCAGTTTATTTAAATCCAGGTTGAAGACTCACCTGTTCTCAGCTGCATTTGAATAAAGCACCAAATCCACACTTAAGCTTAAATTTAAAAATATTTTAACTACTGATTTTATCTACTGTTTTTTTTAATCAATTTTAAATCATGCTTCATATCGTTTTTGTTTTTTAATGTCTCTGTAAAACACTTTGAATCACCTTGTTGTTGAATTGTGCTATATAAATAAACTTGCCTTAAGATCCCAGTCCCATGAGTCGAAACTCGAAAATCCTGCTCCTCACATACAAGGTCTTAAATAATCAGGCCCCATCTTATCTTAATGACCTTGTAGTACCATATCACCCTATTAGAGCACTTCGCTCTCGCTCTGCAGGCCTACTTGTTGTTCCTAGAGTATTTAAAAGTAGAATGGGAGGCAGAGCCTTCAGTTTTCAGGCCCCTCTTCTGTGGAACCAGCTTCCAGTTTGGATTCAGGAGACAGACACTATCTCTACTTTTAAGATTAGGCTTCAAACTTTCCTTTTTGCTAAAGCATATAGTTAGGGCTGGACCAGGTGACCCTGAATCCTCCCTTAGTTATGTTCAGTGTTGGGAAGGTTACTTTCAAAATGTATTCCACTCCACTACAGATTACAGATTACAGATTACATGCCCCAAAATCTATTTTGTAACGTATTCCGTTACGTTACTCAATGAGAGTAATGTATTCTGAATATTTTGGATGGATAATATATTATCATATTTTTTACAACTACATGAATGTACTGTTGCTGTGTGATTTATTACTATTACTGAAGGATAGTCGCCATATCAATACCAACTCGATTTTTAAATCCTAAAATGAAATGAGTAACAGTAGGTGGACATTAGGTAAGGCTGCACTTTTTGCTGCGATCTTGTATAGAAAACTATTTCTGTATCAGTCATATGTTTTCTTTCTGTCTGTTAATAATCATGTGAAACTGCACATGATTATTTGCAGCTAGCAGGTTGTTAATGCTATCCATCAAGTCTAAAAACAGCATGTTAAAACGTCAAATATTAAACACAATGAAATTACAAGGGGATGGCTACAAAAACTCCAGAGGTGCGATGTCATCATGCTCTGCATTCTCGACACCGGACTCCGTGAATTTACGAAGTCCAGACTGGCAAAAACGCGAGTACAGACGGCGTACATGAGTATTTAGAAACAGCCTAACAGTCTGCAGTCTATGAACTAACACCAGCTAACACCAGCTAACAATGTTAGCTCGGTGCTGAGTAGTCTACAGTAACAAAAATCACACAGCAATAGTACGTCGCCCATCCCATTTCCAAGTAAGAAATGCATTCCTGCCCGTGCACCGCTGGCTCCAGGTCCATTTATATCTGACACCACTAACATTAACAGGTCGCTTACATTAGAACCTCTTCTTACATGTTTTGTTTGGGTTTCCAGCAATCAGAGAAACTATACATCCCAGATGGAAATTGAGTATAAAATGATTTTTAAAAGGACATGTCGTAGTCGAACCGGCCTGCAATATATGATACATCCCCATCCAGCTGAGCTGAACCTGCGCCCAACTGTGTTCAATCACCAAAATTGGAGAAGGCACAGAGAGGGGATAGCCAAACATATGAAATCGGAAATGACCGCCATGTATTCTATTTATTTCAACAAAGCAACTGTATTCTGATTACCAACGAAAAGGTAACTGTGACAGAATACAGTTACTCACATTTTGTATTTTAAATACGCAATGCCAGTACATGCCGTTACTCCCCAACACTGTTTATGCTGCAACAGGTGTAGGCTGCCGGGGATTCCCATGATGCACTGGGTGTTTCACTATGTGTTAACAGACCTCTCTGCACTAAATCGTACTTGTTATTAATCTCTGTCTCTCTTCCACAGCATGTCTTTATCCTGTCTTCCTTCTCTCACCCCAACCGGTCTCAGTAGATGGCCAGCATATGACCCCCTATGAGCAGGACTTTGGTGACAGTGGGAAGGAAAAACTCCCTTTAAACAGGAAGAAACCTCCAGCAGAACCAGGCTCAGGGAGGGGCGAGGCCATCTGCTGGGACCGGTTGGGGTGAGAGAAGGAAGACAGGATAGAAGATCACGAGTGTGTCCATGTCCTCCGAACAGATGTTGGAGCTGGATGTGTTGAGAAACAAGATCTTTTTGTTTCTTCGTGCAACATGGGCCAAAAGTGCATCGAGGAGTTATTGTTGTATGAAGAAAGTTTAATAACTCAGTTAGTACTTATGAAATAACATTCTTCAGTAATAATATAGATAATGAAGATGAGGCAGTAACTTACCTATATATATATATATATATATATATATATATATATATATACATATATGTAAGAAATACGAAAGAAAGACACTGGGCAACAATGGCCTACATGGCAGAGTTCAAGACGAAAGCCACTGCAGAGCAAAAGGAAGATAAGGGCTCGTTTACCAGAAAACATCTTGATGATCTCCAAGATTTCTGAAAAAACACTCTGGAGTAAAAGTAACAGCATTTCAGCAAACATCATACCACAGTAACATATGTTGGTGTTAGCTGATGGTCTGGGGCTGTTTTGCTGCATCAGCACCTGGAAGATTTGCTGTGGTAAATGGAAGCACAAGTTCTGCTGTTTACCAAAACATGATGGAGAATGTCCGAACATCTGTTCATGACCTCAAGCTGAAGCTCACCTGGTTCTGCAGCAGGCCAATGATCCAAAACACACCAGGATATCTACCTCTGCATGGCTTAGGAAAAACAAGATGAGGACTTTGGAGTGGGGGGGGGGGGGGGGGGGGGGGTCAAAGATGAGCGAGCCTAAATTACATTTTTTAGGATAGGGGGCAAAGACATTTCACACAGGCCCATGTAGGTTTGGATTTTTCCCCTTACCAATAAATGCCTTCATTTAGAAAGTGCATTTTATGTTTACTTGTGTTATTGTTGTCTAATAGTTACATTTGTTTGATGATCTGCAATGTTTAAGTGTGACGAACATAAAGAAAAATAGGAAATCAAGAAGGAGGCAAACCCTTTTTCACTCCACTGTGTGCTCCAGTTTGTGCGATATATAATGTTAACATGGTTACATGGTTACTGACTTCGACTGGTTATATTCCAGTTTCTTGTGACAAAGCCAACACACAGCCATGGTCTGTTCCTTTTTGTTTCAGTTCTGCTGAACTGTGCCAGTGAGCATGGCTGCCTTCTGTTTGCTTTCCAGCTCATTTACAGTTTCCATTCACAGAAAGAGGGATGGTGTCAGAGCCAGGCTGTTTTGGCTAGCAGGGAGGACAAGGCTCTGTCTGGAGCGTTCCTACATGGTTTGAGTGATTATATGAAAGATGGATTAGTTGCTACAAACTTGCCTGTTCAACTCGTGTTGCCATTGGCTGCCACCAGGCCTGAAATGGTAATCTGACATGCCAGGTATTTGCCAGGTGGCATGAAGAGCATGTGGGGCAATGGGTCAATATAGTTTTATAGCAGGCTAGGTAGTGCTGTGCACCAACCCTACAACCACTGACAGCAGCCCATTCGTTCATTTTTCTGACACTGGATTATCCAAATCTCTTAACACAACCAGCCCCTCCCCTACCCCCCGTGTGCTCATGCATCAGTTTATTGTTGAAAATGTGGTTGATACAGTTACAGGCTTATAAGAATCAGCTGCGCTTCACGACCACAAGGAGGCATTTGGCAGTCTTGTCCATCCAAGGTGGCTGAGAGCATTAGGCAGTTTAGCGCTGCAGATCTCTCAAGGAAAGCTACTCAGTTCAGTATTGCCCTTTAGAGTGGTAAGTGGGACTCTTGTGTTCATCATAACGTGGCATATAGTAGGGTGGACTTTGACAACTGTTTCCCTCCTTTGTTGCAGGTTTGCACTATACTGCTGCTGTCTTGTCACATGCTGTTTTGTTTGTTATGTGAGGCTTTTATAACGAACAGTACTTTGGGGTGTATTTGTTTTGTAGATCTTTTATTAATGTGTGTAACATTTTATGCTTTGTTTTATTGTTTTAGTGGAGGTGCGGCCGCTTGTTGAGGGGCTAGGCACGTGAGGTGGAATCCCCTCCCCGATGCATGCGGGTGTACACACCGGGCATAGGTAGATTGCACCATTTAGAGTTTAGTGTGAGTGAGGTCTCCAGTGAAATGGTAAATGGTAAATGGCCTGTATTTATACAGCGCTTTACTAGTCCCTAAGAACCCCAAAGCGCTTTACATATCCAGTCATTCACACACACACATTCACACACTGGTGATGGCAGCTACATTGTAGCCACAGCTGCCTGGGGAGCACTGACAGAGGCGAGGCTGCCGGACACTGGCACCACCGGGCCCTCTGACCACCACCAGTAGGCAACGGGTGAAGTGTCTTGCCCAAGGACACAACGACCGAGACTGTCCAAGCCGGGGCTCGAACCGGCAACCTTCAGATTACAAGGCGAACTCCCAACTCTTGAGCCCACGATCGCCCCCGTGAATCACACGGGTGAGTAATTGGTGGCACCCTTGGGCACTCCTCCCTGTAGGTTGCCTCCTCAACTGGCCGGTCTCCACTATTTTTAGTTATTCTTTTATCATGCTGTGATTGTTTTAGGGTAGCATCGTGGTAGGGAGTCGGGTCGTTTTAATCATCGTTTGTTAATAAAGTGTTTTAATTAACTCTTTTGCCCTCTCAACCCTGCTACCTTAGGTGCCTTCCTGATTTTATAGTTATGTTTTTAGTAGTAGTTCTTAATAAATTCTGATTTGTAAACTTCCTTTGTCTCATCTCTGCCGTTAAAAACGAGTCTGTGGGCTTTGGTAGCCAGTGCAACACGTACTTGGCTAGAGAAATCTTTCCTGGGGTGTAACGCCCTCCCCCAGGTGGCGTTGTCAATATCTTAGTTACCGTCCCCGCGACACCACATTATAAATTATGGAAAAAGAAATAATGCACAATGTATTACCATTACTGGTTGTATTACAATACTCACAGTAGCCACAATGTATGTGGAGTTCTCTTGTTCAATATACAAATTCCTCATTGGAAGACTTTTATTCTTATAAAGCTTTTAGTTGGTACATCATTGGTTAGCTCTTTAAGACCACATCACAAAATGGCATTTAAAAAACTCTATTTAAAATCTGCAACAGAGAGTGTGTAGAAATGGTGATTGTAGAAAGGACTCCTCTACAGTGACATCACTGAAGTTTTCATCAGGAAGAAGCTTTTGGTTCAAATCCTTTCAGTGGTAGTCGAGACAGTGTGTGACGACGAGCAGCTCAACCCTCACTTCACCACACAGGAGATGGAAAAATGAGCATAATGAACAAGGAAGGGCTGATAGAAATGAGAAGAGAACATGAGAGAGAGGTAATGAAAGACAAGAGGGAAGACGTACAGATTGCACCAGAAATAACACAAACAGGAAGCTGGTGTCAACGGCAAAGGAAACCACATCTCTGCACTCGGTAACCACCTTCATCCCTGCTTTCCCCATTTTCTTTGTCTTTCTGTCTTTAAAATCAACAAAGTGTTCAAAGAAACAATCAGGTCAACTTGAATCATTTTACTTGTGACAAACAGTGCTATATTACCATGTTACACTCCAACTGTTCTTTTTCATCTTTTGATGAGGAGAATATTTACAACATGTTGAAGATTGTTCCTGCAGTTCTCAGGGTCATCGTTGGTTATTCATGCACAAAGAGTTCAGGTTGTGAAACTTGTAAGCAAGCAAAGTAAAGTGAAAAGTACTGTGAAGCCGCTGAGGCCACTAACTGCACGAACACTAAAGTTATACTCAATCAGACACAACATTTAATAGAATAAAGCACAGAAAAACATTTATCTGCAGGTCACCATTTAAAAAACTGGAGTGCTTTTCTGTTTTCAATCCTTCTTGATGACTAACTTTCATATTAAACAATAAATAAAAAAACAAAAAACAACTTTAGACATTTCTAATTGCTCGGTGGATTCTTCTGAATTATTGGGTGATGTGAGCCGAACTCCACCCAGGAGTTTGTTGTTCATGAACACGTCAGAATGTGATGAATTCAAAACTTTATTCAATTCAGTTATATTTAAACACAGAAGTTGTCTCAAGGTGCTTCACACTGTAAGGCAGAGACCCTAATTAAAATGTGTGTGAGATATTAATAGATTAAGCTGAACTAAAACTAAACTGTGATGGAGATAAGGCTCAGGACAAAGGATTTTGTTAAAGTTTGAGAGGATGAGGGCGACAGCTTAGGTCAGAGATGTAGAAATGATTTAAATGGTCCTGTCTGTGTTGTATATTTATTCATGGTTAAGTTACAGGCTTTGTAATGTAAAAAATGTTTCAGTGTCGAGAGTAATTTGGACAAAGCTGCAAAAAGAAACAAAGAGTTACATTCAGACGCAGAAACATGGGCAGCTTTGCACTAAGGTTATATATGACTGTGATTTTATAGCTGTGTGATGGAGAAAAAACTCAACTACATTAATGTAAACTTGGAGATCTAGGTGTGTGTGCTACATCCTGTATGTTTTATTGATATAAACATGATTGGCACAACAAACTATAAACAGATGTCTGATTTGATGAAGCTCCTTTAATGACTTCTTTGTTCTTTTCCAGGGTGGGTTAAGGCACAGCAATGACATCACTTTCAAAACAAGAATTGGGTGAATTGATTTGGATTTTATCTACTACAAAATTGTGTGCGTGTGTGTGTGTGTGTGTGTGTGTGCGTGTGTGTGTGTGCGTGTGCGTGTGTGTGTGCGTGTGTGTGTGTGTGTGTGTATGCGTGTGCGTGCGTGTGCGTGTGCGTGTGTGTGTGCGTGTGTGTGTGTGCGTGTGAGTGTGTGTGTGCGTGTGTGCGTGTGTGTGCGTGTGTGCGCGTGTGTGCGTGTGTGCGCGTGTGTGCGTGTGTGTGTGTGTGTGTGTGTGCGTGTGTGTGTGTGTGTGTGTGTGTGTGTGTGTGTGGTCTGCAGTTTTTGGGTTGGTGTTGTAGCTGCCGTCTGGAAGGCAGGGATGAGACCCTGTGCAACGTTTTTGTTCTCTCACAGTGGATCTCTCACAGTGGATCTCTCACAGTGGATCTCTCACAGTGGATCTCTCACAGTGGTGAGGCACAGTGAAACTCACTTTTACATAACTTTGAACCTAAATTTGTGACAAAATAGGTGAAATATAGTTACAAATGAAAATATACTACATTTCCAGCTCACATAAGACAATGATGACAGTGATTATGACGGAGGAAGATGACGGAGGAAGATGATGGAGGAAGATGATGGAGGAAGATGACGGAGGAAGATGACGGAGGAAGATGACGGAGGAAGATGACGGAGGAAGATGATGGAGGAAGATGCAAGTCAGAGGTTGTAGTCACTGTTCCTATTGGATGAAGGCTCTCTGCTGTCAGAGATTACCAGACGATCCAGAGCTGTCGGCACACGGGAGAGACGTCAGATTTAAAGCAACAACATGAACTCCTGTGTACACACACACACACACACACACACACACACACACACACACACACACACACACACGTGTGTGTATTTATGGCCTTGTGGGGACATCTCGTTGACACAATGCTTTCCCTCGGTGCTAACCCTAACCATTAAAAATGATGCCTGACCCTTATCCTAAACCCACCCTAACCTAATTGTAATCCTGACACTAAAACTACATTTTGACTCTCAACAAGGCCTTCAGACTCGTGGGGACCTGGATTATGGTCCTCACAAAGATGTTAATACCCGTCTACACACACACACACACACACACACTGTCTGGATTTATATATTATATATATTTCATATACTTTTCATAACAACATGCCGGGTCTTTGAGAATATTATTGATGTTGCTAGATGCTGAAGTTTTTGTTAAATCAGGGATAAAAATGTTTTCCACGTCGTTTACCTCCCGTGGTCTGTTCAGTACTCCTCTTTTACAGACGGGACCAATAACTGATTTGGACAGTCCTAAAGTTTCCTCTACCTGTGATGTTTTCCTCTGTTTAGCCTAATTATGACCTCTTTTATGACCTTATCAGTGACTCGTCCTATTACTTTTGCACTTGTAAAAATATGTACATGTATGTAACAATTAAATTCTAAATTTGAAATGCATTTTTCTCAAATATTGTAAAGAATTAAAGGAGGAAATAATTATACATATTCTTTGACTTTGTGTGTTACCAGGGTAGGAGTGTCTCTTATCGCC
This sequence comes from Neolamprologus multifasciatus, assembly GCF_963576455.1. Lineage (NCBI taxonomy): Eukaryota > Metazoa > Chordata > Actinopteri > Cichliformes > Cichlidae > Neolamprologus > Neolamprologus multifasciatus. Next base: position 37,687,995 of record NC_140444.1, on the reverse strand, counting down.
ATCATTATTTGTAACCGCAGTTTTCCCTCGATGATAAGACACTGAAACAGACATAAAGAGATCCATTACTTTTTTATATGTCTACATGTTTTTCCTTTATTTTTCTGATCATCAACAAAGCACACAGACCACATTTATGAGTGCAGTCCTGTGAAGAAGACAATTACATAAACTTTTGAGTCAATAGCTTGTGGAACCACCTTTAGCAGCAATAACCTTAAGTAATCATATTGTGTATGACTGTCTCTTGCAGATCCTTATTCTGCCTGTCACAGAATTTAAAATTCAATTCAATTCAACTTTATTTATATAGCACCAAATGACAACAACAGTCACCTCAAGGTGCTTAATACTGTACAATAGACCCTACAATAATACATACAGAGAAAAAGCCAACAATCATGTGACCCCCTATGAGCAGCACTTTGGCGACAGTGGGAAGGAAAACCTCCCTTTTAACAGGAAGAAACATCCGGCAGTTGTTGGTAATTGGGGTGAGAGAAGGAAGAGAGCCAGAGATTAATAACAAGTAGGATTCAGTGCAGAGAGGTCTGTTAACACATAGAGAGTGAAAAGGGTGACTGAAAGGAAAAACTCAATGCATCATGGGAATCCCCGGCAGACGTGACTGCATTGGGCAATCTTGAAAGTAGAGATAGTGTCTGTCTCCTGAATCAAACTGGAAGCTGGTCCCACAGAAGAGGGGCCTGAAAACTGAAGGCTCTGCCTGTCATGGTGCCTGTGGCTCACCAGCTGATCCTGCATTAGGCAACATGTGTTTTTGTTGATTTTGCTCTTTCTCTCTCCTGCTGGGGCGATGCTCATTACGGGCTCCCTCCCCTGGCCCACGCACCTGCCATCTCCACACCTGCTGCCTATCTGCATAATCGTGAGCCCTACTTAAGATAGCAGCACTGTGCTACTCGTCGCTGGATCGTTGAGCTATCAGCGTCAGTCGCTCAGTAGTTTGAGAATCTGTGAGTTGTTTCCGTCTGTTCACCTCTAGCTAAAGTTTCTGTGTACAGATCTTTCCCTGCCTGTCATCTCGTGGACGAGTGTGTGGATTCGTGTAACCCAGTTGTGGAGAGAGGAGAGTGATTCTTTGGAGCGCGTCTGATCCCCTTCCTTTCCCTCCAGCACATTGTATATAGTATCACCTGGTGTTGTCTGTATCAATAAACTCTTCTCTACAAGGATTTCTGGTCTGTGCATCAGTCCGTTAACTGAACGTGACGCTGCCTCCCATTCTACTTTTAAATACCGCCCCCTCGACCTGTGCTTCGAGGTTTCTGGTAGTTAGAATGACTCGGGGGTGTTGATTCATTTAAACTAACACAATCATCCTGCTGCAACCAGGTTTCTGTAAGGCAGAGTTAATCGATCTGTTGATCAATTAATAAGTTGTGTACTAACAGAGACTTGGAGGAGAGAGACCTCTTCAAACGCTTTGAAGTCTGGACTTTGTGCCATTGCAACACCTTGATTCTTGTCATGGTCGACCTTTCAGATTCTCTTTTTTCCTCATATTTGACCCAATCTGAGTCAAGCCTTACCTGTCATTCAGATGGCCTCACATGTGACTCTAGAGTATTATGCTGCACAGAGGAGGTTATGGCGTGGCGATGTGATTGTTTCCATTGTTGTCTCATAGCAAGAAGGCCCTAAGTTATAATTTACTTGCTGAATGGTTGTCTGTCTCTATATATTACAATCAGTCATATACATGTTCCCATCCTCTTGCCCTGTGACCAATGGGATAAGCCCCTGATTTGGATGGATGGATAGATATGGCTTAGATAGTTCATGGTCCACTCGAGGACTGCAAGATGTCTGGGTTTGCTCAAAGTAATGTCAAAACACCCAGGAGCAACATCTCAGTTTAATCTACAGGCTTGTGAAGGCTGATTATAGTACAATATGAAAAAGACTCAACAAGTACAGGTTCTTTGGAAGGATTTCCAGGTAAAACCTCTTTTCTTAAAAAAAGAACATGGGAGCACAACTTAAAGTTGCATTTGAACCAAACACAAGACTTCTGGAACAGTATTCGGATCAATGAGACCAAAAATGAAATCCGTGGCCATAATGCACAATTCCATATTTGGTAAAAACCAAACACAGCAAATGTCTGGAAACAATCTAAAGCAACATTGTTACAAACAGGAGTTCCACGAGTCCATCGAGCCATCGAGTCCTGTGAAACACTTCTTACATGACCATATATCAAACAGGGCACTATTTTGAAATACAGTATGTGATCAATGATATTAGAGCTGAGAGTTCATGACTTACCGCTGTGACTCTGTGTTGGTCCTATCCAACGATTCTGCCTCCTGTCTGAAACTGGAAATCAACAGTTAACATGTGTGTCAGCACGTTAGCCACACTCTGGTTTCTCTGTTGTGTACCAATTAAAAACACTCCCACATGATTCTATTCATCGGTTCATTGACAAAGTGACCAAATCTAGCACCACGGGCTAACAATGGGCTGTGAGGTCAGTTTCCTGATCATTAATATGCAAATTGTCACATGACCACTGATCAATACCATGAGTACCATCCACAGAGAGATGGGGAATGGCTGCAATCACATCATTGTAAGATGGTGACAGATGTACCCTTAGGCCCCCTCCTCGATTCAGAGTTGGTCTCCTTGACTCCTCGATCCTCCTGGCACTTACCAGTGAACACTATGTTACTCTGTTTGTGCCAATGGAGCTGATCCTATTGGTCATTGTGCAAATGTACTGTTTATAATGTTGGGGAAACCTGGGACTAAAGAAGTCACTTGTATTAACGAAATGGTCCCCTCATTGAAAACGCCATTTCCAGATGTGCAGAATGAACTTTCTTGGATTTCACTGAATCACTGAGTATGCATCAGTTTGAATCTGAAGTCTTCCAACAGCACGTCATCTATTCTATTTTATTCTGACAAAAGCCTGTGGACCGTGTGTGCACTCACATCTCTTCTGCAGGGCTTTTACAGTCGGTCTGGTGAAGCGCATCAGGAAAAGGATGAGCAATATGCAGAAGAGCAACGCTGTCATCACTTTGTAGGTCTTCAGCTGTGCCGTGTCCTTCTCAGCTGGACACACACAAACATGCAAACACACATATTATCTGAATAGCACATATACTGTATGTATGAAAGCTGGTATTCTGTGTAAAGTACAAATAATAGTTTAACGCAATAATATACAGATAATTTATTTATTTGATAATAGTACAAAGGTTTGGCATCATCTTTTTGAAATAACTAACATTTTTGTGAAGAACCTGCATATTTAGCATTAATGTGGTTTTACACAGACCGCTCCACGTTTTTATCAGAGTACAGCATGAAGCCAGTTAGACTTTGGGAAGTTGCTCTGATCAGTTAAGTAGCAGAGGCTGTCAGTGATTAGTTTCAGCTGCTATTGTGTTCACGAAAGTACCAACATGTTCAGGAACAACAATGAGACAACCTCCAAAACATGAATGGTTTTACAGGTGGAGGCCAATATTTTTCCTTCCTCGTCTTTTCTGACTGTTTTTTCACTAGTTTTGCGTTTGGCTGAGGTTAGTGTCACTACCGGCAGCATGAGGTGATGCTTGGACCCCACAGAGGTGGTGCAGGTAGTCCCACTCCTCCAGAATGGAACATCAATAAGTGCTATTGCCAAAAGGTTTGCTGTGTCCCAGCACAGTCCAAGAGAAAGGCAGATAGGGCCGTAGAAGGTCAATCAGGAGGACTGGGATCTGCTCCTTTGTGCAAGGAGCAACAAGATGAGCATTTCCAGAGCTGCAAAAGATCCTTTGGCAGGTAACCGATTCTGATTGTTCTGACCAAACAATCAGAAACAGACTTCATGAGGGTGGCCTGAGCAGGCAACATCCTCGAGTGGGCTCTGTGCTCACTGCCTGGCACCATGGAGTTGGACTGGTGTTTGCCATAGAACACCAGAACTGGCACAATGTGCTTTTCACAGATGAGAGCATGTTGACTGAGCACACGTGACCGACGTGAGAGGGTCTAGAGAAGCACGCTGCTGTAACATTCTTGTGGATGCTGCATCAGTGATGGGACACATCTACATGATGTCACAGGCCTCTGCAGGCAACAGCACCCTGACTGCCATGAGCTTTCAGGATGAAATGCCTGCACCCTTGGATCCTACACTGGTACACATTCCTCCTCGTTAGGAGCATGTCCCGATGTTGTCAGGCATGCATACAAACACATGGGGGCTTGTGTGCATGCTCTATTGCTGCAAAGAAATTTAGGTAAAATGGACTAGCACCTGTCTTTGAATTCAGCCCTCTGTAGGGTGATACTTTACATTTCCATCAAACAGTGTGGGATCTTCTCACGCCCCGGGCCATATCAGTTTAGATATCCAGCTTGGTTTGTTTCCCCACTGAGATTCAAGACTTCCTTTGATTTTTTTTCAGCATATTTATAGAAGACAAGTTGTCAGCTGCATCAGTGCTTATACCATAACAGAGAGGGTGCCTCGTCTCCTCGGGTCAGAGGTCATGGCATTCATGGTTTCCATCCAATGAAACCACAGCATCATTTCCACCCTAAATGTGTTTGTGAGTGCAGTGACGACCCATGTTCACAGGTAATGTTTGTTAGTGTTTCTGAGGCCTGGCATACATTACCAATACAGAATCATGTATTTATTTTCCCTCAGTGCTGTCTACACTCCAAGATCACAACTGGTTTGTCGATCATAAATTTAAATCACATGTGTTCTTAAATGCACAACTTAAAGTCTGCAGAGAAAAAACAAGTCAAACCACCCGACATGAAATTGTCAGCGTTGAACATCTACAAAGATCTGCAGACAGACAGCAGAGCAGCCTTTGACCCACAGCACAGGCTGTTGTTTGCTACTCTCTCAGTAACGCTGTCACCTCGATGATCTCTGCCTTCAGTGTGATCCAGCTGTGGCTCTGATCTGACACACAGCTTTCAAATGAATTGTGTTTGTTTTTGTTTTTTGACCAAACAGGAAGCGGTGGATGCAGGATTACCACAACATTACCTTTACATTTGGTTGAAGAAGTGACGGCATCGGGCGCTTTATTCTCAGAGTTTGTAGTTTTAGAGGTGGTGGCAGTCGTCACAGGACTGCTAGTCAGGGAGATGGAGCTGACAGTGTAGTTTCCAGTTTGGGTATAATTTGGAGTCTGGCTATTTCCTGGAGGACACATATCAGTTAGTATAACAAAGGTACAACAATAATGAATGTATCCCTCTGTTGTGGACTTCAGTGTGTGGACCAGAGACGCTGTGAATCAAACCTTATGAAGACGACCTGCAGGGAAGAATAAAGTTACAAGAAACAGGGAACAAAAGAGAAACAAAGATATTCTTTAAGATGATGTTTGTGAGAAAATAAAAAACAACAAACGAAAAGACTTTCAAAGGAACAGCATCCTTAAAGTTTATCTTCCACTGGACGGTCGTTGCTGTGAAGCCGACTATGACCCAGCTAAGCTCCTGCAGCTTGCAGCATATAAACCTTTGATCCTCAACAACTGCAGACGCACATTCAGGATGTAATGTCAGCGTATCTTACTGCATATTTTACAGTTTTGTCTTCTAGAATATCATTGCATTTACATAAGTAGACTGTGATTTTACATGTCAAAGGTAAAATAACATAACATCACTGTAAATATAGTAAAACACAATTTACTTGTTTTTTAAATATTTTTTTTTGTACATATTTAGATTGTAAAAATACAGAATCAGAAATGTATCATAACTCCACAAATATTTGTTATGTGAGAGAACGATCTATTAAATTCAAATAATACTATGGAAAAATATATAAAATGATTGAAAATTAATGAGAATAATCAATAATTAAAGGAGTATTTGAATTATAATTGTGCTGAAAATTTCATGTCATCTGGGTCTGATTCAATAATTCAGAGGTAACAAGTGAAAATATAATTAATAGGAATAAAAACATAAAACATTTAAACATTGCACGGCCACGCTGCGCTAATTATATATTTTAAAAAATAAATGTAGAGGTAGGAATTGCAATTAATATAAATCTCAAAGTATTCCCAACATTCCTGAACAGAAACAGGCCTCTGCACCTGGGGGAGGGCGTGGCCATGAAAACAATGTGACATGTGGATGTTGGGACACATAACAACACGACGCTAAGCATCGGCCAATGAATGTGAACTAACAACCACACGGTCGCGGGTTTGGCTGCACTGTAGGAAAACGTCCTAACATAAAAGTATTTTACTGCATTTTACAGTTTTGTTCTTCTAGAACATCATTAAAGTTACATAAATAGACTGATTTCACATTTCAAATGTAAATTAACATTAAATCACTGTAATGTAATAAAACATAATTGTCATGATTATTAAATGTATCTGTCTGTACATGAGCATATTTAGATTGTTAAAATAATTCACATGATTTCACAAATATCTGTCCGTTATTTGAAAGATTGAGCTGTTAAATTCAAATGTGATGCTATGGAAGATAACATGATTATGAGCTTGTGTTACATCACATAAGTATTATTATCGTTGCTATTTAGGGCGATCGTGGCTCAAGAGTTGGCAGCTCGCCTTGTGATCAGAAGGTTGCTGGTTCGAGCCCCGGCTCGGACACTCTCGGTGTTGTGTCCGTGGTCAAGACTCTTCACCTGCTGGTGTTGGCCAGAGGGGCCGATGGTGCGATACAGCAGCCTCGCCTCTGTCCCAGGGCAACCCATTATTATTGAAGTTAACTGTATATTTCTGTACATTAAATGTACAGATGTATGAATGTATGAATGTTCATATTGCCACATTCATTGACCTTGTTTATAGGTAATTTCATTGTTTAATCACATTAAAATGTTCCTGATTTAATGTTTAAAAGCACTTGAAAAGGCAGGATCCCATGTGAAATTAGCGCAATAACCGTATTTTTATGAGAAAGTTATTTTCTGATATTTTACGGTCGTATTTTGGCCCGAGCTGGATTTTACCATTTTTTAAAGATGTTTTTTTTTAACAGTGTGCTCAAAGCACTTTGGAAATTGGTGAAACCAGAAGAAAAGATGCTACAAATGTAAAGTTTTGTGAATTTCGTCCCGCATGTTGGAAATGTTATTTTTTAGAGCCGTAACAAACTGTAAAAAATGACATCAAAGTTCATTGATGGATATTTAGTGTTTAATCAGCGATGACTTCCTTGGTAAACAGCAGGGGTGCGTGAGCTCTGATGTGTTTTTGGATTTCACCTTCTTATTCTCGAAACACCAGAAACCATCTTCGATTTGGTGCCGCTGAGCTGTAGTGGTGACAAGTTTCAGCGGCATCAAAGCCTCTGCAAACAGAAGTGAAACTATGTGCACGACTAAACCGCTGAAACAGAGCTTTTTATATAAAGACGAGCAGAACAGACTGACCCACATTTCAAACTTATCTTTCTAATAAAATATACTAATTTTATCTGGAATACACACAAAACATTTCATATGTGTGTTATTTTTAATTTACTTTTACTGGTATTTTTTCTTATTTATTTTCTTATTTGGCTGGTGTCACCGTCGAGGTCTGTGTGGATCAGAATGAACAGGAAGCTTTAAAGATCATGTTTAGGTGGAAGAAGCTCTGGGAGCCTCTCGGCAGCGTCAGAGCAGAAAGAGTAAATGTACCGTTAAATGTCCCCGACGTATCAGACCAGTAAAATCACCCTTTGAGTATATCATGAACAGCATCAGGTCATCGGGTGCTACTCCTGAAGCAGAATTCAGTACGAGTACGAACTCTATTGTGTGGTCATGTTTGGATAACGACGACTGTTCGCGCTACGACCAGCAGATCAAAAATGGCCCACGAGGCTGACGGCCACTCGGGCAGCGACCATCCGAGGCCTGCTGTGACCCTGAAAGCACCACAGGTGACCTTTGTGACGGTCTAAACTAACATCACATCTTGAATTCACCTTGAATTTATTCCCTCTTCCTGTTCAAAATGAGTCTTTGTTAGTATCTCGAACTCATCGTCTCATGTTATCGATCCATCGATCAGTGTGCTGCTTAAGTAACGCGCCGATATTGAATATTTAAGTACGTTCTACTTTTCCAGCATTTACAATCACACATGTACATTTATACAGTGCTTCTTCTTCTGTTAGCTTTACTACACACACTCGCACCAACAGTTCAGTAACTTGCTCAAAGATATGCAGAAACCGGGCAGCGATACTCAGATTAGCGACGAACGCTGTGCTGAAACTGCCAGTAAAACCAGTGTTTAATAAGCTTTTCTCTGTCAGTTAAGCAGGTTTCAGACTCACTGATGTCAGTCCAGGTAAATTGTTACCTGTAAAAATGACTCACAGCACATCGTTATCTCTATATTTACTTTAGTAACTAAACTCATAAAGATTTGTAGATTAAATAAGATCCAAACTCCAGCTGACGGTTGTTTCTATGCACTGATGCAGCTACAACACACGGGCTGTAACTGCGCTGCGAGCGTTGGTGATGCTCAGCTGGTTGTAATAAAAATGAGTTTTACAGTTCACAGCAGTTCACCATTAATTTGTTGCCTTGGTGTTATGACAGCATTTTTTATTTTGGTTAGAAAAACAGCTTTTTCTCATCACTATCCAGACTAGTGATCGACACAAGAGTGCGCACCACCCTGAACAGTCAGCGGTGGATAAACGCTATCGGCCCGGCTGCTGGAAAATCTCAATATCAGCATGTTGGTGAAGACAAAAGAGACGTTAATGACGAGTCGCACCAGGAATATTTTTCCTGTGCTCAGATTAAAGTCCAAAATAAAAGAAAGATGAACAAAAATGATTTGTGCGATGTTAACAGCTTCCTCGTTCACTAATGACGAAGGTTTGGACGCTGAGTAAAACCAGCAGGATTGTAACTGCAGGGAGGATTTGTGTCAGTGGCCTTTTTATTTAGCTGTGCTCTGTTTGCATCATCACGTACTGCATGAAATAATGTGCAGCAGACGAAGCATCAACATTTAAACTTTGAAATCTCTTATTTTAATGGATGTAAATAATCTGCATCTGGTTTATTATCATGTTATTTGTATCTTCAGTCTGGTTTTGAGGTTTTATTCTATCGGTTTCTTACTTCTTTCCCCTTTAAAACAAGTTTAAAACCGTGTTGCAGTCACGCTTGCTTGGTGCAAACACACAAAATAAAACATTAAAAGTGTAAAAACTATGCTTGAAAACTTCCTGCATGCAGTGTGTGTGTCTCCTGTAACTTATATTGTTGCTGCGTGATGTTCACAGAACCTGAACGACCGTAAAGCAAATCAGATGTAAACATCCCACATTGATAGTTTTCATTATTTTACAGTCGTGTGAGCAATGATGATGCAAAACAGATGAGAATTCAATGTTTAATAAGAGGCTAAAATATATATTTAAATTTATTTTAATGTTCGAGTGTTTAACAGTAATTTTCTTGTCTTGGTGTTATCGAGGCTTTATAAGAACAATAATGAATTTCTCAGGTTTACGACTTTGCGATGCTTGAATTCAAATTGACGCTTCTGTCAGCAGGTTACGGTCAGTAACAGCTTCTCATTGAAAACAAGATTTCAGGTGATGGAAAGATGAGAGGCCGATCAGACGTGTCAGGCTGTGGCCACAGTCGCCACAAAATCACCTGGATAGAGAGCGGGTCAGACACCAACGATGGAGCAGCAAACGGACCGACACTGGCAGGACGACCCACGGACACCACGCTGCTGTGTCTGTGTTTTATTTTTGTTGGAGAGCATCGTGAAGCTGACTGGGCCGATCTTTGACGCTCCTGCGTGTTTTCACTACTGATGGCGAATCCTCTCCAAACCTGACGATATGTTCAAATGACTTTGTTGTTGAAAACAGAGTAAACGCGCTCAGTGCTCGTTTCAATTCAATTCAATTTCAATTCAATTTTATTTATATAGCGCCAAATCACAACAAATGTCGCCTCAAGGCGCTTCATTTCATTTCCTGCTGTTCCTTTTGTTTCCACGTCTAAAGTGTCTGTGAGTGTTTAGGGTCCGTGGACACAGCTTTGTGCTGCTGGGAGACACTGAAGCCCACAGTGCACACGTTAACCTCGGTGAACAAATAGGAGTGGGAGGCCAGTATTCACATTATCTTTACTATTTTAAGTTTGTGGGGTGAAAATAAGTGTTTGCTGCTGCGGAGGAAGCACCTGCTCCACAGAGAGGCCTTCGGCAGAGGAGCAGGACGCTGCTGCTCCAAGCTTTGAGTTCTTCGTGACGGTATTTAGCTCATTGTTGGTGGTAGAGGAGACGCTGCCAGTTAGGTGAAACCAACACGATGAGATGCAGCAGACTCTCCGGACTGTAAAATATCCACGTTAATTATCGGTGACACGGACGTGTTAGTGCAGGAGCCATGCTTCAGTGACCGCCACCTTTATAGTCATTTAAGAAGTGGATCTGAAGGTTACAAAGCAGCTCAGCTTCAGCAGTGACACAACAACAGGCTGATACTGTGAGATGGTCGTGTTGTTATACGGTTCAGTGCTGTAGTGTGATGCACTGATCACAGTCATCCTCACGCTTTACCTGATGTTTGTTAGCATGAAACCGAGTGTTCATTCATCCTCATGGTGAACAACATGTCGTTCAAACCACAGCTCCACATCGCAGCTCTAAGCTCTCGATTGTTGCTCGTCATCAAAGTTTGTCTGATGAAAGCAAAGTTAAAGGACGGACTTTCCTGCCCACTTTACAAAGTGAGGAGTTGATCTTGTGCCCCTGAGCGTCTACAACACAGTTACAGCAAAGACAAACTGACTGAGAGGCCTGCTCTGCTTTTAGTATCCAGTTTGCCCCACAATAAAGCAGACTTACCGTTAGTCACGAGTAAGAGCGCAGAGATGATCACAAGAGCCCTCAGATCCATCACAGTATCCACGAGCCACCAGAAGCTCAGTGAGAAGCAGCCAGACGACACAAATCAGATCAAGGCAGCAACAACAGTCAACCTGATGTGAAAGGAAGTGAAGTGTCAAACTCCTCTGCCCTCCCTCCCTCCCCCTTCTCCCTGCTGTGAATCACTTCATCCCCAGCCTGCTGCTGCTGCTGCTCGTGCTTGTGCAAAAGTGCAAATTTCCTCCCTTCAAAGCGAGCTGAGTGAAGAACGGCAGAAAGGGGTGGGGAGAGTAGCACGATAAGAAGCGAGGAAGAAGGAAGGGGTAGGAGGAAGAGGTGGAGGGAAGACTTACGTGCATGTGTGTATTCGTTTTCACTTCGTTCTGACTCACAAGTCTGTGCCGAGTCCGACGGCAGCAACACGAACTGTTTTCAGGTGGCGTCGCTCTCTGTCGCTTCAAGCTTTAGCTCTGAGGCTGAAACACTAGTGTGTCGCTCTGCTGTTCATGGAGACACACACACGCTGTCCTCGGACACCTGACTCAGGTGGAGGCCTGACGAGCGTGTTAGCATCTACATGTAAACACACATAAAGTACATTTACAGTCGTGGTCAGACGTTTACATCCACTCGTGGTCGATGTCATGTTAATTTGGGGCTTTTCTTTTTCCCGGGTGGAACAACTGTTCAGCTTTACAGAGTTTATTTGGGATCATCCAAACTACATGAACTGTTTCAGGAGTACATATTTATAAACCCCACTAACGTTTGGTGAAGGGTCTCTCAGACGGTCATAACTTGACGGACATTTTTGTAGTCATCAACAACCCGCCTGACATCAAGCAGAGCTCTTTTAAAGTGGCGGGCTTCCCGGCACAGAGCCGGCTTTGGGAAGGCAATTCCAGAAAAGGATTTGTGTTGAGCTTTGAAATGAAACTGTTGTTCCTGTGGCTGACTGACTGATTCACATATAAACACAGTTTATAAAACAACGTCTGCATTCAGACCGAGTCTGCATCTTTATTCTTGGAAAGAAATCCATGCACACAGCACGCGTGTAGAAGTCAAATTTATACAACATTATTCCTGAATATGTGGGATTATCACCGGTTTCCTCTCTGCAGGACGGCTGCGTTTCTGCACCTCCCACATTAAACGATGCTCAAAATAAAATCAATATCGTATTATACATGATAATCTGATGTATAACAGGCTCACAGCAGTTTTCAGATCAATTTAAATTCTTATAACACAGATGACCTCTAACATTCACACAGCATATTTATTCATTTTTATTTTTTCTTCTCTGCATCTTTATTGTGCATTTATTTATTTTAGTGGTATTTCAAAAATCAAATCAAATCAATTTATTTATATAGCACTTTTCACAGGACAAAAACCACAAAGTGCTTCACAGTAATATAAAACAGAAATACATAAAATACATTAATAATAAAACACAGCACAAATCTAATTAAAAGTCTAAATAAATGAGTCTTAAGTTTAAAACACACTGTAAAGCAGTTTGTGCTGTTGGTGATGTGCTATATAAATAAATCTGACAATAATAAAAATGTATATTAGAGTCAAATGTTGGCTTTTTTTAATTCTCTATTTTTAACATGTTTGATTTTATTTTCTGTTTGTTATTTGTCTATCTTTAGCACAGCGTTTGATTTTAAAGTGCTTTATAAATAAAGGTGGTGCTGAGTCGTTCATCGTCGCTGCAGCAGGAAGAAGAATAAAAGCAGTACAGCCATGTTATTAGCAAAACGTAAAGACATAAAAATTAATACAAAGTTTTAACACAAAGTACAAAGTGCTCACTGTACGGCACTCAGACTGTGTCAGGTGTCAGCACACTCAGACTGGGGGTGAACAGAGCCGAGCATCGAGCTGCCTGTTTGTGGTCATGAATGTAAACGTTTTCAGACACGACAAATTAAGATGTTTATACCAGGTTATAATAAATATTATGTGTTTTATATATATATATATATATATATATATATATATATATATATATATATATATACATTAATAACAGTGAGCTCTCAGAGTACACGCTGTAATCTGCTGCACTGGAGAAACACATGAACTGTGCTGCTCACAGCGAGCTGCAGCTGCAGAGCGTAAATATCAGGCACATTATCAGAGATCTTTTTAGTATGAGACATGAAGGCAGTTACAATGTTGCAAAGTAAAGATTCATATAATTTAAATAGTACAGGGAGGGACGGGAGGCTGTAGCTCAGCAGCTCGAGCTCCTCATCTGCTACTGGGACGGTTGGTGGTTTGATCCCGACTGCTGCGCCTGCACGCTAAGATGATTTCATCAGTGTGTGGATGTTAGATTCACATAGTGAGACGTGGTAACGTGCTATAATCCCTTTTTAAACAATGAGGTGTTGTTGTGACAAAAACATCACACAGCCTAAACGTGAGCAGTGACTGTCCCACAGCAGCATCTGGAGGCCTGTGTGCTGTCATGTTAGCAGATCAGCGTTTCCTTAGACTTCAACATGTGCAAAGATCCGAGCATCAACTACGACACGACAAGATGACAAGTTTGTGCAGGAAATGTGACTACATGAACTCACACATCATCCTTTGGCTGTGACAAACAAAAATATCTTGTGTGTTGATTCATTTCGGCGTGGACTTTGCACACTACTTTCCTCCGTCACCTTCGTCACTCTCGTTTTCTCTCATTCTCCACCTCTGGTTTACGGCGCCGTAGATACGACAAAACCCCCACAACTTTCAACTCCTACTCCTCGCTGCACTGAATTTCCCAAATGTCTGAGCGTTTTCCCCTCACAGCAGCTGGCGTCATGAGCTTCATAACCACAGCACATCCACGAGCTCGCATCACTCTCTTAGGCAAGAACGCGATGTTCGGGAAGAGTGTTTGCAGCGTGTACAACAAACTCACTTCCATCTCAGAGGAATCGTAAATGAAAAAGTCTTTGAAAAACCGTAACATCTCAAATCGATATCATGGTAACGAGTGCAGCACGTGGACTACTGAAGTAAAGACGTGACATCATTGACATATTAGTTCCTCAGACATGATCAGAAGAATGTTTTTTTGATCTATGAATCATTCAAGCATGAAAATTGCACCATGTATCATTTTTAAATGTATCTTTAGTAACTTTGTTCCCGTTTCTGTACTCGAGTCTGTGAGAAATGAAAGAAAACACTTTGACAGCCATAAAATAATAACTTTACACCAACAGGTGAATCCTAAAAAGGGAAACTTGTGAAGTCCAGCCGCTGTCAGTGAGCGGTGCTGTGGAGTCGTACGTCCTTCCACGATGGCTCCTCTCATTGGACGCCGTCTTCCTGTGTTTGTGTTTCCATCCAGGATGCTCTCCAGTCCTCGGCCTCCTTCCTTCCACTTCGCGTGCAGTCTCGTGGTCCTGGTGTGAAGACCTCCACTCGTGGTAAGGAGCTTCCTCGTCTTGATATCAGTGGCTCCTCAGTGATCCAGTTAAAACAGGGTTTTCTTGGTATTAGAGAACTTTACACACCTAACTTTGTTCTGATAACATGTGTTATCAGCGAGTCAGACTCGATGCACCTCACAGAAATCATTGTTATGTGAATCCTGACGTAATAAAGACTCTGAGCATTTTACTTCAAATCAACTTGTTTAATTATTCACAACCAAAACAAGAAAGAAAACATTGTTTCTCTTTTTCCATCTACATCATCAGTAATATAGAACTCCTCCACGTCAGAACCATTAAATCAATCTGATATTTCCCTCCAGAATATTAATGCTAACTATATTAAGACATCTGCCTTGTGCTTTTTCTAAAACACTGTAAAACTATTATTATTGTTGTTGTCATTTTTAACAACACTGAAGTCCTCGGGACAGATCCACCACCATCATGTCTTTATTGTGTATGAAAGCTCGTCATGCTCGGGTTATTGCAGCATCTCTGTGTGACGTCGTCACCTACTCGTGTTCACGTAAAACCAACCAGTGAGACATCTGCTGTGTGTGTGCAGTAGCTCCACAGGTAACACCAGAGGGCGACGTTAGCACCAAGAGAGGTGCAACATCGTCAGCTCTCATCCAATCAGACGGCGCCAGTCTGTCAGCTGGCGCCACTGTGTGGACATCTGAGGTACTGAGAGCTGGATTCAGGTGAGCCATCACATGCACTCTGTAAGCTACAGCCCATGTTTACCTGTGAGGAGTAAGGCACCCTTTATAAAAGACAAACTCACCTGATGCTGAAATATTGGTTTATATGTTAGTTTCTATAAATTCAGAGTTGGCAGTAATCGTAAACCAGGAGAAACAAACTGCCAATTACATCTGCTACTGCCACGAAACGTTCAAATACATCTGCAGTCACTGCTGCAGAGGAGCTCATGCTGGTCTTTGCTCTGTGACATCAGCATGGTGAGCGAGCGGTTTATAAAGAGAACCTTACTGCCAGGTTAGCGCTCTGTGGCTAGTGACAGACAGACAGGTCACAGTCAACAGCTGACTGTAGCTGTGCCTCAAAGTGTTTTCTATGTGCAGACAGTGCACGAGTGACAGTTTCAGACTCCTCGTTCAGGAGAGCGAACCTTCTTTGTTTCCAGCAGACCTTACAGCGAGTCTGACGCTCTGTGGTGGAGCATGTTCTCCTTCACCACAGCGAGACTTTCTGACAGTCAGCCGTCCATCACAGGCTCTTTCAGACAGGCGGAGCAACAGAGGATGGTTATACTAACCTGGTTAAATAAAACATAAATGACCAAACACCATAGAAACCTCTGTGTGATGAGTGAAAGCCTTTGTGCTAGCAGTCTTAGCGACAGCTCTTAAACCAGGAAGAATGAACAGTGATCTTTGACCTTGGCAGGGAAGTCAGCTGATATCCAACTTCTTCTAAATCATGTGACATCTGAAGCGTGGCTCACACTGGCTCCTACGATAATGACTGAATGTGTCCACAGTGCTCGCCCTAGCATTAGCCAGCTCTCAGCTCTCAGCTGAAGCCTGCAGAGGTACAGATTTACTGTGTTTTGATTAACAGCTGCATCTCTACCAAATAATCCAGCAGCTTCACCTTTGCTTGTGTCTGACATGCACTGAAACAAAAAGGATTTCTGCATACTCCGCTGCACAACCACACCGGGCTTCCTCCCCCTCTTTAACATCATCATCATGCAGTCGCCTAAACTCTGAGCTCGCTTCACTAATGCAGCTTTCTGGAGTGTTACTAGCGGTGCAGTGTTTCCCAGATCGCTTTAGATTCAGTTCAATCACTTCGAGGGATGTGAGGTACAGCTCGTCACATGTGAGATTTACGCGTCTGTCACGATGTTGGCACTTCAGTTTAAAATACACACACACTAAATTCCCTTCAACACCTCCACCTCACCTACGATGGTCTGCAGTGCCAAAGTGTTTGAAGCCAACACAAAGCTTGACTTTGGAGAGCCTCCATGGACCAATCAGAGAGGTGCAGGGAGAACACAGCAACATGAGTGACACCAGCTAATCCCTTTGTGTCAGCTTCTCCACGACAATACATGCTTATAAGGAACTTAAGATTGTGACCGTTCTGACCCTTCCTGGGTTTCCCTTTGAATTACTTATTGGAAAAATACAAAACAAAAGATGAAGCTGTGTGGAGAAAACCAGAAACCTGCCTACAGCGTCTCCAGCTAGTGCTGCACAAACCAGCCCTGTGAGTCATCTCCAGCTCGGCCTCCACTCACAGAAACACACGTTTGTTGACTTTACAGAAAAGTAGGAAAGGACATCACAGTCGGGATCAGGAATCTGAAGAATTTTCCCAAGTCTGCCTGTTTCCTCTTCGAGTGTTTTACGCAGGGCTGAGAGGAGAAGCTGCTGACGCAGCTGCAGCTGAGGACGTCGCAGCACCGACGCTGACAGTAGCTTCCACACCGAATGCTGCACATGTACACTTGGTATTTTCTATGTAGTGTACTGGAGGTGACACACTGTGGGCTCTGGTTTTAAAGGGGCAGTGCACGCTGAGCAGTGCTCTCGCTGTGCACACACTGCTGCTGTTTCTGCTCTGGTATCTGGAGCTACTGGCACTGGTGTGCGCTACTACAAACGCAGTACTGAGACGTCTCTTGCTGCAGTTTGCTTCCTCTGTCCAACACTAATGACAGGAAGAGGAATGAAAGCACTGTCATCAGCAGAAGTTTCTTTGGTTAAAGGAAACAAAGTGGCCGCATTCACATTCGCTTGCAACTGGAAGAGCTGAATATCCGGGCAGCTACAGATAAGAATATGGGAACTTCAAACCCTGCGCTTTAACTTCACGTAAGAATCGTACGGCGTACCGGCCTTCTCCTTTTTAATGGCATCGTTTAAGCCCAGAGGTCATCGAAGCAGAACATAAAGCTTCCACATCTCGTCGGCGCTCACAGAAAACAATGTGAACCACACAGATTATGGCAGGGGAGGGGACACTGTCACAGAGTGTGATTCTTGCCATGTATTTGTCATAAGGGGAGTGCACTTGTGTCTATAAGGACTTTCTGATTGCCAAACAGCAACACACACACACACACACACACACACACACAAATGACATGGAAGAGGAGGGAGGAGACAACGATGTGCAGAAGGAAGAATGTGAGTGAACCAGAGACAGTGTTTGAACGCTTAAACACAAACGCAACAACCTGAGACCAGAGTAGGGGGAGTTGGTGGGTCGACAAAGGAAGGGCAAAGAAACAGATATTAGAGAAATAGTGCAACAAAGTAAAGCGAGAGACCTCTTGAGTCTGGGAGCGTCGGAGAAAGGACGGGGAGGAGAGCAGGAGTGAGGGAAGAGAACATGTGAGACAGCAAAGGAGGAAAGATTGAAGAAGAGACAGTGGAGCAGTAGTGCTTTCAGGAGTACGGCTGAGGAACTCCATATCCCGGTCTGTACATGGGTCTCCCTGTTGCTGACTGAGAATTGGAATAGGCCGGCCCGGACGGGTAGCTGTAGCCCCCATAGCTGTAGGAGGCCGGGTAGGGCGCGGGGCCACTCTGAGCGTGGCTCGGGGTGTACTGGCCAAACGCCGAGCCTGGATGTGGCGAAGGAAAGGAGGGCTGGGCCGGGTAAGGGCAGCTGGCCGAAGCTGGAGGCCCAAAAGGGGGGCTAGGGCCAGAGTAGCTCCCTGCCGGAGGGAAAGGTGAAGTGGGACCTGGGTAAGGAGGGAACTGTGACGGGGCATTGGCTGGAACAGAGCCTGCTGCTGCCACGACAGCAGGAGGAGTAGGGCCCGACACGGGGTACGGACTGTAGGGGAGCCCGGAGGAGCCCCCCGCAGACGAGGACGCGGGCTGAGAGGCGTTCTGAGGTTTGGAACTCGGCTGCTGTTGATTCGTCGTCGTTGCTGTTGTTGTCTGTTGATCCCACGGTGTCAGCGGGGCGGCAGAGTCCTCTTTCAGGCATGCTGACGACGTCATGGCGGGGGTGTTGCCCTCGCTCCTCTGTCGCAGGATTTCCTGGAGTTTCTCTATCCGTACGCGTCTTTTGTGAGCGAGTGAGCGTAGGGAGAGGAATCGGTCGAGGAAGGAGTCCAGCGGAAGAGATCCCTCCAGAAACTCATCTGCTAGAGCCTGCGGGACGAGACAGGTAAGACAATGAGCGGTGCTTACTGAGCAGGTATCACACTACCTCTGAGGTCAAATCACTTGTAGTAGCCACAGACTAATGATGGGCTGCGGGGGGGGGGGGGGGGCACTGCTTCACCTGCACATCGAAACAATGTGACGGCACCCTGAAAACAAGCCTGCCACAGCCCAGAGAAACAGCAGCCGCTGTTAAAGGAAGTGCAAAATCCTTCAAAGTAAAAGCATTTCTAGTTCAGATAGGTCTGCACTGCTGAGCTGCCCAACTAGATAACACAGTGTGTCCAGGGGCGCACTTGGTCCAGCTAGTCTTTAGTTGATGTCCTGATGAATGAAGCAACTGATCCAAAACACGAGCTGTTCAAACTCACCGCAGGTCTCCGCTACGGTTGGGAGATTGGACGAATATACCGACTATCGCCGACAGGCTGAGCCCATGAGTAGGTTTGCTAATAATAATGTAGCTAATAGAAGCAGTCAACAGAAAAAAAATAATAGCGCTGTTTTAACAGCAGCCTCTTCCATCTGCGAGCAAACGCCCCCTCAGAGTGCACTCAGCTGCTTGTTGGAGCTGCAGAAGCTGGTGATGGCCTAACATCCTCAGCTGGATGGTGGACGCGTACGTGCTCATGTAAGTTAGCCGTGTTTGAGTACTTTGCTCACTCTATACGTCTGCATGAGTGACACACCGCTTTGGTCACATCCTTAGGTTTACCTTTTTCATCCCAAATTGGTGAGTTAATGAGGCATCATCACGACAAACACGATTGCATGACAGACTGAGTCAAAATCTCTGAAATGTCTCTGTCAGCGTATTTTGGGCCGTTTGTCCAAAGTTCGTTCGTTCTGCGCTCCAGATTTTAATGGCGTTAATCACGTTAATGCAGCGTTAACGCTGACACCCCTAATTGTTTTTGGAAATGAGTTCGTCCATGTTTGGACGCAAATCAGTCCGTGCATAATGACATTGCTCCGCCCATCAAAAAGCCTGCGCATGCGTAAATATATCGCCCAACCCTAGTCTGCACCATCACAAACAGGTGGGTCACACATTCACAGGCATCAGTGGGTGTGGCTGAGTAAAGAGGAGGAGCAGAGTTCATGTGGCACACAGTCATCAGGAGGTCACGTGGACCCTCACGCTCGCTGCCTGATGGTGACGTTTACGTCATTCACACCTGACTGGAGCTCGTGGGAAGTATAATCCCAGGTCACCCATCCATCGCTGCTTTTCAGGGGGTGGGCACCATAGGCAGCAGCTCAGATGCTCTTCCACGGGGACAACAAAGCGTTCCCAAGCCAGCTGTTGTCTGATCACTTCAGTGAAAGCTGACCACATCCTGACACCTGTGGCTGCAGCTCAGCTGGCAGAGCAGGTCACCTGCTAACCAGATGGTTGGTGGTTTGATCCCAGTCTGCATGCCAAGTATCCTTGGGAGAGATTCTAACTCCACGTTGCTTTCTGATGCGGAGCGTGAATGTATTTTTATGAACAGAAACTATGTTTACATTGGCGTAGATGCTCACAGGCTGAGACCGTCTGAACCAAAGACGTCATCTGATGGTGGTTTGTGTGATTCCTGCATTTATGTGTCAGCATTAATGGGCTCTTCCCTCAGGAGCAAATTCACCGTAGCATCTAACGCACAGCCAATCATGGCTACAGAATGCATCGGGTAATGATGTCATACCAGGTTGTCTGTCTGCTGGCATCAAAAATCATTTTGATTGGTCAGACCACAGAACAGTTCAGTTAATCTGAAACAGCCTCAAAGATCCAAGTTAAAACTCATCACATTGAATGGTGCATGCATTAGTGGGTGAAGCAGGAAACGCTGCCCTGAGCCCACACACTGACTTCCAGCACACTGTCATGTCTGCATGCATGCAGAGACTCATGAGAAACAACACATCCCATCTTCAGGAAACTCTTTAATCGATTTGTGATCGTCGTCATTTAGAAGCGAACTTTAAACTGCTGCCTTTCGCTCATATTACCTGAACACGCTGACCCCACGTTACAAACATCGAAGCGTCGCCTTTACGTTAAATGATGCACCTGCAACATGTGTGACAGTCGATCACTGACCTCTGACTCTTCTTCTGTTTTGCTGCCCTCTGTCTGTAGTCTGGAGAACAGCGCTTCTGGAGACACCTGACCTGCCATGCCATCTGAGGGGAGCAAGAGTTAGAAAGAGACTGAGTATGAGGCTGGGCGTGTCTGATGATGGAAACATTAAACGCTCAGACTGATGAGAGCTGTGGCGTCACAGTATTATAATGGTGAGAGATTAAAAACACAGGCAAACCCGTGTGTCCCACAGATAGACTTTACCTGCACAGGTACAAGTGCAGCTGTTGAAGACAGAGACTCTGCAGACTGTTTGCAAACAAACATTTCACACTTTCAGCTTTGAATCAAGAGGGTTTGACAAATTCTGAATGAACCATGTTACACACAGCGCCTCGCTCACTCTGGCTCGGTGGCTGTGCACAGACTCAATACTAAAGAGGCACCGTGGACTGGACACGTCCCCTCATGTATTGATCCATGTATCTGGCAGCTCCACCTGCACTGTGGAGGAAGAACGACGACTCACTACAACACTGCACATTCATCTGGTGCCAGTTTATTAGGATTTGTATGTATATGCACATAAAGACTGCTTTGCCCTTGACTCAGCTGTCTGAAGCTGGCGCTCCCTGCTTAAACACAGACACAGATAACCATGTAGTGCCGCACAATGAGCCGCTTTCAAATCACACGTTAGCTGCCAAGCAGGTTTTTCAACAGGAACTGGGAACCTTCCTTCACTGAGGTGTTTATCACTGACTCACTCTTGTAACTCAAGTGATAGTGACTACACTATCAGGTCCATAAGGTTCGTCCCACCCAGTCCTAGTTTAGCCCACGGTACGTGGACCGTCGTTTATCGTTCACCTAACACTTCAAGGACATCTGAACTTTGAGCTGCATCCATGAACATTTAACTCCCTCACATGCAAACCTAGATGGATGCATGAAAGAGTACCTGGGGTATCTTCTCTTCAAACATACAGATGCAGAAGAGAAATGCATCAATAATAAAATCCTGAGGCTTTCAGGGGCCGCGGTGAGGGATGGGTCCAGTGCCCACACTCTGTGTACTACTACTACACCAGGAGCACCTGTGGTATAAATGTGAAACTCTGGTGATTTTCAGAAAGGCTGACCTCTCATGTTGAGGTCAAGGTCACCGGGATTCAGAGTCATCTGAGACTTTAATTTTAGTAGATGTCAAACTGACTTTACATCATCGCCTGACCCCGACCAGTGACACTCCCCTTTGTGTGTTTAACTACACATTAAATGATAAAGAAACGCTGCTGTAGTAAATGATGCACGACTCTGAAATTTTCAGAAATAAATGTGTAAAATGACACCAAGTGTAAAAAAGAAAAGAAAGAAAGTCGTATAACAGACGGAAAAATAGGAACAGTTTGACAACAACACAGAAACACTTCTGAGTGACACTTCAGGTCACTTACTAACCAGAAGGTCGATCGCTGCCTCCTCCAGTCTGCACGCCAACATACTCAACCAGGTTCAAGTTCATCCATCAGAGTGTGAATGTGTGTGAATGTTGTATTAAGAGCTCAGAGAGTAGAAAAGTGCTGCACGTGAATCAGTCCATTTTAGACATTTATAGTCAACTTCAAAAAGACAAATGTACTTTAACTTTTATGTGATCATCGGACGTGATGGAAACACTCGGTGACACAGTGAGTCAGGTGCAGTCAGTAGTGCACAGTGTTCATCCCTCCCCTACCTTTCAGGGAGCAGTGCTGTCTATAGGTTTCTCTGACTGCCTCTAGTTGAGAATATCTCTCCACCAGCAGCTCCTTCTGCGACTCCAAGCGAGGCTTCATGTCCAGGTTTTGCTCAGCCAGGCTGCGATTTGATGCCAAAGCCATTTCTCTCTCCAGCTGGATGTTCTGGATCTGAAACAAAAGCATGTAATCCAACGGGAATTATAACTTTAAACACATGTCTATGTAGATCCTTCAGTGTGTCTGCATCACCACATGTACAAGTACTGAAATGTGGCATTTAGTAAGACTCTTCTCTAAGACTCTTCTCTAAAAGAGCAAACGATGGACTGACTTGGTGGAAGGATGTCAGCCGATTCTCCTCGTGTAGAATACAGAGTCATATCAAAAGTACTACTGCAACCACAGGGACTAACACAGGAGCCTCGTGTTTGCTGGAAACGAGCCGGAGTCTCCATCTTGTAAAATAACTGCAGTAAATAAGTTTGTTAGGCTGACATACGTCTGTGCGTGTCCTGTTCCTGTACTGTGTGGCAGAGTACGCATCACAGCCGAGCACACAGAGGTGCACAGCTGAGGGATGTCTTTACAGTTTAACACGAGTCTTTGTGTGTACAGCCCTGTGATGTGAAACAGCTGCGTTCAGTAAAGTCAAGACCAGGATCCAGGCCTGGACTGGACTTTGGTGGCGTCAGTAGGATCTGACAGCTGCCTGTCCGCTCTCTGCACAGCTCATCAGTTTTATCTGACTGCTGTTTTTCATGCGTGAGTACATGTTTATTATTTTGTGACGCACATATACAGCTATGGGGACATTTTTTCCACGATTACGACCCCAAAAACATCACACGACTTTCACAACAGTCTTAATATGAGACGACTAGAACTGAAAGGAAACTGTGTCGCAGCGTCGTTATTTACTGACTCAATATTACACATTCGTCAGTGGAAAACGTCTGTTGGCCTCTGGGATTAGCAGCATGTTTGAAAGTGTCAGTGCAGTCAGGCTGGCATAAAGTGTTGTCCAAAAAGCCTTCGCCTCTTTCCATTCTGCTTCCACGCAGTCAGACGTGTCGTTGAGCAACAGTTCTCAGGCTTTTCTTTGGACACCGGCTGTTTTCAGTACTTGTACCTGATCATGTTCAGAGGGATATTATTTGGTTTGTTAAGCCACCTAACTCTGACCTATAAATCACTCAAGCAGAAAAATCGGCTAACTCAAGGGATGAACCAGTATTGTGTCTGCACATAACAGGCAGCTTAGCAAAGTTAGAAATGTCATCTTCAGGCACTTTGTTGCTGGCAGCATGCCACAAAGCACATCATTTGTTCCCATTCCTCCCAGTTGAAGTTATGAAAACTTAACACAGCGTGACAACAGACAAAGTGATTCTCTACAGGCTTCAACCTGAAACCCTGCCTGTCTTGGCGTGCACTCAGTCCTTAAAATCTGATTAAACTGGATGACAAATGAAGAAATAGCAGATAAACCGCTGAGACTTTTGCAAAGTTCTGCACGTGCTCCTCTCACAGGTGACTGTGCTGTCTCTGTTCAGCTCGAGTAGCTCAGGTTTCTGCGAGCTTGTGTCAAATCAGCAGTTCAATGTCAGTATCTAACCTAATGATTTCAGGAGATCTGCCATCATTTTAAATCATCAGAACACTTTCATAAAAAAAACACCTGAAGTATTCTGGACTCGAACCAGCTCAGAGATAAGGGGACATGAGTCAGTCATTTGAAATAGAAGGTGATGAAGGACAGGAAGTCCCTCGGTACAACTCAACTCTACAATTTTGCATGACTGCAAACAAAGCAAAGGTTACAGGCAAATCCCTATTTGCTCACTTCTAGGACAGTTATAACAACTCCTAACTTTATTATTATGAAGAAGAAAAATATCACACAACTACTGAACATTTAAAACTAAAATCCTTCCCACTGACCGCCTCGTCTTTGTCACTTTTCACCTTGGCAGAAAGACTTTATAGACAGTTTGAGATTTAAATTAGAAACCAGTTGTTGGGTCACTGCAATGCCACATAATCTAATTCCTGACTTCTCATTAAGGGAGTTTAATCGGCGAGAGGGGAAGAAGAATGAAGCACCAGTTTCACCTCATCGGACTCCAGAGCCATCGATTCCACCCTCTCCGGACTGTCCAGGAGCTCCTGTAGCTCTGATTGGCTGAGGTCCTGAAGCTTCTCCATTTGATTTGCCAGGATGGCTGTCGCACATAAACAAATCAGGAAAGAGACATTAAAAACGCTCGTTAGAGACAGAAAGTTGACATTTACAATCTCCGAGCAGCCATGAGCCGCTGTGAGGCAGCCCGGAAAATCAAGAAAACACTAACCACGTCCCTCGCTGCTGTTCCCTAAACAAAGTCACCACGATGTAGGCGATATATGAAAACTGCACTTAGTTATTTTCCCGCAATATCCCATTAGACAAATTATAACACAACAAATTAGCCAATGACGGCTAACAGCTAGCTAGCATAATAAAAGCGCAGTACAAACATATGGAGGCAAGTGACTGTAGGCCCCAAAACACAACAAGCTGTCTGGGCGCACAGTGAAGCCAGAACACGGGTGAAAATGAGCCGGTACTTACACGACGCTAGCAAACCAAATTCAGTGCGGCACAGAGTGGCGGTGACATCCAACAGCACCTATTTATTCCAACTGACAGGTGACGTGACACGTCCTCAGGATCTGTAATCTGCCCCGGCTCGATCCACACACACAAACACCAACCGCTTTGTTTCCGACGCCCTTTGGCCGCAAAGCTATCTACTGCTAATCGACCGACGTCCAATCTCACCTGACGGCTCGGTGCTAAGCGATACGATGACAACAGTCGCTATGATCGCAATGTCAGGCACTCAGCTACCGTCAACTTCGAAGGAAGCTCAGCGATTTGGTGCTCAAAACCGGAGCTTAGAGTCACCCCCTCAGTCCTGACGACGACTGTCAAACGCCGGTGTCTTCCGAAGATGCCTACTTTAATAAACACTCGACTACAGTCGACAAAATGCTAGAATGGAGGAAGAATTTCGCTAAAAATAGGAAAGTTTCACTCCACACTGACAGAAACCGCCGCCATTTTTGGAAGCCTACACGAATTGCGGGTGGTATTCGGACAAATCCCAAACATTCTGAATACAGCGCTTGTGAACTTTAATTACATCGAAGTTTGTATGTATAAATGCTTCCCGATAATTATTATTTCTGGGCACACTTGGATGTAATTATTTTAACTGTGTCCGTTTTCCCTAGTGTGTCCCCCATAAGGCAGGGTAATGGTACAGTCCGGTGCTCAGCTGATATAAGGGAAACCCCTGCGTGACGGTAATGTTCCGTCCTCTGCCGTGATGTCCACTTTCCACAGCGGCAAAAACACCGCTGAATCCATAACAGCAGCAGTATTTGACTCGAGCAGGCGGGTTTGTGAGCAGTAATAGCTATTAATACTAATAATAACGTGTTGTAGTACTTTTCCGAGACTTGTCTTCAAATGTTATGTTTTCCTAACTCAGTGGTTCCCAAACTTTTTTGCCAGGCCCCCCTTTGTTTTACAAGAAAAATGTTCGCGCCACCCCCGCGCATGCACGCGCAAACATCCTCCAACCACACACACCCATATTTTGCTCCATTGCGGTTTATTTCACACCTCAAACATTTAGTAAACAATTAACTAAATACAGGTAATCTGCAATAAATTACAGGTAGTAAGAAAATAAACTACTAACTCTTTTACGCTGCGTCCGCACCTACACGGGTGATTTTGAACACGCAGCTGTTTCGTCCACGTAAACGGCGTTTTGAATCACTGAAAACAGATTTTTTAAAAACTCATTTTTTGCGTTTACTGTGGACGAGGAATACAGAGTTCATCAGGCAACTGCAAGACTCAGCAGCCCATCTGCATCTTAAGGTCAAAGGTCACTCTTTTGAGGATGCCAATGTTCACATTTTGGACAGAGAGGACAGATGGTTTGAAAGAGGAGTGAAAGAAGCATCTATGTCCACTGTGAGCAACCATCTTTGAACAGGGGCGGTGGTTTACGACACCAACTCTCTGCCATCTATAATCCAGTTTCGAGTTCCCTCCCCAGACGCCTTAACGCCCACTCACATCCTGGGCCATCTGACCTCAGGAAATCACATGATAAGGTGGGGCCAGGTTTCACAATGAACTCACCTGAAACTCTGGCTGATTGTGACCCACACCCAGTTTCACACCTTGGCTCAGGCGATTAGAGGATCATCAGGGGGTCCTTTTGTCCCTCTGTGGGGGGAAACTCCCACTAGGTTTATATCTGGGACTCTCCACCATTTGACCTTAGAACTGAAGAAGCTTCTCGGATGAAGGTGAAACGTCTTCAAGCAATATCTTCATTTGCATTTCTGAAACTATTTGTTGAACACTGAACTTGGCAAAAGAAAAAAACCAGACTGAACATACCTTCTTAAATAAAACCAAATAAAACCTCATTAGAATGAATAATTGAACTCAATGACACTTTTGTCCTTCTTTGTTAGGCGCAAGCAAAATGTCCCATCCCACCACACCCCAAACACATGCTCTGTTACTGGTTGACAGCTGATATTTTGCTGTGTGGTTAGCTTTACAGAAACTCTCCCTTCTACAGATTGCTGAGTGAAACTGTACGTTTCTATGTTACATACAGTTTAATGATATTCAACTTAAATGAATTATGTTGAACTGAGAAAGCGCTCGGTGACAATGGGAAGGGAAAAGTTTGTTTCAACAGGAAGAATAACTTTGGACACATTAAATAAAACGTAAAGAGGAAAACTGCAAAACTGAAATAACAGCAGTGACACGGTGCACACGTTGTTTCCTCTGGAATCAGAGACAAGCTTGTTGAAAGTGTCAGTGTTGTTAATGTTACAATGTTACAACACTGTGCTGTGTGCTATGTGTTTCAAATGTGACTTTGCCCGTGATAACCAGAGATAAATGGATTCTGTCCTTTGATAAAGATCTGGGGCTATTCAGAAAGGTTGCTGTGGCTAGAGACGTGCTGATTCAAAGGATAACCAACACTGGTAACACTGGAGTGTTACAACTTAATCATGTCTGTAAAACCAGTTTTGCAACGTTACCACAAAACTGTACAGGTTACTCTACACACAGCTGGCAGACGTAAAGGAAAAGACCATCAGTGAAACTGCTAATCCCTGGGCGACTTCAGAGGATCAAGCCACTTCCAACATAATGGATTAAAGTAAAAATACATCCATCTTTTAACAGCCGATCCAATATGTGGTTATGAAGTTGCAGACACGGTTTCACATGAAGCTGTAGAAGTAAAATATAAATTAGTAACAGTACTAAATGTTTACTCTCCGACTTACAGGAATACATGCAGGGAAATTCTAGTTCAATGTAAAGTGTACATATGAAGGATTTTTCTGTATTATTTTATGAGTACTTTCCTGCAGAGAAAGCTACTGCGACATCATCTATTAGTCCTGTTTTAAGCTGTTTGCCCATTTCCTGATGACCTGTCAGTCATAAATCCTCAGTCTAGATCAGATTAGATGAAACTTTATTCATCCCTCAGGTGGGTTCCTCCGGGAAATTCAGTTTGTGTAATATAATGTAATACTGTCACAGGGCCGAGTGGCCTGTACTGAACAGGACTCGGGTGCAGAAACCCAGAGCAGAGACAGCAGATGATGTGACAATTTATTAGGCGTAAGTGCAAAAAACGTAGCAAAGACAAAAAAACAATAAGACGTGGAGTTTGACGAGGCGTGGCCTGGGAAACGTGGCTAGGGCGAGAGAATGAGGCCTGAGATGCAGAGTGGAGCTGAGCAGGGAACAGTCACATTGCAGTAGGGGACATGGAGTGTTGACAGGGGGGTGAGAGAATCCAGGGGCGGCTGAGTGGCGTGGAAAGGCTGACCTGAGATCCAGGGCTTCAGATGGAGTGTGATGGCAGGAGGGCAGGCAGGTGAGGCACAGAGAGATTTTCAAAATGATTGCTTGGTATCCTGAGTCTGGAGGTGGAGCGTGAGCCAAGGTTAAAACAGCAACTGCAGCACAAGAGAGTCTGGTTAACAAGATAAATCACAGCAAGAACCTGAAGTATAAGGCCTGTTACCAACATGTGTTGATGACGAACTGGCAGTGAATGAACATCAACGTGTGGCTTAAATCCCTCTGGCTTGATTGCCTGCAATAGGCTCCAGGTGTGCAGGAGCTGGAGGAGTTGGCCCTGCCCAGGGGCGGATCCCAGGTAGGTTCAGGAGCCTCATGGAAATTCCAGCCACCCACTGCAGACCATGACAAATATAATCTCCCATTGTGAAACATAGCATCAGTACAGAATAGGCACTTTAGGCACTTTGCATTTTTGCACCGCGAAGCTATCGCAATGTTTCTGTTTTATGTGATTTTTCTGTTTGTTTCCTTTGGTGTTTGGTATAGAAGTCATATCCTTTAATCCTTAAACACAGCTCTGTCTAACCATCTCTGTTTTATTTATTTATTTTACTTTATTATTCACATTATTATCTGTGTGACTGTCCAGGCAAAGAAGAAGGCCAAGCCACCTCGGCTCGGACCACAACCCCCAGCAGAGCAGGCCAGCAACCATCCAAAACGAGCGACACGGAGTGGGGAACGGTAGGAGGTGAATCTCCACCCCCACTCTCAATGACAGTTTCTCACAGGGACCAAGGCTCAGTGAGCCTCCAACCCAGCTACAGACACACAGAAGCTGCACAAAAACATCCACCACACCCTATGGTTTGAGGATGGACAGGTGCTCCAACCAACCCTGGTCCCAGACAGGGTTGAAAAATAGGAAATGTGGACAGATGGACACACAGCATGGCCATCAAATCCATGTGCATTGCCCTACGTAGCTCCTCCCGCTCATACCTTGTGTGTGAGTGATGTGTTTTCAGAGGAAGTGGGGAAAGGAAAGGGTTCAGGATGTTTAAGACTTCCAGAAGGAGAGAGCCAGCACAAAGAGTCATATTTCCTATTTACCACCCACTGAGAGAGAAGCCAGAGCCCGTGTCAGCAGCATCCCAGGACATCGCTGCACCCGAGAACAGCACCCACAAGAAACCTGGAAGGTGGGAAAACTGACAGAACGAAAGAACGAATGAGATCACAAAGAGAGCAGAAATGAGCTTTGTCTAAAGGGTGGCAGGTCTCATCCAAAGAGGACTAGCCACCCTTGAATCATCCAAGAGGTGCTCAGAGTAGAGCCCAAAAAACAGCTGAGGTAGTTTGGGAATCAGGGGGAGGTGTTCGGGTTTTCAGTTTTGTGTTATTTATGAACGTTGATATTATTTCTAGTCTTTGGTTTCTTTATTAGAGCTCTGTCTTCTGGTTTCTGTCTGTGCTCCATAGTTACTCTCTCCCCTGGCTGCTGTGTCCCCTTGTCAAGTCTCTGTGTTATGTTTCCTGTTTTACTTTGAAGTCCGCGTCTCTGTGTTATGTTTCCTGTTTTACTTTGAAGTCCGTGTCTCAGGTTATTGTATCAGGTTTTGCTTCCCCTGTCTCGTTAGCCCTGATTTGCCCCAGCTGTGTTTCCCTTCTGTCTCTCATTCACTGGCTGTGTCCGAATTCAGGGGAAGGAAGCGAGGTCCCGCGGTTTTCCATGTATTGCCGCTTACATACAGCTGATTTTGATTTTTTTGAATTGGTGACATGTTGTGGGGAACAAAGACCAAACGGCTTAATTTATGAAAACGAGGAGAAAACGATCACCTCTTCACTGGAGTGAAGAACTGGGCCGCTACGGCGTGGAGGTACAAGAATAAATCAGTTTATACATCATATTCATATGAGTGCGGTCCTATTAACCCTCATGCTGTACAGCAGCGGTCCCTTTGTTGCGCCACAGACCGGTTTATGTCAGACACGGAGCCTTTAAGGTGGACGGATAAATACAACCACATAAAATGACCAAGACAAGAACTGGTATTTTGTAAATATAATAATAAACGTGAATGTACTGTGTGATTGTGTAACTTTATTAGCAGCATCCTCCTGAAATACACCAACAACATTGAGAGTAACATCTTCCTCTCTGCCGCTTAATGCTCTCTGGTCGCTATGGTAACGTGTAAATCTGTCTTTCAAAATAAGACGCACAACTACAACAAGGGAAAAGTCCCAGGGAAACCGAGTTAACGATACAAACCCTGAAAAACATAAATTTCACAGCGGAGCCTCAACTCTCGTGGCCCGGTACCAAACAACTCACAGACCGCTGCTGTACAGAACCTGTGATGTCCAGACGGCGTTCCTCTGGTGTTCCTCTGGTGTTCCTCTGGTGTTCTGCTGTGAAAACGTTTGGGTTTAGGGATTAACATAGTTGCCATGGTTTCCTCTCTTCTCTTATTTGTTGTGTGATCAGGACAATCCTGGAGAAGATGGGCCTGCAGGGGAAAGTCACCCCCTTGCAGGCCAGAAGACATGAGATAACTTTAGAGAATACCAAGTACGTCTGTGTGTTATCAAGAAGATAATTCTTAAGAACACAAGTTAATAAATGTGCAATTACTAAGAGTCGTTGTGGTGTTTTTATTTGCCTGCTGTCATCTTTGATTTCCTCTGCCTTTAGGATTGCAAGTATCCAGGCTCAGGAGAGGGGGTCAGTGGGAAGCCCCCTGCTGTGCTTGGCCCTGGTTTGCCCTCATGGATGAGGTGATAGGACAGAGACCTTCCACTAAGCCTCCTGTCCTAATGTCCTCTCTCCCTGAGGACACTCCAGGGCCGAGCACAGCAGTGGGTGACCAAAACGACAGCGATGACGAAGCGGCTCAGCCACCTACGACAGGGGGGAAGAGGAGAAGAGATGATGAGCTGCTAGACCTCATCAGAGAGGACATGAGGCAGCAAAGAGAGGCTGAGAGGAGAGCAGGGAGAGGATGGACCGACTGTTTTCACTGCTAGAAAGATTCGTTCCCAAATGAGTTATGTACTGAGAAATTTATTTATTTGAATATATTTGTTACATTGTTATATGTGTTGCATTAGTTTAAAGGTTTATGTTATTAATAAATTGATTCAAACAAACAGTAATTGTCACTGAACTCAGTTTGATTTACAGGCATTTTTAACATGTATGAACATAACGCTAACTTTGAACAGTATTACATGGATATTTATTTGATAGCAATAAATAAATAACAATAACAATTAAACAAGAATATTTCAAATACACAGTAAAGATGAGAAAACAATATTTACAGTTGTTCACACAGGATTAAGCTGAGTGACCTGATCCTGGACCGTTTCTTTTACAACTGTAATAGATTACAGGAAGTCTCTGGCAGTGTTGCTGAATCTGCCCGAGCAAGATCAGACGTGGATGGTGCTGCAACTGAGACCTGCGGTTTGTCTTTTCTGGTCGGCGAGTGGAGAATCACACAGGGTGGTCTGCAGAGAGCTTTAGGATCCTCCCACTGTCCACTGCATCATCCATCCACAGGGTTTGCAGGGCTCACTCGTGGCTGCCACACCACTAAGATGTTTGATTTTGCAAGATTAATCTGTTGGTTTCGCGCTACTGAGCTGCATGTTTTAAGATCCGTCTCCTGCCTGCTTTCCCTCTGCACCAGCCTGTCTCGCCGCCTGCTCGCCTGCCTGTGTGCTGGCCCTCTTTGGATCTGTGACAGAGACTTACCTCGCGCCGACCTGTGACGACTGCCTTACCTGTATTTTGGTGTTTCAAGTAAGCTCTCCAACTCTCCCCGTCCGCCTCAGTTTTACTCTCGACTCTCGGCGTTATCCCCTAACTCTGTTTTGTCCCTCGTCCTCAGGTAGCTCCGGTGCGCCATCTATCCTCCCGCATACCTCGGCTCTGTTTCATCCCCCTCGGCTCTGTCTCCTCGCACATTTACCCGGCCACTGTATATAGCCCCTTCCCTTGTAAATATTCCCCTATCACTGTAAATAACTCTGCTTCACCGCGATCCTGTGCCCGTGTGTGTTTCTGCCACTAAATCCACCCGTTTAAATTCCCCTAACAAGCTCCTTTCAAATTCTCATGACCACTGATCAACAACCACTGATCAATGGTCATGAGTACCATTCACAAAGAGTTGGGGAATGGCTGCAATCACAACATTGTAAGGTTCAAGGTTCAAGGTTCTTTATTCGTCACATGCATAGTTATACAATTATAACACACAGTGAAATGTAACCTGACACGCTCGTCGACTTGTGCAAAAGGGTGGGGGGACTTTTTTTTTTTTTGCCTGTCCCGTTTGGTTCTTTTGTGTGTGCTTTGAGGTAGGAGCCAAAAAGGGTGTAGTTTGTGTGTGTGAGCACCCGTGTGTACACCTGTGAGCATGGACGCGTTTGTATTTAAAAGGTTCCTTCATGTAATGATCTGCTAGAGGGTGGGGGGGGTGGGGGGGGCACGGCCCTCTGGATGTCTGGAGTCTTGATCTCCTCCAGACCTGCTTCATGCCCTGGAGGAGATCAAGACTCCAGACATCCAGAGGCCCCCAGAACACAAGAGACCTGCGACCTGCTGGAGGGGGGGCAGGAGGAGGAGTTGGCCGTCCGACTGGGGTCTGGAGTGTGGGGCCTCCCTGCTGCTGCGGAGTCGGGGCGGTCTGCTTCTCCCCACCACAGGGAAAAGGGTAACACCACCTGGGTCTGGGTGCAGTTTCCCCCCTCCAGTGGCAAGGGTACCTAGACCCGGTTCGTAGAGTACGCTTGAGTGTGATTGTGTGTACAGTGTCTCTTTATGTCTGTCTCCACGTTGGGTGAGTGTGGAGTAAGTGCATATGAGAGCATGAGGGTGGGAATGGATGTCTGTATCTGTGTGTCCCTGTATGTCTGTGTCCATATGTCAGGTTGGGAATCAGACGCCACCTCTCTGGGGACATCTCAGGCCCTCCAAGGTTTGGAGGCCTATCTCCCCCCACCACTTCCCCTGCCAGTGGCAGACGCCCTCAGTAGTAATACACCTGCACTTTTTTTGCCCCCCCCCCCCACCCCCCCCCCACCCCCCCCACCCCCTCACCCCCCTCACCCCCTCACCCCACCCCACACCTCCCACCCCACACCTCCCAGACATTGAGGAAACAGGACCTCCAGACTAGGTGTCTTTTGTCTCTTCGAGAACTCTGGGAAGTAGCTTGGGGAGTGTGAACCTTAAGGTGTGAAGCAGTTGTGTACTGAGGCTAGACTAATTTTATAAATCTGACAATATCTCAGCTTGCTGCGATGCATGCAATTTATTTTGAAAACGGCACAAGTGGGAATTTCTTCCGAATGGGTAATGTCGGCATGTTCACAAGCGTTTTATTTAATTTAACTAGTTTTCTTTCCAGGGTTGATGCGATCATTTTATTTAAAAATCGGGATTTCGCAATGTTGAACTAAGGCAAACCTGTCTAGACAAATGGTAGGGGGTGGGGTGTAGTAAGGTTGATGGTGGGAAACAGGACCTCCAGACTAGGTGTCTTTTGTCTCTTCGAGAACTCTGGGAAGTAGCTTGGGGAGTGTGAACCTTAAGGTGTGAAGCAGTTGTGTACTGAGGCTAGACTAATTTTATAAACCTGACAATATCTCAGCTTGCTGCGATACATGCAATTTATTTTGAAAACGGCACAAGTGGGAATTTCTTCCGAATGGGTAATGTCGGCATGTTCACAAGCGTTTTATTTAATTTAACTAGTTTTCTTTCCAGGGTTGATGCGATCATTTTATTTAAAAATCGGGATTTCGCAATGATGAACTAAGGCAAACCTGTCTAGACAAATGGTAGGGGGTGGGGTGTAGTAAGGTTGATGGTGGGAAACAGGACCTCCAGACTAGGTGTCTTTTGTCTCTTCGAGAACTCTGGGAAGTAGCTTGGGGAGTGTGAACCTTAAGGTGTGAAGCAGTTGTGTACTGAGGCTAGACTAATTTTATAAACCTGACAATATCTCAGCTTGCTGCGATACATGCAATTTATTTTGAAAACGGCACAAGTGGGAATTTCTTCCGAATGGGTAATGTCGGCATGTTCACAAGCGTTTTATTTAATTTAACTAGTTTTCTTTCCAGGGTTGATGCGATCATTTTATTTAAAAATCGGGATTTCGCAATGTTGAACTAAGGCAAACCTGTCTAGACAAATGGTAGGGGGAGGGTGGGGTGTAGTAAGGTTGATGGTGGGAAACAGGACCTCCAGACTAGGTGTCTTTTGTCTCTTCGAGAACTCTGGGAAGTAGCATGGGAGTGTGAACTTAAGGTGTGAAGCAGTTGTGTACTGGCATTGTTCCTGGAGAAGGTATTTAACCGAGACCTATGCGAAGCTCAGGGTGAACTCAGCATTCGTCGCGACAACATCACTTTCTTTGAGACCATCAAAACTATCATCGTTCTTTATAACATGGACATCTTAAGCGGTAAGTAAAACAAAACCTATTATTGTATTTTTAAAAGTGTTATGTTAACATATTATAGGATATTCAAACTATCTTTTTTCCTAAAACAAAAGCTTAATTTTCAGGAGTTCGGGAGAACGGCACAGCACCCTTTTCTTTAGAAACGGGGGATTTTAAAGATGGAACAACATCTCTAACAGGCACAAGGTGTGTACAGAATTACGCGATTTTTAATCGTATGTATGTTTTAAGCTTGCGATTGTTTTAAATTATATAATAACAGAGTTTTTCTTTGATTTGTTCCAGGGTTAACAAACTGAGCAGGAAAACATTCAGACACCGCGACCACAGAGCCCATCCTTACAAAAGGTATGTATACAACGGGGTGTATAATTGTGTATTTAAAAAAACAGCAAATGGGTTTAAACAATTCCAAATGTTCTAAAACCGACCGTTTTACACATACAGAGCCACGCCAGAGAACCTTATGTGCGGAGAACCAGGGCCGTCAGGAATAACGCACACTACAAGGTATATATATAAATTAGATAAAAAGAGATAGAGAGGGAGACACGCTTATTCTGTTTGAAATGGGTACATGTATAAATGTTTTAACACATATCTATCTTCACAGACTGCAGCACAGTACCCCTCCACATAATGATCAGGACACCGTACTCCAGACGTTTTTGGAATGTTTAAACAGTATCGACCTCCCAGAACAACAAAAACCTGGAGCTTTGTGCAACAGTGGAGAATCAGAAGCGATCTTCATCAGCGGTCCTGCAACACCCCCGAGTGAGTGCTTGCCTCGTGATTTCTCTGATGTTTTTGAATACAGTATATCAGATTTCGATCTTGTTCATATACCCACCCCACCAGAATGTGTCAGAAATAGCATTGATTCACACGTAGATTTTGAAGACGACGGTATAACAGACTCTCAAATATCAGAGGCGTATGATGCTTACATGAAGGTTTCAGACGCTCAACCTGTTGAACAGAGTCATATAGCTTCATTAGTTGATAAATTATGTTTGATTGAAGCTAGACTCAATCAATACCACCAAGAAGCACAGATACAAAACCAACAGTTTATCAAATTCATAAACAAAGTGTGTAGTACATTAGACATCATCTGCAGCAAAATTTCAAGTCCCTGACTTTTAAAATCCAGACCATGGACCCTCCAAATAAATTATTTAAACATAATAACGGAACCTCCAGTCCTGTTAGATGTTTTGACTTAGAGGCTTTTATGCAGTGGGCTGAAGAAACAGATAACAAATTAGACAATATTGTAGCTAGACTTAATAGTGTGCCTGCATCAGCCTCATCTGATACACATCCTCGTCAGACTGTTCCTACGCCTGCTATTGCTGATGGGTCTATTGTTGTTGTTAATAATAGTGGTAGTACATCAGGTGATGCTCGGACCACTGTTGTTACTGATGCTAACCGTATTGCTGCTGCTGCTGCTGCTGTTATTGAGTCTGTTACCGCTTCTACTAGTACTACAGACGCACATGCGTGTCCGGGCACCGCTGCAACACCACACACCCCCTCAGTCATTGTAAATTTCTCACAAAGTGATACTATCGTGATTGAGCCCGTTGTGCAATCTGGATCTGGCAGGCGCTCCCAGCCACACATTAGAGAGATACCTAATTTTAATGCTCGCGAATTGCGTGAGCGCCTTGATTTTAGGGGTATAAGTCTTGATCATCCAGAACAAGTACCTGCGCGAGTGCGCGAGTGCTTAGCCAATGTGGTAGACCGAGCTGTGGCTGGATCTCAACAGGGCAGCGTTCTAAACGTAGTCCTGCGTGGCCCCTCGCTGGCTTCAGATGTTCAGGCTGTTTTAAACGCTGATGATCGGTATGATCCAGAGCTGTTTCTCGATCGAATTGCACAAGTTATGCAGAGTAATGATGAATCTATCGGTGATGATGAATTAGAGTTTATTGTCACGGTAGCTCAGAACAGTAGTGGTGGGGCTCGCTTAAGACTGGCACAAATCCCTTATGATGAGATTCTCTCAAAGAAAGGCAGACATTTATACACACCAAACAACACACACAACAATTTGTGCTTCTCCCTATGTATAGCACATTCATTAAACTCATCAGCCTCTGAGCTAGAAAAACTCGCTACAGCTAAACGGATGCATGCTGAAGTAGGTCTATGCGACAAGCAGCAAGTATCATTCACAGATGTCAGTAAATTTGAGAAGCACTTCAACATTAAGATTGTAATCTATTACCACACAGAAGGGCGTAAACGCCTGGAATGTTTTTTCACACATGAAGAGCCAAACACAAACACGTTGATGATGTATCTCCATAATCAACATTACCACATGATTTTAAACCCAACCGCTTTTCTTGGTGCATCCTATGTGTGTAATTTCTGTTACAGTACATATAATTCACCATTACATCATTCCTGTAAACATAGATGTAACACATGTTATACACTCTGTCAACACCACAGGGGTCCCACAGTGAAATGCAGCGACTGTAACCGCATCTGCAAATCACAACACTGTTACCAGCAACACAAATTACCAGAATTAAAACACAACATGATCCCCTGTGATAATATGAAACATTGCATGCACTGTGGCACCACATATAGAGAATCCAAGAAATCGCCACACAGATGTGCCCAGCCTAGATGCGAGCACTGCCGCGAGCCTAAATTAACCGGAGACTCCGACCATCAGTGTTTCATACAGCCTGTTGAAAAACAGAAGCCTACCGATAAATACATTTTATATGATTTCGAGACTAGGTACCACAACGGTAAACACGAGGCTAACTTTGTGTGTGCGTCTGATCTGAAGGGCAATAAGTTCACATTTAACACATTAAAGTGTGTGGAGGCGTTTGTGCAACATTACAGACGCCCAAGGTTTCGTGGGTACACTTTCATAGCACATAATGCATCTGGCTTTGACAACTACATACTCCTCGAGTACTTTGTCAGACAGTGCATAACACCTAGTGTCATAATGAGCGGCAGCCGTGTGATTTTGATGTATGACAGGGACTATGACCAGCGATGGATTGATTCGTTCAGCTTTTTGCCCATGGGCCTTGCCAAAATACCCTCTGCTTTAGGTTTTCAAGATCTGCAGAAGGGCCATTTCCCACACAGGTTTAATACGAGGGATAATGAGCATTATGTGGGCCCGTACCCAGACCCCTCCTTCTACGGCTATGAGTACATGTCTGAAAGCGATAAGGTGCGATTCATGGAATGGTACCAGGTTGCCTCACAGAATCCCTTTGATTTTCAGGCTGAACTCAGGCGTTACTGTGTTAACGATGTTGATGTCCTGCGTAAAGCATGCAGCATTTATCGTGACACGTTACTGGGTTGTACACAAGTTGATCCATTCATGTATACCACCTTGGCTGCATTTAGTATGGGTGTGTATAAAACGCTGTTTCTGCCTAGAGACACGCTCGCTCTCACGTATGACGGGGCATACGTTGAGCAGAATAAGACGTTTTCTAACGTCTCTATCGAATGGCTTCAATACGTGTCCCACACCACCAACAAAGTGGTAAAACATGCTCTCAGAGGAGGCGAACAGAGGGTTGGACCGTATTTTGTGGACGGTTTTGACCCCACAAGTAATACAGCTTATGAATTTGCAGGATGTTTTCACCACGGCTGTGTTAAATGTTACCCCGAGAGCGAAGTTAATCCTGTCAGCAAAGCATCCTATGGACTGCTGCATCGCATGTTTTGTGACAAAGTTGATGCACTGAGATCACAACACAGTGTGAACGTAATAGTGATGTGGGAATGTGAATGGGCTGCCTTGAAGCAGACAGACCCTACAGTTGTGGCTTTCATGCACACATACAGAAAGCCAGAACGCATGAATCCCCGAGACGCTCTTTTTGGAGGTCGCACAAATGCTATAAAGCTGTACCACAAGACTGGTTGTGATGAAAAAATATTTTACTACGACTTCACCAGTCTCTATCCCACAGTGCAGTCTAAAAAAGACTATCCTGTAGGACACCCTCAAGTCATTTACACCAACTTTGACAAGCTAGAAAATTATTTCGGCTTTGTTAAATGCACAGTGCTCCCCCCTAAGGGTCTTTTTCACCCCGTCCTTCCCTACAGGTGCCACGGAAAACTGATGTTTCCACTCTGCAGCATGTGTGCTGAAGACCAAAACCAGCATACTGCATGTGGACACAGGGACAGTGAGCGGGTATTGAAAGGCACTTGGGTCTCATTTGAGCTTGAAAAAGCTGTTGAGAAGGGATACAGGGTTCTTGCTATTGATGAGGTGTGGCATTTCCCCAATAAGACCGACACCTTGTTTAAAGACTATGTGAAAGCCTTCCTAAAACTCAAACAGGAGGCCTCGGGGTATCCTGAACACGTCAAGACACCTGACGAACAGAAGAAGTACATAGACGAGTATTATGAGAAGGAGGGAATAATGCTAGACCCATCCAAGATTTGTGTAAATAAAGCTGTTCGTAACTGTAACAAGCTGTTGCTAAACTCGTTATGGGGTCGTTTCAGCATGAGGTCAAATATGGCATCATCTGAGCTCATTACAGACCCTTCCAGATTTAGCCAGCTAATGTTTAGCGACCAGTACGACGTGCGTCAGTTTTGTTTCATCTCTGACGACGTCGCAATGGTGCAGTGGCGGCATGCTGATGGTAGAGCTTCCCGTGTTAAGGACGTTAATGTTTTTGTCGGGGCCATGACCACTGCACACGCCAGACTCATGCTGTATGATTTGCTAGACAACTTGCAGCAGCGCGTGCTGTATTGTGACACGGACAGTGTCATTTTCACGGCACGCCCTGGCGAGTGGATGCCTCCTCTAGGTCCGTTTCTGGGGGATCTCACAAGCGAATTAGACTGTGGAGAGGGTGGTGTGGAGGATTACATAGCGGAATTTGTTTCCGGTGGGCCAAAATGCTACGCGTATCACACATCGTTGGGCAAGACCCAGGTCAAATGTAAAGGCGTGACACTGAACGCACTAAACTCAAAAGTTGTCACCCATGAATCCTTGAAAGGTTTAGTCCACAAGTTTGTAACCAATCAGACATCAGACGCACACCTAGTTGCCGTGTCTGATAGCATCAGACGCGATAAAAAGAAGCTTCATTTGAAGAATAAAACCATTGTGAAAAAAGTTAAAGTTGTTTACAATAAGCGCCGTGTGCTCCCAGACTATACAACTGTACCTTATGGATTTTAAATTAGAACAGGGGTTTGACGCCCGGTTGCAGCACCCGTTCAGTATGGTGGTCAGCGGTCCCAGTAACTGCGGCAAGACTTTTTTTGTTAAAAGCATAATTGAAAATTCTTCCAGGATTATATCATGCAGCATTGACAATATTGTATATATATACTCATGCTGGCAGCCATTATATGACCAGCTTCTTAAGATAAGAGACATAAACTTTGTTAACGGTATACCCGAATCTCTTGCTGATGACACCCTTCTTCCTGCAGAAAAGAACAATTTGTTAATTATAGACGATGTAATGAACGATGCAGCTAACAATTTAGAAGTTCAAAATGTGTTCACAAAGTATGTGCATCATAGGAATTTGAGTTGTATATATCTAGTTCAGAATTTGTTTATTCAAGGAAAATCCAGTAGAACCATTTCCTTGAACACTAACTATCTAATATTGTTTAAAAATCCGAGAGATAAATATCAGGTTATGCTTTTAGGTAGGCAAATGTTTCCGGGTAATACTAAATATTTTATAGAAGCGTTTAATGATGCCACATCCACAACATACGGGTATCTTTTAATAGACTATAAAGCTAAGACCCCGGACTATTTAAGACTCAGAACAAATTTACTATCAGAGCGTCCGGTTGTTTACATTCCAAAACAAAAATCAGCAAAGAGGTGAAAGGATGTCATCACGCATGCGGAGGAATCTGTCTCTGTTGGAGATGATATACAGGGCTCCTCCTACTCTACGCAGAGTTATTATTAGTAATTCAAACTTAGATTTTATCAATGCGCTGTGTGAGATAGCCTTTAATGTATTGCATGGTAACATACCACTGACCAATCAGCAGTACAAACAGCTGAAAAAGAAAAAATCAATAATCAGACTGATTGCAGACAAAAAAATAAAAACTTTGAAAAAGAGAAAGACAATCAACCAATCTGGAGGGTTTTTACTGCCGCTATTAGGGGCTGCAATCCCTTTCATAACCAGTCTGATAGCAAACAGGTGAAAATGGAACATGTGCAAAAGATGTTTTTGGTACCCCAACACCAGTTGGACTTAATAAAGCAACACCAGCAGCAGCAGCAGCAGCAAACAGACAGCATCAGACAACAGTCTCAGAACGAGTTGGACAAGGAGATGTTACAAGTGTTACAAGATTCTGACATAGATGTGTATGAGAAGGCTAAAAAATACAGCGATATTCTCCAAAGATACCTTACCCTTGTGAGACAAGGTGCCCGTGAAAAGAATGTATTGTCTTTATCATTACCTGAACAATTTAACAGGGATGTGCAACCCCAGTCGACGGACACATCGCCTGTTCATGGTGATGCAGGGGTGAGGGATCTTGTTGCGGAGAATGTTTTAACATACATACCTAAAAGGTGTAGGAGGAATGCAGAACTTATTCTATCAGCGGTGAGCCGTTCGCCACACTTGATCTCTTACAACGACAAAGGCGAAATTGTTGTTGATAAACACACCATCCCTGGTTCACACATTTATGATCTAATTAAAAGCGTCACAACCACACACACACCCTCTGAGGGTTTGAGACCTATCGGCTGGACAGAGTTTTTAAAAGCTGTCTCAGATTTAAACGTACCGTTATCAGCCATATCTAACACAGGCATACGTAAGACCGTCGCCATGTATAAAACCGATCACACACTGTCTGAAGACCCTGGTTTTTTAAAACACACACCAAAAAAGATCACCCCTGGTGGACCGCTGCGACATAGTACACTAAAAAAAATAAAGAATAAAAAAAACAAATTAAAGGGGGGTCCTGTAGAGTGGTTGGATTTTTGAATTCAGGTTTTTTCTTATTGCACCTGAAATTGTTTTTCTGCTAAAAATATTTGCTGTTTGGTGTTTTTTCTACTGTAATGTTTTTTTCACTTATTGCTGCTAAATTGTTTTGTTTTGTTTTATTTTATTACTGTTAAATATATTATGTCTTTATTACTGTTAAATATATGTTTTTCTTTTTTATTACTGGTTAATGTTTGATTTCTTTTATTTATGTTTAAACAATGTATGTTGTAAATCTATATATTTATATACGAGATTTGATAATAAATACCATTGACTCGATTATCATGCTCTCATGTTGTTTTTATTATTCTCATTAGTACATGTCAGTATCCGCATTGCACACACACGTAATCACTGCATACAGTAACAGGTTGTATGTTGTTGACAAATCGACACACCATAGCATCATTACAAATTAAATCAGACCCATACATGTTAAGCACACGCTCATAAGATACACCATTTTGCACATGATATAAAAAAAATACACAGTGTTGACCGCATGTGATGGAGAAGTCGTTCTGCACTTGTTTTCCTGAATATAAAACAGTGGAACAGTTTTTTAGAAGAAACATCTTTATTGCTGGGGGAAAACTGTCTAACGAGTGACCAAAACTATCAAAAAAATAACCGCGTCTGTCTCTCGAAATATAAACAGCAAGCCAATGTTCCCCGGGCATCGTAGAAGGGTGGGTGTTTACAATACTCATAGCAGGGAGTCTTTGAAGCCGTTCAGTGGTTAGCTGATCATAGGCTAACACGCCTAGGAAATGTGTGTTTTTATTGATAATGCTGCCGATCACGGCTGATAGTTCTATAGTGTTCATGACCGTTTTTGTCTCAATAGTAGTCCAAGAGCACCTGTCTCATGTTAGATATTTCAATGACTGAATCAAATACCGAATAACACAAGAGGTTCACTGTACGGGGTAGTGGATTTCTGAAACGGGTTTCCAATCTCACGTTCCCTGTTTTAATTAACGACACATTCCCTGAATGTCCTTCGTCAGCTTCCAGATTGAAACAGAATAAAGTGTAGCCGTTACCAAAGTCCGCACGCGTAATAGC
The DNA here is from genome assembly GCF_963576455.1 of Neolamprologus multifasciatus. Taxonomy (NCBI): domain Eukaryota; kingdom Metazoa; phylum Chordata; class Actinopteri; order Cichliformes; family Cichlidae; genus Neolamprologus; species Neolamprologus multifasciatus. The sequence goes on along the minus strand of NC_140444.1, from coordinate 37,645,159 downwards.
TAAAGATCTATCCTTTAAATGTCTTCCTGTGGTTTGTATCAGCTGGTAAAATTCTCTGGTATAGTGTTTTCTCTGGAAATTGGGCTGGAATGGTTTAGCAGGATAAGCCTGACTATCAGCATATAAAGACATAAATTCTATATCGCAGTTTTCAAAATGAAATGGATTACGCTGGTAGGAGCCAGTGTATGCTTCATTGTCTATAAATGCAATGATCACAAATTTAGGTATCCTACCCATAAATAAATTGTCATTTGTTGATATTCTAGCCCCTGCAGGTATGGAGAAGGTCTTTAAAGACACTCTGTCTACCGTGTATTTTGCGTTTGCATGGTGCAATGCCTTGCTGTGTGCAAGTCTGACGGTCGGTGATACACTAACTTTCTTGACAAAGAGACTGGCTGAGACAATTTTAACTCTGTATGCATTGGCATCCGCTGTCATGAGAGCAAATTCGTCTTTAGAGCGCACAAATTTCAGTGACAGGTCGATTCCATTAAGTAACAGTTTTTCTTGAAAAAACAGGTCTGCATGTACTGGTGCAATCAATTCAACAATACTGCTATTTGCTGTGTAGCCACCTCTGGTCACCAGGCCCTGGTTCTCTCCTTCTATAGATGTGTCATTCATGTGTGATGATGTATCCTTACAGAATAACCCGGTGCTGAACTGTGTGTCTAAAGTGTCCTTATTATAATTGATAAGACATTCTATCACACCTCTGTATGGATATGTGTTGGATGATTGACTAATGAGGCGGTCTCCCAAATTAACATCAACTTGACTAAATATGCTGCATCCAGGATAATTAATAAATCCTACATTAGCGTCCCTAGCCAGGTTTGAGCCATCAGCGTTTGTGATTCTCACACGTGTGTAGATATATGAGTCATTTAGATCCAGGTAATCTTCACCGGACGATGAGATGTAAAACTCGATCGGCCCTCCATCAGTGATTGCAGATACAGGTGGGATTTCGATAAATGTACTTTTCTCAATGCTAGTCTGTGTGTAGGGAACAGTAAACAGGTCCAGCTCTGTTTTTACACATTCTCCAGAATGACTGTGTAACAGTGCCATTTAGAATATGTCAAACTCTGCAGTTTTAGAACGACTGGTTCTGGGTCTTTTCACTCTGCGTGACGGTGTCCGTTTGCTAGCTCTCCTGCTAGGTTTTGTGGTTTTACGCTTTTTAGACAACGGTTGCCCTGGGGGTGGGGTCTTAGATGGTCTGGGCGTATACACATACAATCCGCTACCGTCCTGCTTAGTGGTTGAGGGTCTGGTTATGTTGGTTATGACATCAGACACTATGCCCGATGCGGCTGTTTTTAGGTGTGGTTTGACTATGCTAACTCCTTTTTTAAACAGTGGTACAGCAAATCTAAACAAGCTGCGGAACAAACCACCCAGCCCTGACCCATATTGCGTACTGGTCCCAACATACCCTCCGAGCTCTCCACCAGCCTGTGATAAGTAGTATTTTACATATTTTGAGTCATCAGTGTTGTAGACGGCCATCCTTTTTTTCAAAAATGGTGGGTTATCGGTCGGAAGTGTAACTTGACAAACACCTTGCCGTATAAAAAGGGTATGTGTTGATTTCGATCGTCTTTCAAATCAATTTCTATGTCGTCGATCAATGTCTTTGACACAGGTGTGTAGTGTGGGCTGTCAAATTGTAGAATAGGCAAGCGGCGGTCATCGTCCGTGATATTTATAGCTCTTAATAGCCTCGCGTGGGCGTCACCCACAAGCTGGTAATCAACGATATCTGCATAAATAAAGATGTTATATTTTCCCCCGTATATGTCTGCGGGGTGCGGGGCATATGTGTTTTTATAATGAAGTACAAACGGCTCTCCTGTTTCGAATCCTAGGATTTCCGCCAGTCTCCCTCTAAATGTGAGAATAGTGCCCCTAGGTCCCATAACACAGGCATGGTTAGTAACTGTGTTGTATTGCATTTTAAGGTCTCCAGTGGTTTGGTACTGCTGACATTTAAAATTAAATTCTTTTATTATCTGTTCCACAGATGCATAATGACCCACAGACAGTTCGATCATGGTTACGGCGATGGTTCCATCTTTGACTGGGTCATGAATTTCCACTTGCGAATCTGATTGTGGAAAAGACATCCATATGCGTGGGTACTGTATCTCTATAACAGCAACCTCATACGGCTGATCCAAAACGATAGGTTTTGCTAGCTTTGTTCTAAAATTAGATATCTTATTACCCGGGTAAACATGCGCCGAAGCATTCGAGAAGAGGCTTACATAGAAGCCTGCATTGTTGTTGTTCTTTTTATTCATGCTTTCTCCGTCTATGCTCAGTGTTGAATGAATGTGTGTAGAGCTGCGTCATCTGAGTTAATTACGCCTCAACGATGTCTTTTTCTGGAATCCACGAATTAAAGCTGTCGGGCCATCCTAGCCATTTCACTAGCACATGCTTTTTCCGACCCACTTTTTTTCTAGCCAATATGTTTTCAATTTTAAATGTTTTGTTTTCATCAACAACCACACGTTGTATCTCAGGCTCATAAAATGACCCTTTCAATACCTCTCCTGCTAGATCCGCTAGTCTGTACACTGGGGGCTGTCTCCCTATACGTTCCTTGACTGTGAAAATCTCATCGGTGTAGGTCTGCTCGTATCCTTTTCGAAACTTTCCTCTCAGTTTTGATATTCGTACAGTGTCGCCAATATTAAATTTAAAGCACAGTTCCCTCTGAGGCCTCGTTTTGTACAGCGCGTTAAACACCGACTTCTCATTATCCTTATTCACCTCTGCCGGAGCCATTTGGATAGATCTGTGATAAGCATTGTTATATGCTTGTGTGAGATCTGGTATGACATCTACATATCTCCGGGAGTTGGCTGATGTTAAGTACTTCCACATTCTACCCTTGAAGCTACGATTGAATCTCTCGACAATACTGCATTTAACCTCGCTAGCTGTTGAGAAATGCTTGATATTATATCGCTCCATTAGGTGTTTAAAGGTTGTATTATAAAACTCTTTGCCTTCATCTGTTTGTAGTTTCACAGGGATCCTACCCTCACTAAGTATATCCTCAAAAGCAGCTGATACAACATTCGCTGTCTTGTTTGTTAGGCATCTAACCCATGCGTATTTTGAGAATACATCTATACATGTTAGCAGATATCTCACATTATCATTATCTGACACATATTCACACATGTCAACCAGATCGGCTTGAAACTGTTTGTCGATCCCTGTCACCAATACTCTATTTCTGGGGAAATGGATCCTCACAGGTTTATGGAGTGTGTAAGTGTCGTCTTGTTCTAAATAATGTTTGACCTGAGATATTGGAGGTGTTACACCTGATGCCTCCCCTGCCGCTATACGTAGCTTATTTAAACTGGCCAACCCCGCAGGATGGGCTGGATCATGATATATTTTATGCAATGTGCTTTCCATGACTGTACAAACCACAAATGACTAAGAAGTTGGTGTTAACACGTCTTTTTATTTAATTTTCACACAGACACAATCACAGACAATGGATACTTGAACAGCACACATTAAACCAGGTGTCTCCCACCCCAGTAGTTTCCAATCATGCGGAGCATGGCTGGTTTAACACGTCGGGCGCAAGTACTTGCTTCTAGCAGGTCCACAATGTTGTCATTAATGGCGCATACTATATTTCGCTCTGATCTCAGTTCACACATGAGGTGTTCTGCAACTCTGCGGATTTGTGTTCCAGTCCCATCTGTGGTGTTTGAGCGTACAAACAGCTGGATGGCTGGGATGAATCGGTCAGTCTTGAGCCTTATCATCACATCGTCATAGTAGGTGTCGAAGAAATACTCAGACAATTCCTGCAAGCAGCTGTGTTGCACCTGACTGGGGTGGCCTGTTTGGCATCCGTAACATGTCTCTTGTAGAAACTCATTCAGCGCCAACATCAACAGGTGGAGAGTTGCGAGTTTGATGTCGATTACAGTTTCCTCCCACAGGTCTGATATGAGGGGGTCCTGTGAGCATGATGGTGAGGGTGGTGGAGTCTGGGGGGTCGGGATTAGCAGCCCTATTGATGGTGACTCTGACAGGTCCCACGACGGCGAGTCATTCTCTGTAAAATGAAAACCACAAGCTCTTAATTTGTCACATAGATACACACGCAACCCCACACACACCCCTCACATTAAACCTACCAGTTTATTGTTTAGTTGTCGGAAGGTCTTATGATTTTAGGTTTGCACAGGGTAGCAGGCAAACCAGTCTTCGGACAACTCGCCAGATCGTCAAAAACAAGGCGTTTTCTAATACTCTCGTACGCAGTGTTGAGTCTGTCCCTCTTGATCGCGTCGTCAATCTGGCTAAACAGACGCGACAAACCTCTCCAGTCGCACCACTGTATAAAAAACAAGTCCTTAAACCATCTTGTGCGCTCTTCAAGGTTTAGAGGGTAAGGATTTAACCTCCAGTTTTCAAGCCCTCTGGAAGCAATAAGACTATCCCTGTCATCACATGCACTGAGAAAAATAAAGTCTTCAGGGTTGCGATTGAAACGATCAGCCTCAACCCTGTAAAGCTCAGGGCCTGATGCACTGTTCCACTGGGAAACATACAGCACCTCTGGGAAGCCCACATTGTCCAGGTCCGCACACACTACGGTCCGGAAGAGCTTCCAGTTTTTGGTAGAGATGCTTTGGGGTTCCCCCCAAAACAATCCCTCGCCACAATCTACACTAAGCACAACTGTCCCTTCGGTATATTTAATGGTATACACATACCCTTCAGCGCCGCGATATTCTAACTTAAATACAGTCCCATCTACGGCATTTTCACAGCGTTGCTTTTTACGTTGAGGACCCCGGCTGCATACTCCTGTAGACATACCTAGAGCGGCTGTGGCGTGGGCGATGTCCTGGCTGGGTGTCATGGTTGATACAGATGGTATTCTGTGCTCCTTAGGTCGGTGAGTCGTTGGGGTCCTTAGCGCGATGTGTCTGTGCTCCTTAGGCCGTGGCGGTGATGGTCTTAGAATGTGAAAGGATCACTTTTATACCTATATAACCTAAGCCATCCCACTAGGAGGAGTCGATACCGCCCAGAGGGTGTGTTTTCACACCTGAACGCGCATGCGCCGAGCACATCTGAACGCGCATGCGCACACGCACGAATCCGACCAAACGGGGTGGGAGGTGTGGGGTGGGGGGTGAGGGGGGTGGGGGTGGGGGGGGGGGGGGGGGGGGGCAAAAAAAGTGCAGGTGTATTACTACTGCCCTCAGACATCGGTGCGTTGGTGGGTCTTTGTGTCGGGGGATGGGCGCCCAGGTACACAGCGGCTCACTCCTTGGTGGCTGCTTATTGGGGCCTGGAGCCTGGGGCTCGGTCACTCTGGCGCAGCTGCCCCTCTGTTGGTCTTCCTTGGGGGAGAACATTTTAGATGGCACTCATCATCAGAAAGGTTGCCGACTCCTGCTCTAAGCCCATCGGCACAATGTGCATTTCAAATTCCTTTACTTTTAAATATGTTCATATTGTCTATTTTGTAAAACGTTCAGATTGTCCATTCTTATTTAATTCACTTAATGTACAGAATTCACCTGCTTGCTGCATGCATGATACTACTGCACATTCACATAGAACGCAGTGTGCCATATGACTGAAACATGAAACAAACCCATCAGCCCATAAAAACACTAAAATCTCAGCCCAGTAAAGTCCAGCTATGGTCATGCCGTCAGTTAACCCTTTGCGTGCCAGCTGTGCCCAGGTTTGCCGACCTCTGGTTTAGTGTCTAGAAGAGAGTCCTTCAGTATCTGCGCGGCTCTAGCATCTCCTGGTGTAGGTGTCCTGAAGCAGGGGAGAGCAATCCTGCAGCAGCGTTCTGCTGTATGGATCACTCTCTGGAGAGCTTTTTGGTCCTTCACACAGCTGTTCCCAAACCAGGATGTTCTGTGTGAGGATGCTCTCCACAGCGCCTGTATAGAAAGTCCTGAGGATCTCTGGAGAGACCCTGAACTTCCTCAGTTGTCGTAGATGATACAGGCACTGCCTAGCCTTTGTGTCCTGGACCTGAATGTGGGCAGACCATGTCAGGTCTGAGGAGATGTGGACACCAAGATACTTGAAGGACTGCACCCTCTCTACTGGAGCTCCATGGATGATAACGGGCTTGTAGTCTCTGTGCTGACTCCTTCTGAAGTCCACCACCAGCTCCTTGGTCTTGCCGACGTTCAGCTGGAGGTGGTTGTCCTGGCACCACGATGCCAGATTCTTCACTTCATCCATGTAGGCCGCCTCATCGTTGTTGGAGATGGCGCCCAGCACCACTGTGTCATCAGCAAACTTCACAACGGTGTTGGAGCCGTGTGGGAGTAGAGCAGTGGCGAGAGGACACATCCCTGTGGCACTCCTGTGTTGATGGTGATGCTGTTAGAGACGCGTCTACCCACCCTCACCACCTGAGTTCTGCCAGTGAGGAACTCCAACACCCATGCACACAGACGGCTGTTGAGTCCCAGATCCCTGAGCTTTGTGAACAGTCTGCAGGGCACTATTGTGTTAAACGCTGAACTGTAATCAACGAACAGCATTCTCACATAGTTACCCTGTTTCTTGTCCACGTGGCTGAGGGTGGTGTGCAGGACGTGGGCGATGGCGTCCTCTGTGGATCTGTGGTGTCTGGGATGGAGGAGGAGGAGATGGAGACAGATGTACCCTTAGGCCCCCTCCTCCATTCAGAGATGGTCTTTCCCTCCTTGACTCCGCCCTCAAACCAGTGTTCCTCCCTGTCCAGGATGTGTACATCCTCATCATTGAAAGAGTGTCCACTGGCCTGTAGGTGTGAATAGACTGCAGAGTCCTGGCCTGACGAGGTAGCTCTTCTGTGTTGTGTCATCCTCTCAGCCAGAGGTTGTTTGGTTTCCTCGATGTATAAATCACAGCAATCCTCCTGCACTTAACAGCGTACACTATGTTACTCTGTTTGTGTCGGGGGACCCGATCCTTGGGGTGGACCAGTTTTTGGCGCAGCGTGTTTTGGGGTTTAAAGGTCACAGAGACGCGGGGTTTAGATAAAAATGTGTTTCAACTGCTCCGATACTCCTGACACGTACGGGATCACTACAGGTTTTCGCTTGGGCAGTGGTTGTCCTTCTCTCCTGGATCGGCTGGAGCTTTCTTAGGAGCCTTTCCAGCTTTGACAAACGTCCAGCTGGGATAACCACATTTACTCAGGTGAGTAATCGCCTGGTCAAGGAACTGACCTCCCAGCCCATTGTTCATTCAGTGGTGCTAGTTTCATTGTGCAAATGTCCTGTTTATAAGATTGATGTTGTCACTTGATGTTGATGAAATGTTTCTCCCTCTGAAAACGTCCAGATGAACATAATCAACCTTTTGGCGGTGTGTAGCAGGAATGTCTGTTCACAGTTTGTGAAATGTAAGAAATTTGCCTTCTAGAATAAAGTCCTGCTCACTCTTGTAAACTATACTTTGAAGCACTGTCTTCCCTTCGTGCCCTGAAATATGCAATTATAATGGGGCAAAGGTGACAAGGGGGGTACCTTGATTTGGTCGTGGGCCATACCACATATAAATGGTATTTTTAAGAAATGGGTACTCTATTGTTTTTCAGCTTGTTTTGCAGTGTTTTGCAGAATAAACACTGCTCAAAAATATCAAGAAAGATTAAAAAAAACCCTGCATCAGATCTCAACCTGGGGGCGGAAGAAAAGTCATGCATGATATCTAAACTGGACTGGGGAAGGTGTGGAACAAAAGTGCAACAGGCTCTGTGTGGTATGGAAGAGTTGACACATGACTGAGAAATGCAGCAGAAGCTATTAAAAAGGATATATTCTTCATTTACTAAAGATAACTATTTAATATAAGTCAGGAAAGATATTGAAAATTAAAAGACGTAACAGCATAACTGATGTATGGGTTAGGGTCACATGACTCAGCCCTGACTAAAGGTTTTATCAAAAGAAGTTTGAAGACTAACAGTGAGGCCATCTGTCTACTGGAAGCAGACTGGAAGCTGGGAAAAGGGAACAGTGTGTGCAATGCATGCACTTACAAACTCGCAGCTAGGCCTCCCCATCACCTCAACAGAAAATTGGATGGTAACAACCAAGCTACCATCCACAAAGAGGTCAAACCTGTGAAGACCACATAATACAGTGACAACCAGTAATCACATTTATTAATGAGGGTCTTTGTTATACAGTGGTTACAAAACATAAGATATAGTGATAGTAGTTGTTTGTACAGAGGGTGGCATCAGTAGATATTCTGACTGGTCAGTAAAGGAAAAGTTTTCTTACACCAGGAATCAAGCTCAGGACACCAAAGCAGAAGGACTACTACAGTGGTTTTGGTTCGTGTGTCTTAGTTTGTCTTCAGTGTTTTGAAGGCGGAGATAGAGAGGAGACCGTGCATGACCACAGCACCAGTGTCAAAGAGAAGCAGCAGCAGCGTCACACTCCAGGAGTAGTCCTGCAGAGCACAGGAGAGACAGGCTGTACTACAATCCACAGGACTTTTAGGATCAGACAGGGAAAATGAAAAGAGATCAATGTGTCAGAATAAGTGAAAGGGCAAAACATAGCTGATGACACTGACTGCCAGTACTTGTGGGAGGCAAGCCCTCGAGTAGTAGTCATCCGAGCACGTGACTTCTCTGTGTGATGTGTGGAGGGTGTAGTAATACAGGCCGAAAGCAAGCAGCGTCCCCAACAGACCAACCACATTGCTGCAGACGCAACCCTGAAGCTGCAGAGGAGACAGCTTTTATTAATCATGTGAGATTATGTAATATAAGATGTTCATTTTATCAGGAGTGTAATCAGGTATTGTGACATTGTGAGACATGATAGCAGTCTTAGTCTTTTGGCATGTTTCTCATACTTACTCTACACGTTTCAGAACTAATTTTAAGATTACACATCATTACGTTAAAAACTGTATTTTTAAATGATTTTACACCACATGCAACAGGACTAAAACACTTCAGCTGTTTCCTCATCGAATGGGCATCATCAGGATGTTTTTGGGGAAACCTGAGTGCCTTTGTGTTCTTCGTGGTCAGCATTGGGTTCCTCCTAAGCCCATGCATTTCTGCCCAGTCTTATAACTGAGGCAGGTGAGGCCTGCAGGTCTGTAGATGATGTTCTGGCTTCTTGGAGTAATTTTGCTCTCACTGTTTACTGGAGTCCCAAAGCATTAGAAATGTCTTCGTAACACTTTCTAAACAAGGTGTGGGGAACTCCAGGCCTCGAGGGCCGGAGTCCTGCAGGTTGTAGACGTGTCCTTGATCCAAAACAGCTGATTTAAATGGCAAAATGACCTTCTCAACATGTCTTCAAGTTCTCCAGAGGCCTGGTAATGAACTAATCATGTGATTCAGGTGTGTTGACCAAGGGTGAGATCTAAAACCTGCAGGACACCGGCCCTCTCGGCCTGGAGTTGCTCACCCCTGGTGTAGACCGACAGACATCGATGACTATTGTCTCAGCTGTTTCTTTAGTTCGTTGCTTGCTGTTACTTTTTGAGGTCTTTCAGGCTACGTCGCAAAAAGAAGAGTGCTCAATCCCAGTTATGCCAAGGATTCTCATACACACACACACAACCACACACACACACACACACACACACACACACACAGTGTATTTACTGTTAGAAAACCTGTCTAATGTGATATTTTAGTTTTTGAGTTTGGTTTTTTTGTTCCCTTTTTTCCAATCGGACCTTCACATTAGCATTTTATGCCAACTCACTAGGAGTCTGCTTGGGTTCTTCTCATTGGCCATTGTGAAGGACCCCCCTGCCATAACCTGCAACACACACAAGAAATATAACGGGAAGGTTAATGTTGCTTCAATGATAAATGATAGCAGCAGCGCACAAATCAAACAGGATGCAGAAGTCAAACATGAAACAGTAGAACAAAATCCTCGAACTAAGTGATTCTTTCATTTGTTGGGGGGCGGGGGGGGGGGGGGTACACACAGCACACGTTTAATTCAAAATCATTTAAAAAATATTTTAAAATCAAAAGCTTTTCCATTTTGAATGATGAGAGATTCCAGTTGTTCTACAGTTTGTGGCCTCCTTCACTGTATGAGCTCTTATGATGCACCATGCTTTTGGAGTACATGTAGCACAGGATTCACACAAGGCCCTCCCTGAACAAAGACAACATGCGTACTGTGAGTATATGCAGTACTTGATCACTTAAAACACTTTATACAACATGCCTCATTCATACAAGTAGCTTTTTCTCCCAAGTGCTTCATATACAACATACACCCACTGCAAAGGACACATTGTTCACTCTGTTCGTTCCCATCAGGCTGCAGGCTGGAGCCACGAGAAATCAAAGCACCTACTCTCCAGTCAGTAGTAGAGCTGGTCTGATATGAGGGAGTAAATTGATCGTTTTGAGATTAAAAGATGTTCAGTCTCATGCTCAAGTGCAACAATCTGATTCTTGCCATGATGAAGTCGGTTACATTATGGCAAGGACCCGATGCACACAGTGTGTGGAGGGTGTATGGGAATTTCTTTTACTTATGTATTTATCACATTATTTTATTGTATGATGCCTTGGTGCCACTGGATTTTAACATGTCTCACACTCATACAGTAAGACAGATGGTGGGGAAGCAGACGACTCCACAGGAAGAGTCTTTTGTCTCTTCGAGGACTCTGGGAGGTAGCGAGGGAGTGTGAACCAGCTGTGTGCTGCCTTTTGTTCCTGCAGAAGGTATTTAACTGAGAGCCATGCTAGGCTCAGACTCTGCTGACCGTCTGTCCTGCGGTCATGCAGGGACTTCATCAAGCTTGGTTGTCTGTTCTTTGTGTGTTTGGATTAAAGAATGTTAGCTACCGCTCACCGCTCGTCTGCAGGCTTTATTTAATGGAAAACTTCCACAACAAAAGTGAGCGTCCATTTATTCCTATTAGCCTCAATGACAACAACCACAGTAATAATTATGATTTTATACTGCGGTGACTTTTCAGTCGAGGTGAACTCCTCCTTCTCTGGCCTCTCTCACACACAGTTTTGGGCTAATGTAGACAACAGGGCTGTCGACCCAAAACGGCCCCAGGCTTCTGTTCGAGGCAGATTAAAAGGGAAGGAAAAGGGTGTGGAGTAAGGGTTCTTACTTACTCCACACTGTGGAGTAAGTAAGAACCCTTACTCCACAGTGTGGAGTAAGGGTTCCCCACTGTGTGGGATCTGTCACAAAGTGGAAATTTGTGTTTATTTTATGGTTTATGTTGTTTTGATCGTACTTGTTTTATCCTGATATTTATATTGCAGTCCCAACAGCAAGAAGAGTTAGAGGGGGAGGCGCACCTGCCTCCCAGGTGATGCCCCAGGTAGTGTGCCCCATCAATGTGCTCACTTCTTTTTGGGTTGGCTATGAGCCCTCCTGCCTCAGGGACTCCCGGATACAGTAGCCCTTGGTCAAATCCAGCGTTGTGAAAAAACAAGCAGTGCCTAACTGGACCAGTAGCTTGTCAAACTGGGGCATGGAATAAACATCAACCTGACAGCTTGTGGTATCCCACACAGAGCCATAAAGACCCATTTCTCTTCACCACAAGTCCTATGAGGCAACACCAGGAACTATAGGGCTCTATTGGCCTCCAGTAACACTGTGAGGAACCTTGGAGTCATTTTTGACCAGGATATGTCCTTCAACACACATATTAAACAAATATGTAAGACTGCGTTCTTCCATTTGCGCAACATCTCTAAAATTAGAAATATCCTGTCTCAGAGTGACGCTGAAAAACTAGTTCATGCATTTATTACTTCCAGGCTGGACTACTGCAATTCATTATTATCAGGATGTCCAAAAAACTCACTGAAAAGCCTTCAGTTAATCCAAAATGCTGCAGCAAGAGTCCTGACAGGGACTAGAAGGAGAGAGCAGATTTCTCCTGTTTTGGCTTCCCTTCATTGGCTTCCTGTTAAATCCAGAATTGAATTCAAAATCCTGCTCCTCACATACAAGGTCTTAAATAATCAGGCCCCATCTTATCTTAATGACCTTGTAGTACCATATCACCCTATTAGAGCACTTCGCTCTCGCTCTGCAGGCCTACTTGTTGTTCCTAGAGTATTTAAAAGTAGAATGGGAGGGAGAGCCTTCAGTTTTCAGGCCCCTCTTCTGTGGAACCAGCTTCCAGTTTGGATTCAGGAGACAGACACTATCTCTACTTTTAAGATTAGGCTTAAAACCTTCCTTTTTGCTAAAGCATATAGTTAGGGCTGGACCAGGTGACCCTGAATCCTCCCTTAGTTATGCTGCAATAGGTGTAGGCTGCCGGGGGATTCCCATGATGCATTGAGTTTTTCCTTTCCAGTCACCTTTCTCACTCACTATGTATTAACAGACCTCTCTGTATTGAATCATATCTGTTATTAATCTCTGTCTCTCTTCCACAGCATGTCTTTATCCTGTCTTCCTTCTCTCACCCCAACCGGTCGCAGCAGATGGCCGCCCCTCCCTGAGCCTGGTTCTGCCGGAGGTTTCTTCCTGTTAAAAGGGAGTTTTTCCTTTCCACTGTCGCCAAAGTGCTGCTCATAGGGGGTCATATCATATGATTGTTGGGCTTTTCTCTGTATCTATGAAGCGCCTTGAGGCGACATTTGTTGTGATTTGGCGCTATATAAATAAAATTGAATTGAATTGAATTATCACTCCCACCTACAGCATAGAAGCCACCTCCTTCTGATAAGTTTGTCTTACATGTTCAGGTAACCGATAGGTGCATGACTGCACCGCCACGCCAGAGCACATTTCAAGAGTGCTCTGTGAGTGTAGTACAACCAGGCAGGGCGAGAACACATCTGCAAAATGCTGCTGCAGTACAGCAACATCTGCTATGTGTGAGATGGTCATCACGATGGAGGAAGACAGGAATGGTCGAATCTGGCACCAACTCATCTTTCCTTCACCAGTCTCATCTGAGAAGCTGTTCCAGCCTCTCTACACGCTTTGACTTAGTGGTATATCTGCGTGTCCCTGTCCGGTCGCACTACTTACCAATCGCCATGTGACCACAAAGGGTCCTTGCCACTTAGCAAGGATCCTTGAGCTAGAAGAAAGAAGCAATACAATCAAAAACTGTCTGAGCCCCTCTGTTGTGCAAGCTCCGCTGACGTTCCTGGGCCTGAAGCAAATTTTCCCGGGACAATCTCCCATATGGGTGTAGCTTTGCTCTCAGGTTCTGGACCTACGCCCTAGAGCAGGACATCTACACATCGGTTGGTGGTTCAATGTTTGGCTCCTCCCCTCTGAGTGTCAAGATCCTGGGCAAGATACTAACCCAGAGTTGTTCTCTGAAGCGTCCATCAGAGTGTGAATGTGTGTGAATGTTACGTTATGGCTGCAAATTGGTGGAGGAATCATGAAGTACATACCACAATTCCCAAGACTAGTGGCAGTATGAAGAGTTTTGGAAGACTTTGGTCAATGTAAGCAAACGGGGCAGAGAACAGCACCTGGAACAGCCCCAACAGGATGGTGAGCACCTGTGCAAACAAAGATGTGCAAAAGACAACCACTGAATAATATATATGAACTTACAAGTGAGCTTCAGTCAAGCAGTTGTGTCTAAATCTCACCGCAACACTTTCAGGGTCAAACCAGGCAAAGAGGCGACGTAACCTTGCTCCCTCAGAAGCCATGTTACTGCAAAACAGGAAACAGTGTATCAAACTGCAGTATGGATATCCACACAAATGTGGACACAGGCAGGTGAGAATCAGTTCTCAAACAGTTCAGAAATAACAATGAGACCAGGAGCTTCACTAAGTGGGAGACTAACCTAAACATCACACCACTGTAAGAATGGGTGGATGACTGAATGTTTGTTTCAAATATGAAACAATAAAACTAGTGTAACAGTATGATTAAGGATAAATATGATAAACTGTTATAAACACATGCACCTGAAATCTTTACAAAACATTAAAAGGAAACTCTTCCACTGTGAAAAGGAAATCCTCGGATACATGGGAGTAAACAGGATACCACTTCATTTGCAGACAAAGTCTTTAACCTGCACACTTACCTCAGTACGCTACACAGAGACATCTGCATGCTGTCTTATATGAAGATCAGAACTATGATGAGTCATTAATTGCCAAATTTGTCAAGTCTACTAATCACAAAGTGGGTCCGTCTACAAGACATGGGGCACAATCTGGAGGCCAAATGGAGAACAATAGGAACACGCTATGATGTTGCCAAACGTTCAGTTGTTAGTGTACGTTTGCTGTTCTGGGATTTATTCTTCCCGATTTCAAACAAACAAAAAGATCAGTTCTGTTCTGGTCAGAACTCAGAGTCAGATTTATTCTTAATCCCACTAAAAAAATAAACCAAGTGCGGCTAAAATAAAAAATGAAAACATACCCAACTGGACGATAAAGCAGATTAAAAAAGAAAGAGGCTATGCACAGACCCACATACGTATGTGTGTGTGTGCTGTTTGTTTGGAAAGGCTCTCATGCATCGGGCAACAGAGAACACAATGAGATAGGGAAAGATAAAAGTAACTGTGTGTTAGTTCATTAAAACCACATGTCAGAATCCTCTTGGGAAGAACAGGAATGCTGCAGGACAAGAAACAGATGGTGAGAAGAAGGAGAAGAGGGAAGGAAAAAGAGGAAAAGGCATGAAGAGGAAAACAGATTGATAGGCAGGTTAATAAAATACATTACAACAATGTTTTCTCCTTCACTATGCTGCAAACATTCACTCCTTTGTTCATGTGATTCTTACCAACGTGGGGATCCCATATATGCACAGGTTTAGAAGACAGCACAGTTTTGCATCCCAAAGAAGCAACTTTGAGAAAATGGGATTCCAGATTTACATTTAGTAGAAGTAGTTTTATTCTTTGTATTAATGTTGAAAAATCGTGAACAAAAGCAGAGCCTGCAGAGCGGGAGCGAAGTGCTCTAATAGGGTGATATGGTACTACAAGGTCATTAAGATAAGATGGGGCCTGATTATTTAAGACCTTGTATGTGAGGAGCAGGATTTTGAATTCTGGATTTAACAGGAAGCCAAAACAGGAGAAATCTGCTCTCTCTTTCTAGTCCCTGTCAGGACTCTTGCTGCAGCATTTTGGATTAACTGAAGGCTTTTCAGGGAGTTTTTAGGACATCCTGATAATAATGAATTACAGTCGTCCAGCCTGGAAGTAATAAATGCATGAACTAGTTTTTCAGCGTCACTCTGAGACAGGATATTTCTAACTTTAGAGATGTTGGACCTCGATCTTAAAATACAGTGAGACACCTCGATCACTGAGAACAGCATTTCCCGTATGGATGCAATGTTTTTAAACAGTTGTGTATTGATTTTCTTTTCACTTCATCTACACAATCGTTCTCTGACACCTGCGATGCTCTGATGTTTCACATTAGTCCTTACTGCCGGCGAGCTGAACATGATGATTTGGTGATATTTGGAACAAGTTCTGAATGTTGTGGGGTAAAGAGTGCGTGAAAGGGTGTTCTAATGTAAGCATTTCATGTGATAAAAAGTGTATTGGATGGTTCTTTATTCTCTGTCATTCATGTATCTGTGGTGTCCACTGACAGACAGCGTGTATTACAGTTCAGACGATGGAGACGAGTGGAAAATATAGTGAATATGGGCAGCTACAGACAGAACACACAAAGCTCTGTCAAGCATAAAGTTTCTAGTGTTCTTGGTCGATGTGAGTTTTGTAGACTTTGACTGTGGAACCTCACGATGTTCATCCTTCAGACCAGATTGGATGTGAGTGTCCATCTTTAGATATGCTTTAATCTACTGAAGCTCCAAAACTGTGGAGCAGCAAACCCCCCACTCCTCACACCTTGTACAGGTTTAAACACTGCCTCAGTGGGCAGGGTCTGAATGGTTCATGTGTGTCATGTTTAACTTTACACAAGCTGCTTTTCCTCTGTAAACCACTTTGTGACCGTTTTATTTTACTTTTATTTTTTAAATCCTTAAACTCGCTATATAAATAAATGTAAACTTTTTCATTTACAGACATTTTACCATACACTTCTATACAACCAGATCTTTATACCAGCCAGAGGAGTGGGCCCCCTGTTGGTCCTTGGAAAGAAGAACTGATGTAATGAAACGTGTGTAACATCAAATCTATGACAGCACTGATGGAGCTGCCATCTTGTCGTATTTGCTGCCAGTGACTGAATCCTGATTTGGACCATTTCCAAGAATCTTCTTCTTCTGTGGGGACTCTACGTTGTCTGCTCTTGAATATCTGTGGTGTTGGCCGGCTGTGCCAAACACTCTGTAACGAATGAGTGTGAAGTACAGGCTGGGCCATTTATATGGATACACCGTAATAACATGGGAATGGTTGGTGATATTAAAGTCCTGTTTGTGGCACATTAGTATACGTGAGGGGGCAAACTCCTCAAGATGGGTGGTGACCACGGTGGACATTTAGAAGTCGGCCATCTTGGATACAACTTTTTTTTTTTCAATAGGAAGAAGGCCATGTGACACATCAAACTTATTGGTAATGTCACAAGAAAAACAATGGTGTGCTTGGTTTCATGAGTTATTTACAAGTTTCTGACCACTTATCAAATGTGTTCAATGTGCTGCCCAGTCTACAGTTACTATGTTATTACGGTGTATCCGTGTAAATGGCCCAGCCTGTACAAAGATATGAGCTGTGTTTGTGGAGCTGACGAGAAGGAAGTGCAGGAAGTGTCGAGATGTACTGTGTGAGAAACTGCTGAATGTACAAGTGTGTGTGTGTGTGTGCGTGTGTGTGTGTGTGTGTGTGTGTGTGTGTGTCTGTGTGTGTCTGTGTGTGTCTGTGAATAGACATGTAGTTATATGAGCTGTTTAGGGAGGGTCGGGTTCTTCTTTTAGTGTCCTGTAGCTGAGCAGAGTCACATCAGAAGAAGAAGACTGGACTCAGTGAGCAGCATTAACAACTACCCAACATTTGTTTAATTTCTGGCTCATTCTCTACTTGTTTTTCGTCAAGTTGCATTAAAGTGTGAAAGGAACTGAGAAGCTGGTAATGAGTCACTGCTTCCCCATTTGGACTTTCAGGCATGGCAGGAAAGGATTTCATCAGCAGCTAGGGCATACTTCCTCTTCTGTTTCATTCAGCTCAAGAACAGTTTCAGAAATCAGCATCAGGATAAAGTAGAGCAGTTAAGTTAGAATACAATCAGGTGATTTAATTACACGATTCCTATCATTTGCTTAAATACAATATTTTGCACTTTAAAGTCTAAATTTGTGGACATTTGTAAATCTTTAACCTAGCCTTTTTAGGCTCTATAATCAGGAGGGCTACTTGCACTTGACTAGATTTTCATCATCTAGATCAGGGGTGTCAAACTCCAGGCCTCGAGGGCTGCTGTCCTGCTGGTTTTAGATCTCACCCTGGGTCAACACACCTGAATCAAATGATTAGTTCATTACCAGGCCTCTGGAGAACTTCAGGACATGTTGAGGAGGAAATTTAGCCGTTTAAATGACCAAATTACCAAGGACACATCTAAAACCTGCAGGCCCTCGAGGCCTGTGATCTAGATGGATCTACTCACCAGTTTCTGCACTTGCTGTTGGGATACACCCTTTGGAATCAGAAACTCAAACCCTTCAAATGGAAAGTCGGTCCACACTTCCTGTACAGGAGTGAATGGCTGATCCACATTTTACAGTTGTAACCTGGAGCCATAGAGGTACTCGAGAGTATATAACCACAGCACAGTACAGACAGGGGAAACTGCTGTTTCGGGTAAACAGCTGCATGAAGCCATTTCAAGTCATTATCCTGGGCTGTTTGTTTTGTGGAGCTATAAGGCATTACTGCATTCTCACTTATTATAGAGTGTGCACTACAAACCCCCCACTCCTCACACCTTAAACAGGTTTAAACACTGTCTCAGTGCCTGGGCAGGGTCTGAATGGTCCATGTGTGTCATGTTTAACTTTACACAAGCTGCTTTTCCTCTGCAAACCACTTTGTGACTGTTTTATTTTACTTTTATTTTTTAAAACTCGCTATATAAATAAATGTAAACTTTTTCATTTTTGTACTTACTAACTGCTACCATACACTTCTACACAACCAGACAAAGCAGATCCTCATCCTACATTATAAAAATGGAAATCCATTTACAAAAACAAAACAAAAAAAAAATTTCTTGTGATGCAACTACTGCAGACTACAACTACTCATTTATTTATTTATATATATATATATATATATATATATATATATATATATATATATATATATATATACATAAATGAGCTTTATAGAGCAACAACAACTATAATAAGTATGAATAAAAACACAAACACTAAAAAATTTACTACAAAATGAATGCGTCTATTTCAATTTTTATGCTTTTTTCCCTCTTTAAATATCTAAAAATAAAAAATTTAGTGCAAATAAAGTGCACTTTGTACACTCACTGTGTGTGTGTGCACATTCTTTCTAATATGTACATAAATAGTGCCAAAACAACAGAACGTGGACTGTGAAAGGCGCGTGGGCTTGTGTATCCTATTCAACTGTCAAAGATGAAAACAAAAATAAAAAGCAGCCCAACCTTACCTCCTGTAAAAGTCTGAGGGGTCTCAGGATTATTCCACAAAGGTCTGTGTATCGCTGCTTGTCTGGAATGTAGGAAAACAGAACAGGAAGCGAAGGAGGCGCTCTGCTGGATGGGAGCCAGAGACGGAGAACAAGTTCCCTCTGCCCCTCCCTGTCTCCCACCAGCTTGTTTGCTCTTATAAACGTCTCCTCAAACACTGGTTTGAAAAACAGGAGGCGCATTAAAAGAAGAAGTATTCAACTGAAGGCTAAAGTGATCAGCAGAAAGGGTAGGAATGACACAATTTGATGCTTTTTAATAACTGCAGAGCTTCTTAAAAATAGAGGTATTTGGTGTTAGGCTTGTTTTATAGGAGATGACTGGTAGATCGAACAGAGCACAGAACTGTTTTCTCTTAAAACAAATTAAAATGAGGAAGAAACAACCTTAGGCAGGATGGCACAGTAGCCTTTAGCGTCTGACCTGGTCACTTCCTTCATGGTAGAATGTGAGTGCACGCTGTTTTAACTGTTGGGTTGCTGTATAACAGAGGTAGGTTCCACTAGTCACCTTCTAAGCTTTGTATTTAATACTGTGCCTGTCCTTTTTATTCATGTAGAGTTGAACATGGCAAAACTGAATTAAAATTTGAAATTGATTGAATGTATCTGTGCTGTTCTCTCTGTGTGTTGAACTCCCTGAGCGTGAACAGCCAGCCAAACTCAAGAGCCAGGAAGGTGAGCGTACTTGCTCCTTTAATGACTTCGAACATAGTGTTGAACTGACATCATTGGAGTGAAACTAGAAACACATAAAACTAAACTCTTAATGGATTGTCATATAATCAGCAGGTAGGTATATTTAGCCACTAACATAGGAGACTACAAGATAAGCATCCTGTAGATATACAATCTGATGTTAGTGCAAAGAACAATAAGCAGGTGGGCAAGTGTACACTTGTGTCATTAGCTCAGAAGCTACGACCGATAACTACTGCACTTCAAGAAGGTACAAAATAATGTCTCAAACAGCCTGTTACTAATGGTCTAATATACAAAGAACTGACTGAACTGGCAAACAACTGCATGGTGCATTACCGCCACCACTGATATGCAGTGTGGACAGGAATCGCGCTCAAAAACAAACTAAACCAACCTACTTCATATCCTTCCAAACTACCTTCTCTCACAAACTGAAACAGAGCCTGATAGATTTTATTCCCCAACTCCTTTTGCAATAACTTAATAAGATCTAATTTCACGTTAATGTTACCGAGACTTTGGACCAGTTGTCTCCTCTCTACTTTATACTTCCGACACTATAAAATAACATGCTCCAAAGTTTCCTCCTCTCCACAATAGTTACATGTCCTTGAATTATGTTTCCCTATAAAGAATAGTGTAGAATTCAATCCTGTATGTCCAAATCTCAGTCTTGACACCACCTCCTCCTCCTCCTCCTTCCTTGTGGCTCTCCTTACTCCCACCTTCCCCTCCTTTCTTCTTCCCACTGTTTCTGCCATCTACCAAAACTCACCGCCAGATCAACTATCCTATAATTAGTAGCTTCCTTTACTAACCCATCCACTGCTTCATCCCCCCTCACCCCATAGTGAGCTGGGAACCCATGCAAACACAGACAGACCCATCATGTATTCTGAAAAGAGTTTGCTGAATCTCTATTAAAATATCTGATCTACTTTCCGAATGACCGCTCTGTAGACTGACCAAGGCTGCTCTTAAATCTGAACAAATAATTGCGGCCTCAAATCTTCCACCCACGGAACCGCTAATAGAATTGCTATCATTTCTCCTGTAAACACAGATAATCATTAATCCTCTTCCCAAGTTCTACCATAATTACTGGTGCTAGCCCCACTTGACTGGCTGGATTCTTTGAAGCACACGCATATACTTGCAGATACCCACATTACTGTTCAATGTAACCCTGAACTGATGTTAGTCTAGACCGCCTGCCCCGTCCTTACTCTTCTGGTGCAATAAAGCAAAACCTACAGCTGCTTCAGGAAGTATCCATGAAGGGATTACAGGCCACGGCGCTTGTTGACAGATGTCTAACTGATCCAATTAAAGTTCCTTCTTTCTTCCCCCAACCACCCATCTGTTACGCCCCTCTGCAGCCCCTAATCTCCTCAATGTGTTCAGCTGGTGCTAACTGGCCACACCTAGTCAGGTGTGGATAAAAGCATACCTCAGGTAGGCTTCCCAGAAGCTCACTAGTCTTTGCCTTGGTGGCACCAGCCATTTTAGCCAACCTGCAATGCCATTTTAAGATAAAACCCTCTTCTCACTAACACTGTGGTATTCGTCTCCTTTTCTATGTTGTGGCTTTTAAGCAGGGTCGAAACATAAGAAAGGAGACGAATAGCACCAGCTGAACACATTGAGGAGATTAGGGGCTGCAGAGGAGCTGGTTGCGTAACACCTCCTCCCTCAAAAGGGTTCCTCTAGGACCCCTAAATTTTTAAAAAGCCCCTCTGGACCTTGATCCCTCAAACATAAGCTTGAGCCAAAGCACAAACGTAAGCACTTTATTACCAGCTCTAGCATAGAACTAAATACTCACATTTCTTTAGCTGGCATTTTTAAACAGGGACGCCCCTGCATGAGGATTTTGAAGTTACCACACTGAACGCACAAAAAGTAACATGTGACCAACAAAGGAGCACAACAGTCACCAACACAAAGGAGCGCAACAGTCACCAACACAAAGGAGCGCTACAGTCACCAACACAAAGGAGCGCAACAGTCACCAACACAAAGGAGCGCTACAGTCACCAACACAAAGGACCACTACAGTCACCAACACCAAGGAGCACAACAGTCACCAAAAGTAGCAACAAATAATCACAACCAACTGATCTGTTGTCTCCACCACACAAATGGTCACATACAAGTGGCCCTATACCACAACAAGTCACTTTAAACTCCACAGTTCAGTAAAGAAAGCATGCTAGTGACCAACCACAAACAGAGCTATGGCCACACAATGATTGCTCAAAAGTGATCTAACCAAAGTAGCCACATGCTCTGCCACAATAAAGGCCACAGCACAAAACACTCACTTTGAGGATGTCATTAGCATCCATCCACACTGACATTAGATGCACACACATGATGCCAACGTAAAAACGGCCTACCTGCCTCAGCTACAAGACCAGAATTAATGGTCTCAAACCTCCTGCCAAGTTTGGTGCCACTGATTTACTTTGTGCAACTACCAACCTAAAACGCTAAAATAAAACCCTAACTTTACCTACCTAGTCTTCAGTGGTGTACCACCAAACAACAAATGAAAACAACAACAAAGCAAAACAACAAACAAGTGCTGCGAAGGAAGAGCAGCACAGCTACCCAGCTGAAACACACTTACTAAAGGGACATTGCTCAGTCACAGTGAACACCTTCACTCACCCACTTAAAAGTAAAAAACTGATTTCAGTCCCAAAAAATGTCCAGACAATCCCGGACGAGCCCCCACTTATGTTACGACCCTGCTCAAAAGCCGCAACATAGAAAAGGAGACGAATACCAGAGCGTTAGTGAGAAGAGGTTTATCTTAAAATGGCATTGCAGGTTGGCTAAAATGGCTGGTGCCACCAAGGCAAAGACTAGTGAGCTTCTGGGAAGCCTACCTCAGGTATGCTTTTATCCACACCTGACTAGGTGTGGCCAGTTGGCACCAGCTGAACACATTGAGGAGATTAGGGGCTGCAGAGCAGCGCAACACCATCCAAAGCTCTTTAACTCCCTCCTGCCTTTCTCCCAGTAAGGTTTAAGTACTTCTAGTGCAGGGTGATCCTTCCCCTGACCCTGTAAGTTTTCCCAATAAGTCAATCTAAGCTGTTCCCTCCTCAACTCTAGTGGCATTTCCCCCATCTCCACCTGCAAGGCTACAGTAGGAGTTGTCTTAAATGCCCCTGTACAAAGTCTCAACACCTGATACTGAATAAAATCTAACTTCCGAAGAGTAGTGTCTGCTGCCAAATTACAGTGGGGCAAAAAAGTATTTAGTCAGCCACCGATTGTGCAAGTTCCCCCACTTAAAATGATGACAGAGGTCAGTAATTTGCACCAGAGGTACACTTCAACTGTGAGAGACAGAATGTGAAAAAAAAATCCATGAATTCACATGGTAGGATTTGTAAAGAATTTATTCGTAAATCAGGGTGGAAAATAAGTATTTGGTCAATAACAAAAATACAACTCAATACTTTGTAACATAACCTTTGTTGGCAATAACAGAGGTCAAACGTTTACTATAGGTCTTTACCAGGTTTGCACACACAGTAGCTGGTATTTTGGCCCATTCCTCCATGCAGATCTTCTCAAGAGCAGTGATGTTTTGGGGCTGTCGCCGAGCAACACGGACTTTCAACTCCCGCCACAGATTTTCTATGGGGTTGAGGTCTGGAGACTGGCTAGGCCACTCCAGGACTTTCAAATGCTTCTTACGGAGCCACTCCTTTTTTGCCCGGGCGGTGTGTTTTGGATCATTGTCATGTTGGAAGACCCAGCCTCGTTTCATCTTCAAAGTTCTCACTGATGGAAGGAGGTTTTGGCTCAAAATCTCACGATACTTGGCCCCATTCATTCTGTCCTTAACACGGATCAGTCGTCCTGTCCCCTTGGCAGAAAAACAGCCCCATAGCATGATGTTTCCACCCCCATGCTTCACAGTAGGTATGGTGTTCTTGGGATGCAACTCAGTATTCTTCTTCCTCCAAACACGACGAGTTGAGTTTATACCAAAAAGTTCTACTTTGGTTTCATCTGACCACATGACATTCTCCCAATCCTCTGCTGTATCATCCATGTGCTCTCTGGCAAACTTCAGACGGGCCTGGACATGCACTGGCTTCAGCAGCGGAACACGTCTGGCACTGCGGGATTTGATTCCCTGCCGTTGTAGTGTGTTACTGATGGTGACCTTTGTTACTTTGGTCCCAGCTCTCTGCAGGTCATTCACCAGGTCCCCCCGTGTGGTTCTGGGATCTTTGCTCACCGTTCTCATGATCATTTTGACCCCACGGGATGAGATCTTGCGTGGAGCCCCAGATCGAGGGAGATTATCAGTGGTCTTGTATGTCTTCCATTTTCTGATGATTGCTCCCACAGTTGATTTTTTCACACCAAGCTGCTTGCCTATTGTAGATTCACTCTTCCCAGTCTGGTGCAGGTCTACAATTCTTTTCCTGGTGTCCTTCGAAAGCTCTTTGGTCTTGGCCATGGCGGAGTTTGGAGTCTGACTGGTTGAGGCTGTGGACAGGTGTCTTTTATACAGATGATGAGGTCAAACAGGTGCCATTCATACAGGTAACGAGTGGGGGACAGAAAAGCTTCTTACAGAAGACGTTACAGGTCTGTGAGAGCCAGGGATTTTCCTTGTTTGAGGTGACCAAATACTTATTTTCCACCCTGATTTACGAATAAATTCTTTACAAATCCTACCATGTGAATTCATGGATTTTTTTTTCACATTCTGTCTCTCACAGTTGAAGTGTACCTCTGGTGCAAATTACTGACCTCTGTCATCATTTTAAGTGGGGGAACTTGCACAATCGGTGGCTGACTAAATACTTTTTTGCCCCACTGTATATGCCACACAACCATAATCTAACATTGACCTCACCAACCCAGTGTATATGGCCCTCGGGGATTCCCTATCCACTCCCCAATCCTTCCCAACCAAACACCTCAACATATTCAAAACTTTTTTATACTTACCCACCAATTCCTGAATGTGTGCACCCCAAGTTACCCTCTCATCAAACCACAAACCCAGAAACTTAAACTTCCTCACTCTTTCTAATTCTACACCATATAGGTTCAGCTTAACTTCTTCACTAACCCTCTTCCTTGTAAAAAACAAAACAAAACATTGTCTTAGTCTTATCAACTGAAAATTTGAATCCCCACCTATACCATCATTCTTCCACTTTACCAACTGCTTCCTGTAACTTCTTTACAACAAAACCAACATTCCTCCCTCTCCTCCATAAGGCTCCGTCATCAGCAAAAAGTGAACACCCCACCCTCTATGTCATTAAACACATCATTAATCATTATAGAAAATAACAAAGGACTCACTATGCTCCCCTGACGAGTCCCGTTCTCTACAGAAAACCTCTCTGAATAACTCTTTCCAATTCTCACTCATATTTGCCTACCCGTTAAAAAATCCAAAATCCATCCACCCCTTAATACCCAATTTACGGATTTTGATTAACAAACCTTCTCTCCACATCATATCATAAGCTTTCTCTATATCGAAAAACACTGCCACCACTCTTTATTTGATCCTTCCTAATTTCATGCTCCAAACACAATACTGGATCCATAGTACTTCTCCCTCTTCTAAATCCACTTTGATATTTAGATAATCCCTCTGCTTTCTACATAATACATTAATCTCTCATTAATCATTCTCTCCATAACTTTACAAATATGTGATGTTAAAGCTATCGGTCTATAATTACCTGGCTTGGTACCATCCCTCCCTGGCTTACGTATAGGCACCACCACAGCCTCTTTCCCACTTTGTGGCAGCTTCCCACCTTCCCAAACCCTATTATACAATCCCACTAACTTCTCTTTGACTGACTCACTAAGATGGTCTATCATAATATAGCACAGCTGATCTTTCCCTGGCTCTGATAACTTATATTTCCGGAGCACTCGGTGTAACTTAGTAAAAGGCATATTCACCAGATCATCCATATCCTGCACCATATCCAATAAATCTCTATTCTCTATAATTGTCCTTTTTTTCTTCTTCACTAACATTTCCTGAGCTATGGATTTTAACGAATGCTTTTGCCAACATGTTAGCCTTTTCTTCATCCTTTACTCCTGTCACCTCTTCGTCCTTCCAGACTGGATAACCATACTCCCCTTTTAAACCATTCATCCTACTAATCATAGCCCATATGCTGTGAATTTTTGTCTCCCTCCCCATTGAATTACAAAAACCCCTCCAAAAACCCCTCTTTGCATTCTTAATTGTTCTTCTTCTCTTGGCTTGTAACTGCTTAAATTCAACAAGATTCTGATAGCTAGGATTTCCCTTTAATTTCTTAAATATCATATTGCGATATTTAATCACCTTATCACACTCCTTCGTCCACCATGGCACAATCTTCCTTTTCCCACTACCCCCTGTTCTCTCGCTCGCTCTGCTCACCGCTTGTAAAATGGCTTTACAAATTGAATCCTTTAAATCGTCCACCCCTACATCCATATCAATCTTTTGAAATTCTTGTGCACTAATTACCCTAAATACATCCCGATTAGCCTCACTAAAGCACCTGTTTCTTAATGCTTAGCTTCACCTCAGTCATTATAGGATAATCATCACTCCTATTGTTGTCATAGCTGATTCAACCCCCGTTCTAACATTTACCCGAGTATACTGCCATCATTCAAACACACATAATTCTTCAAATCCAACAACTCCTCAATCACTTCCCCATTACGATCATTACCATAGCCCATAAAGAACTGTGAGCATTAAAGTCCCCACACCAGATTACTCTCCCCCTTAAATATGTATCCAGTTCCTCCACTTCTATTAATTTGCCACCTGGATTATAAAAGTTTACCACTCTAACGTTCCCAATTGCTCCCCAAATTTCCAATACTATATATTCTAACTGTCTACCAATAGCTACCACTCTATATTGAATCTCTCATTTCACAAATGTCACACAACCTCCCCCATTACCCTCCTTCCTTCCCTCCCAACCCCATCATATCCTTTGATAACAAAATCCAAATTAGGCTTCAGCCATGACTCCTGTACACAGATTATATGTGGTTTCCTTTTGCACTTAAAAAAAATCCTTTAAACTCTTGACTGCTTGCAATCAAACTTCTAGCATTCCACTTTAAAATAATCATATTGTCCTCTCCCCTGATCCTTCCGCTCCCCCTTCCCCTCCAAGTCTTTTATTAATGTTCTCCAAGATATGTCTTTAATACCGAAAAACCTCTCTGCCCCCTTCAATATTATTTTTATTTTCTCTGTCTTATGCTTCACTTGATCTGAACAGTTTATGACATATGCAATGAACAAAATCAACTTCTCTACTGTCAGACCGGGGTGAGTTCCATGCAACCCTGATTGAACTTTTCCCAGTCCATCTTTTCCCCTCTGAACCCTCCTGACTGCCTCAGTGTAACTTATGTTGTGAGTAACCTTGACCTGCCCAACCTCCACGGCCTTCTTCCTTACTTCACAGCCTCCAAAACTCACCCTATGCTGCCCCCCACAGTTACTGCATTTATCCTGAACATTATCTCCACACTCCTCAAATCTGTGCTCACCCCCACACTTGGGACACTTCTGCTTCCCCTTACAGACTACAGCAATGTGCCCATATCTCTGGCATTTATAGCACCGGTGGCACGAATACTCTCACAGGACAGCTCATGCACCCTATTTTAACCCTGTCTGGCATTACAGTACCTTCAAATTCCAACAAGACTGACAACTAACTACCAACCCTTTCCCCATTTCCCCAGTCTCTTTACTCTGCTGACCTCTCCTCCCTAAATACACCACTTTAATTTCTCTGCATCCTACCGGGATACCTGTAATCACCCATTTAATGTCCTTCTTGCTTGTACTGTCCTTTTGCAGATGCTTTCAGCACTCAACACCTTGTTTTTCTTTTCTTCTGACTTGACCACTACCAATAATTCCCTTAGCTAAAAAAAAAAACTCTCCAAACTTCTTTTCCAATTCTCTAGACACCACTATTGGGCTCAATTGCACTTCCTCATCCTCCCTCCTGAATTTCAAAATTATCTTAAATTCCTCCCTCACCATCTTCTTCCTCATGACCCTGGACTCTTTTGAGCTGTTCTCTTCCAAACTCCGTTTACTGGTCTGCAACCCAACCAAACTTGCCTCCTCTCCCCTGCTTCTCCCTCTTCCTTCCAGCAACCAGTGTCCATTCACCAAAATCCATTTCATCGTCCTCATCTACCAGAGACACCATTCCAGCCAGTCACACACCACTTTATGCCAAATGCCAAACTCTGTGATCCAAATCCGTAGTCCAAAGTCCAAAAATTCACTCAAACCGTATGGGATGTCCACTTTCAAATTTCCCGCACCTCCCCACCGCTACTCTCTCACAGTTCCTGGGCCGACAGTCAGGTGATGCTGGAATCTTGACCCACTGTTCCTGTCTATCCGGATGTCAAAATAAAAGCTTCACAATTTTCTGATGTATAACAATAGAAATACAATTTCCACTTATTTGTCTCATTAGCATATGAACATATTTAAAACAGAACGGTATCTATATATGATCTCGGACCTTGTCTGAGGTCTGAGGTTCAATATCAAGACAAACTGCCGTCTTGCTCTTTGCTGAGATGAGACAGCGGGCGTAGCTCCAATGAGGAGCTGGATGTGGCTTTCACTCTTTCAGAAAAACATGGAAAACAAAAATCTTTAATCTAACAGTTAAAGAAAAGTGTGTATGTCTCATTTGCGGGGCAACCGGTGTGGGACTGCACTTTTAGCAGTGATCTCGTATAGAAAACTATTCAGGTCCGCAGCTCGGAACTGTGGTAAAGGGACCTCTGGCTAATACGGTGGGTTCGTGTCAAGCTCATAGCTGAAAACTAGCTTTACTTTGTTGTCTGGGTCACTTTGCTAGCAGAGACAGAGAGAGGCGTTGAAAGGCTGCTCCAACAGAACTTATTGTTTCAGAGGAAAACACGAACACGGTGTACAGTCGAGTCTTAATAGCTTACTTACAGCTGGGCTCGTCAGGCTCTCTTCTTGGCTGCAGTGGTTATTATTATTATTATTATTATTATATTTACATGCTTCCAGCTCCCGTTTTTGCTCGGTGACAGCTCGTACTTTTCCACTCTCCGTTTTTTTGCACATAACGGGTATAGGGCTATGCCTGTAACACTCATTTAATATGCCTTCATATTAAATAATTTTTTGAATAATAATTTTTTTAAAAATATTTCTTCACGTCATTATGCGGCTGCAAGTAGAGGTGACATGGGCCGTGACATTGAGACACAGGCATTGAGCCTCTTACTGCATTTCGCTTGGGTTTCCGCCGGCGTGGAATTACCAGAAATAGAGAGGCCATAGCCGAACATATGAAACAGGAAAAGACCGTCGTGTAATCCATTTATTCCAACAAAGTAACTGTATTCGGAATACCACCTTTTTAAACGGTAACTGTAACAAAATACAGTTACTCGTATTTTAAATACGTAACGCTGGTACATGTATTCAATTACTCCCCAGCACTGGGGGCAACTGTGGCGACGGCAAAGCGGCACAAAGTGGAGAGACACTTCAGTGCACTTCATGCAAGCCTCCATGCTAACTACCCACCATCATGAGCCGGTCGACGAATTAAAGGCAGCTTTGGGCAACCAGAAGTCTTTTTTTTTTTTCAAGGCTGGTGAAAAGTCACAAAAGCAACTGAAGCTTCATTCAGAGCTGCAAAGAGATTTTGGAGGGCACAGTGATAATAATTGCAAACACTCTGTTCAAACACTTGAGAAGAATGGTCCTAATATCAATTACATAAATATGTGTAACTGGGGGCGAGCACAGTGGTGAGAAGAGTGTCAGCTATATCTGAGAACTTGACCAGGATCTGGTTAGTAGTTCAACATCCAGCACGATGAGTGGACAGCAGCAGTACATCGCAGATGATCATGTCTGTCAAATGGTGCTTGATGATTTCACACTGCTGCCCCTAAAGACAACAGAGGGAGTCGACATCTGCATGCAGTGAAGAGGTTCTTCATGGAGAACAAGCTACCATTAAAAAGCTGGTGTCGGAGACTACTCACGGGGTATGCACCATTCACCAGCAGGCGTCCTATTGGAGGAACTTTCAGCCGACCTGTTACTACACAGAGAGATCTGATGAGTGAGCAGGGGATGGGTGTGTGTCATTTTTTGTCACTTTTGGGTGAAATCAAGGAGTTCATGCAGTTCGTGCAGACCAAAGGGAAAGACATCTCAAGGACACTGAGTGGATGCTTGACCTTGCATTTTTAACTGATGTCATTGGGTCCTGATCCATTTGAATTGTCAAAAGGTAAGACAGTTGCTGACATGATAAGTACCATAAATGCATTGGAAGCTCAGAAGAACATTTTTCCGTACATTTACAGTCCTGCACTTTCCCTCCATGTAGTCAGTGCTGAATGATAGTGCTTCTTCATGGCAATGCTCCCATTTGGGGCCTCGACCCCAAGGATCGGGTCTGCCTGTTGGGCTTTTCTCTGTATCTATGAAGCGCCTTGAGGCGACATTTGTTGTGATTTGGCGCTATATAAATAAAATTGAATTGAATTGAATTGCCTGCACAAACAGCACAGTGTACACTGGAGGATTGCTGTGATTTATACATCGAGGAAACCAAACAACCTCTGGTGAAGCGGATGACACAACACAGAAGAGCCGCCTCGTCAGGCCAGGACTCTGCAGTCTTTTTACACCTACAGGCCAGTGGACACTCTTTCAATGATGAGGATGTAACATCCTGGACAGGGAGGAATGCTGGTTTGAGGGCGGAGTCAAGGAGGGAAAGACCATCTCTGAATCGAGGAGGGGCCTAAGGGTACATCTGTCACCATCTTACAATGCTGTGATTGCAGCCATTCAACTCTCTGTGAATGGGACTCATGGACATTGATCAGTGGTTGTTGATCAGTGGCTGTTGAGCAACAGTCATGGCAGTTTGCATATTAATGATCATGAAACTGTTTCCTCCATTTTTGGGAGTTTGAGAACAGATTTAGTGACTTTGAGGTACATGGAACATGTTTGTCATTTATTTAAATCCTTTGATGCAAGTGGAAATGAACTAGAACAAACTAAAATAATATGCAAAGATGTTAAAAATAACAAAAACTCTAAGATGTAATAATTTGTTAAAAATACAATAGATTTGGTGATCAGTACAAATGTTATAAAATTCATTTAAAATGTGTTCAATATTAAATAACTGATCATTTGTACAAACAAAAGGCTCTTTGCCCCCCTCCAAATGGGGTCTGCACAGCTAACGTAAATGCCAGGAGCTTAAGTTTACCTGAGTCACAATTCTGCTCAGTGGAGGACAAATGATAGGAGAAGGAAGAACATGGGTGGCACTGACCATGTGGGTCACCACACTGGGAAAGGATTGCACTGCCCCACAGTCACAAGTGTGTAACTCCACAAACTGTCTGTGTGAGTCAGGTTGGATCAAAATAGGAGAGCAGCTGTCTCAGTTTCATGAAGGCATTGTCTACATCTGATGCTCATGCAAAGCAACAGTGTGAAAACACCCATTTCTGCCTTCACACATGCTGATACAAACCAGCCTCACATGCTCACAATACTGCTCCTTAGAGAAGATGAGAATATCATCAAGGTATACAAACACAAAGAGACTGTAATACATATTGTTACTAGGGCCTGGAGGACTGCGGAAGCATTCGATATCTTAAAAACCATGATCAGGGATCCAACGCTTACAGTGCAAAATGAATGGAAGAATAGGTCAGGGCTAGTTCTTTAGCATGTTCACAGAGTTCATGATCAATTCTTAATCTCAGTGAAATGATCTTGACGCATCCTCAATCATCCAGGTTCTGTGAAATAGTTCCTCACGGGCCTCAGGCTCGTCCCTTTGAACAGGTCACCAAAGAGTGGGCAGGTTTGCAAACTCCAGATACAAACAGTGGTAGAGAGTGGGCAGGCAGGTACGTTACTGCATTGTCCTTCTCTTTACCGATCGGGGATTCAAACTCTTTGGACAGACTCAGAGACAGACTCTTAGGATGAGAGAGAGGACAAGAACGAAAACCCCAAACCTGACAATCAAACCATAACATGCTTGAATAAATTGACACATTCGATTCTTGTTTTCGTTTCCTATCAGCAATGATCATTAAAATCACATACAAATGAACTTCTTCATATCATTCAAATGTCTTGAGATCCACTAGTACAGAGCCAACGGTGGTGGCTCGCTGGAACACAGACTGTAGCTTCTAATATCTTAATACTTTTCATGCACTGTGCAGCCTCAAAGTCGAAACCAGTGTTCCTGTCTTAAGTCTGTAATAGTCACAGAGGACAGGGAGTTCTCCACAATGTTGGTACTTATAGTAACTGCAGGTAAGGCTTCTTGCAGTGTTCGTGAACCCGATGCTAAATGCAACTATGCTACATCCCCGTGCTTGCATTTTACAACAGCATGTACACAGTTTTAAAAATGATGGTGAGTCATTGTTTTGCCTTTTTTCCAGGAGATGGTAGTAAAGAGACAAATCTCTGCTATCTACACACTTTGTTGGGATAATTAAATGGAACTACTGAAAGTCTGCATATGTGATGTAGGAAGGTTCTGCAGCTCCCCCAGTGTTCCCTGCACAATTCTGCAGAGCATGTGATTTGATTTGCAAGATGAGTGCAGTGGGTGCTTTGCTGCTCATTGCAGGTGATGGCAGTGTCGGTCTCCAGGGATCTCACAGTGCGGGTGCTGGAAGACCCGAATACTGTCAAGCTTGCTGAGAGACAACGGGCACTGAAGAATGCCATCCAGAAAGGAGAACCCAAATGTCTGGGGGTGAGTTTGACCTCTATGTAGTTGTGTTTGTGTATGTGTGGATACAGAACGTCTGGATTTTGATTTCTCCCCCCCCCCCCCCCCCCCCCCCCCCATTGGTGAAGTTCTGGTGGCGGTTCCATCCTATTAAAAGGGAATCCTTTCTTTACATCTTCGCTAAGTGCTTGTTCACAGCGGTCATCTGATTGTTAGAGATGTCTCTGCAATGCTGTGGGGTCTTTACATTGCGATATGAAGTTATTACTTTGTTATTACTGGTGTACAAATGGAATTCAATGGAATTCAATGGAATTACCACCTCCTGCATCCTCATCCATGCATGTTCCTGCATCATAACTTCTGTCAGAGAGCTGTTTGATAGTAATCTGTGTGTGTGTGTGTGTGTGTGTGTGTGTGTGTGTGTGTGTGTGTGTGTGTGTGTGTGTGTGTGCGTGCACGCATCCCAGGTTAGTCAGGTGATGCTAGGACTGATGGTCATGTCCTACTCCATTCCTCTGCTCTTCACTGAGTTCACAGAGGTGGTCGCCCTGGGAGTTCCTTGGTGGAGCGGCCTGATGGTGAGTTTGTGTGTTTGTGTGTGTGTGTGTGCGTGTGGGGGTTAATGATATATTAATAAATGAATTTTCCTGCTCGCAGTTCATCGCAGCAGGAGGATTCGCAATATTCCTGGACAAACACTGCACCATGAAGATTGTGAGTCTCCTCTAAAACTTGAAACATTGTTTCAGCTAAGTTGAAAATAACTGAACAACATGATTTAGAAAAAGCTAAAATACTAAAGTAAAATGTCTTTGGGGGGGGTTTCAGCTGCAGCTGTGTCTCATGATAAGCACGGTGTCTGTTATGCTGTCAGTGGTGGCTGTGATCATCTACTCTGTGGACATGAACAAGAATCCTGAGGAGCCTTGTATGAAAACAGACAACAGATGTGACGAAAAGCACTACGAGACGGTTGGTCCTTAAAGTAGTCCGGGTGTCTTTCAGTACCCGTCATTCTGGATTTCTTTGTACTTAATTTGCACATTTTTGTTGTGTCTATCATTTTTGTGTCCCTGTAGTCTTTTTGTACACTCGTTTTTTTCTCTTTGTAGAGATTTTTGTGTTACTTTGTATTTATTTTGTTGTCTCCATCCCCATAATATATAACATATAATTAGAAATAAATTATTAAGATGAAGTGCTTCTACAGTATAGTTAGATCTATACGTAAACAAAGTCAATCCGTGCTCCGACCCACAGCTCCAACACACACTTCCCTCTTGTGCTCCTAATCTGTGACTCCGTCCAAGTGAAGAGAAACGCTCCCTGGTAACAAAACAAACACACATGTCGGCAAAGGTATCCACAACAAGTGTGGTTCAAAAACACAGAGGAACACGGCCATACTGACGAGGGTGAACTCAATAATCCAGCATTGACTGTAGCTCAGCCGCACGGCTAAACAGGACACTCATGGAGAAGCTGTGCAGCTGGTGATGGCTTGATGAGCTGCAGTTGCGGCTGCATGTTAAGCACTAAAAGCAGAAACTGAAATCTCTAATTTGCAGAAATATTTAAAGTGACAGCCTCAGTGCAGTTGGAGCGCTGAGTCTTCTTTGAGTTTCCACAAACATTCCAGGTTTTAAGCATTTTATTGGCCTTCTCTTGTACGACACCATGATTTGTACAATACTACACTGTACAAAGTGTGAGTGAGGGGTTTATGATGTGTGAGTGTCTCAAGAAAAGCAGCTGGTTAGTGTAGTGGTACGACTACACACCTTTGGAGCGGGAGTCGCACGTTCGATTCCCACCCAGTATCTAGGACGTGTCTATGCTAAAAAACCCTGGGATGGTGAGACTATGTCTGCAGCTGGAGCACAAGCGTTTCTGTGAGGGGCTGTGTTAGCGTGACCTTAGGGTTCCCACCAAGGCCCTTCTTCAGTGTTAGTGGGGGCCAGCTCTGTGGAGTGTTTTACTGAAACATCTCTGTCAGGACAGTGCTGACTACTGTATGAAATAGTGGTGATATTAAAAACAGATACAAGCCTGTGTTGGAAATCACTGTGTGAGAAAGATTCATGCAACAGCTGGCAGCTAACACAGTCCACTGTAGCCACAAACACAAAGAAAAAACAGATGTAAACACAGTCGAGGCACTCCTCCAACGTCCCTGCACGTGAGCTGATTTAAGATGGACTGGTGAGAACTGGAAAACTTCAGTGGGCAGTTATCTTGTTGGAGGACACAGACTATAGACAGTGTTTCTGATGGTATAGCAGTGCAACAGTGCATCTGTGTTTAGGTTTAGGTTAGGTAAGGACCAACGCATTCTGAACATCGAGGTTTTGGAGCAACAAATGCTGTCGTGCAGATGTTTGTTTGGGGTTTTTACAGATGATGCTTATTTAGCAGAACCCATTCTGCACATATCCAAGACACAGCTTCACTAGCCTGTCTGCAGACCACACACAGAAAACGTTTGGACCATTATGAAACAGGAAATATGATAAAGAATTTCAAAATAAGAATTTCCCACTTGTCTTCATACTCTTTTCAATAAAATATAGACTTAAAATAATTCATCATCCATGTTAATGATCCATCCAGACATTTATTCATTAGTTTCAGTAGATCGATGGAGGGATTACTTTGCTTGTATACAGCAAAAGCATCAGTAATGGCACCGAGCATGGATAAAACAGCATGGTGCAATAATTAATGCATTTGTGTGAAATGTACTTTTCACAACAGAGGCTGAGCCGGGGAGTGAAGTCGTCCCTCCTGGTCTTCACTCTGGCCCAGACAGTCATCGCCGCCATTCTCTGTGTCCTTCTCTTCAGGCAGAGGCGCAGCTTTGTATCGTACACTGTAAGTATCTAGCTCTCACACTCTTCATCCTCAAAGTGCACCTGGATCAAATCTGCAACAATGTCAGCTACAATACCCACCTCAACATTGTGTATGCTGCATGACGATCCTCTGCAGGATAAACAGGCTGGTTTGCTTCACTGGGTTTAAAGTACAGACCAGTGTGTGACTGGTGCACAGTGGCTGTGGGTTCATGGTCACACTGACTGAATCCCACCTTCACATCAACTTTATGCTTTGCACAAAAATAGAAATGCCCTCCAAAGAACTATTTGCTGTCTTACTTTGAGTTGGAGCTGTACTATTTACTTTTACTCGAGTAAATGAGTTGAATCAGTACTTCAACCTTTACTGGAGTATTTGTTAACAGTAGTATCTGTACTTTTGCCAACGCGGTTGTGATTTGGACAGATGTCTGAAACACTGACTCTCTTTCTTTTTCAGCCTCTCGGTGAAGCAGCTCCACCCACTTCAACACTGCTCACATCCCCCGACCTGAACTGATCAGTTATCCTTTGATTGATCATCTGTGTCCTGATGATTGAAAGTCTTGAATTTGTCTGACCCCTTACATCTACCACTTATTTACTCTGCTACCCGGCATGTTTACACGAGTGTGCCAGTTCTGTCACGGCCTTTTACACAGACACAACTGTTCAACACTGGATTCATGGTTCATGGACGGCAGTGCAGCCACGTGTGCAGGGAGGCGTTTTTATCCAAGACTAAAGACTTTTTATTCTGGTATTCTCCTCTAAGACATGTGTGGCACATGATGTCACATATGTGGAGCGTTCGGCTTTGTCCAGTCACATCTGCTGAATAGTTGCCCAAGTGGCCATTGTTTGTTAGTTGCCCCTTGGGGATAAATAAAGCCTTCTGATAGCAAACAGGCACCATATATATGCCCTGAAAGAAAAAATGTTTTTTGTATCTGAAGAATTTCATAGCTGAAAATCCTGATTTTGTAATCAAGAAAAGGTTCTGCAACTTTCAAATGACATAAACAAGAAACTTCACTAAAGAAAAACGTAGCTGCACCCAGTCAGAAACCAACCCTGACTTCCTCTTCACAGTCCAGTCCAGGTTTTTCAGGTTTAAACGTAGGTGTGGCACACAGGATACAATATCGTGTGCAGTGTTCAGACTATGTTTCAAATAAAAATGTTATTGTGATGAGATTGTGTTAAGAGTTGTTCGTGCCATCTTTGACAGTATTTTGTGTCAAATTTGAAAACGTCATAAATGAATAAACACATCAAACCCACTGTGTGAGACAAGAAGGCCCACTGTCAACAAATGAAGCACCTCTGTCGTCAGCTGTTAGCGTTCTCACTCGAGACTCACAGGTCTGTAAAGTGCTCTGAGTGGTCAAAGAGAGCAGAAAGTGTTCGATACTGAAGTAAATTTAACAACTTGCCCAGAGATTAAAGTGGAGTTTGAATAATGGGAGAACCCAAACGTGCAGGTTAGCTGCACAGGGGAAGGAGCCACATTGTGAATCCTGTTGTTTCTGTCACACCTTTTGAGCTCTCTCAGTTTCACTTTTGTTATTCACCTTCATCTCTGTGGAGACAGACTTTACAGCATCATCGTTTCAGTATTTGTTCGTTTGGTCGAGTTTGTTGATACAGCTTGGTTGATGAGGGTGTCGTCTGGGTTAGACTGACGCAGGGCCAACAGATGTTTTCAAACCTGTGTGCAGCAGAGGGGCACTTACACAGTGGTTTGTGAAGGACAGCTACTCTGTTAACCATTTTATCTTGCTGTATATACTGCAAATCTGCAGTGCTGGCATTTCCTGTTCTATTAAAAATGACCAACCTGCAGGCCTTTGTGACTAAAGAACAAGCAGCTCTTTCTACAGTGAGAATTAAAGTTTATAAGATGACAAAAAGACATCAAAAACATGATGAGGGCACTTACAGGCCTCCTGCTGCCATCTTCAGGACAAAACTAAAGCATTTTAGAATAAAATTTGCTGTATTTATATTTTTGTTTGGTTTTTATTGCCTGGAGCTGTTAGGAAGAATATCCATTCTTTACTGGGTTCTTAACAGTAGTCTATAGTAGTAATCAGTGAAAGACTAGAACCAAACTTTAGATTACAAGACAAAAAAGTGACTCCATATCTGTTAGGTTTATATTGTGGATTGTCATTAATGCTTAGAAATAGAACCAGATTTTTTAGAGGTGTATAATCGATTGCATATTGATAGGATGTCTGATCCTTAACAGTCTGCAAAGACTGTGCCTCCCTCTGTTATACGTGCACATCCTGGGGTCATGAGAGAGTTCGTAGCTTGTTTTATGGTAAACACATCCATGTCTGTTTGGGTATAAGTGCCTTTTGTTTAGATGAACTGCTGGACTTCCAGGACAGCAGATTTAGGAGAGTTGTTCACAGGGTCACATCTTGACCACACACACACGTAGTAAGATATGTTAATGAACCTGTGCATAGTCATGTCACCTCAATAAAGAGCAGTGCTACGAGGGAGCAGACGAGCGCGACTGGGGTGAGCGACAGGAACACGCTTGTCAGCTCTCTCCCTCGTGCACGAGTAACACAAAGGACTTTGGTGGCGTCTTGCTTTAGTAAAATTGTTCCAGCGAGGAGTTTGTGCTCGACAGACGCATCAATATTTGTCACAAAGCTAAAGAAAGGAGGCCTGACTGCCCGTGAGAGCTTCATTTGTAGTTTATTTTGGGTGCCAGTATGTATGCTTAAGTATCCACACATTGATCAAACCTCCACAGCAAAGGAAAAAACTAATCTGATGCTCAGCATTACAAGAAGTCCTCAGGATAACAGTCAGCAGTCTCTGGGAGGACGAGCACTTCAGAAGGTTGACAGACCAAGACTCTAACCCAGCTGGCTGTGTGGTCAGGCGGAGCCGTCCAGAACCATCCACACCGGCTGTAGGTGGTGTGATCCCTTGCTGCTCCACTCTGCAAGCCAAAGTATTTCTGGGCAAAACTCTGAACTCCACGTTGTTCTCAGATGTGTTCACTGCAGTGTGAAGGTCACATGGAAAGCACTTTTCATACAACACAAGTGCTTGTGTGACCAAGTGGTCGGCGAGGCTATTTATTATAAAAATTAAATTTAAAACAAGTGTAATACAATGACACCACCACCTAGGGGAATTTCACCCCCAGGAAATAAAATGGTTTGGGAATAAAATTCCCAACAACATTTGCACAGGTTCAGGGATGCACACTGAGGCCGGCTCAAACATTAAGTTTTATTTATTAATATAAAATAAGATAAAACAACAATGACAGCACTGAATGTAGTGTCATCTAAAACGGTGTCCCATATTACAATAAAAATAAAACAGACAACTGGACTTACCAGCAGCGGTGGACCAAAGAGAAAACCACACAAAAACCCCTCTGTAGTCTATTCACCCGGTGCTGTACAACGAAGTGTGGAAAACGACCCGCCACCTGAGGTCCCACGGTCGCTGGTACACCGTCAGTTCGCTGAAATAAAAGCACAAGCATATTAAAAGGATAAAACATGGGACGCCAAATAACAGGCTCTCTATACAACTCCAAAAAGAAGAAAAACTGAAGTCTTTAATAAAACAAACAGAACAGATTGGAAACACTTGCACTCTGCGAGCCAGCCCACAGCTGGTGCTGCTTCCGATTGTCCGCAGCCCCACTCAGTCTCGTGCAGCAACCGGGGAGGGGGGTACCAGTTCTGCAATACCGGAGGAGGCGGAGGCGCTATGCTGCACGGTGGACGTAGTTCAAACGCTTCTGCCGGCTGGAGTCAAGAAAAGCGGCCGCGCTACAACGAGCCGCAGAAATATTACTAGTTTCACTACTTCTGAGAGAAATCAAAGGAAGCCGACCTGCAGCTGTCACACGAGCCGCCTCGGTAAACCCACCTATAGGCCAGCAGTTACTGCTGCGTTGCGCCAGAAGCTCGGGAGGAACGAACCAACAAGAACCGGCTTCCCTTTATACAGACAGACACCAGCCTGTGATCAATATGCAGGTGGGCTCCTGATCACCCAATCACGTGATACAAGGAGAAGGTGAAGCGAGCAAACAACCAAGAGAGAGAGACACGCAGCCCATCCGGCCACACTCGTATGAATGAGTGAATGAGTGATGTTGCATGAAGTGATTAAAGTGCTCTGGTCAGTGCTGTATTAGAACCAGCGTGTTCCCACTGAAGGATTTTGGATGTCCTGCCAACAGATATCACTGAACACGTCCACGACCCTTTCTGTGGTATTTTACTGCCATGTGGCAAAATGTGTGTTACATGTTAAAGCCTGTTACCTTTCCAGACAAATAACATAAATGCTGCCATTCCTATCATAAGCTACTGAAATGTTCCCATGAAATCATGTCAGTTTATTTTGAGAAAAATCGTTTTTCCACCTAACTGGGGAAGTTAGGTGGAAAAACACCTAACAACTCACCTGGAAGAACCAGATGAATAACAGCTCACCTGGTTCTTCCTGCTCTCAAACAGACTCTCTGCTGTCTCTCTCTCCTTACTCCTCCTTTGCACTGACAATCACACACTAATTGTTTGAACTAGAGAATCACATCAAATTATTTGCTATTATAATTGCAGATAATTGCTGCTGTGATGAAATCTAGGGGTGTCCGGGCACCCCTCCAAAAAGGTCTAAACTGGCCTATTGGGCCACAACCAGTTTGTGGCTGAGCAGAAAGAGAAGAGAGAAAAGGAGAGCATGAGAACGAAACACAAGAACAAACAGCGGCACATACTTCCCTTTGCTCGTTCCTGTTTCTTTAAACTGTTTTATTAAACTGTGTCAGCTGCCAGAGGTTTTTACAGTGTTCCTGTGAGGGCTGCTGCACCATCCTGTAAATATTCTCTAAATACACCCTGACATGACCACTATGAGAGAGAACAGACTGTTCACCTGCACAGGTGAACAACGGCAACAAACAACCGCAGCTCAGTCCGTGTGCAGTAGCGTACTGTGTTGTACTATAGAGTACAGGAGTACTGCGATGTACAGTAGAGTACTGTGACGTGTAATAGAGTAGTGTTGTACTGTCGGGTGCATAAGACTGTTGCATGCAGCTGCACACTCGGCCCAGCAGGGGGCAGACGTCCTTCATCATTCATACGGACTTTTTCCACATCCTGTCGGAAAAACTTGGGACTGTGTACTTGTAGCTTGATGTAGTTACTTTGTAGTTCTTCGGAGTGGACAGGGTGATTAAGAAGCAGTGCTCACGGAAGCGTTTTTGGCGGGCTTTGTGCTTTCGGTTTAGGGGAGACGGAGTTTGAGACTCTACCGGAGACCATGCAGGAACTCCGGGACACCCTGGCTGACTTGGCCGAGCAGGGCACGACCTACCTGGGCAGGCTGGTCGGAGAACAGACGCTGCTGTCGGTGCAGAAGGTGAGAAACGGAAGTAGTCCGGTTTCCAGTGTTGAACTTGCACACGATCAGGTTTTATTAGCCCTGATTAGAAATGATAATAATAACCAGTTTAGGTTCAGAGAGGGGAGCTGTTCGCTGTCACATCAGTGAACTTTGTCACTGTTGTCTGAAACAAACCCGCCTCTGCAGGCTTTCTCTCAGGTCCTCGCTGTGGGCGCGGGCAGTGTGGCCGCTGCTTTCAATGTCCTGCTGCGCTACGTCTCACAGGTCCTGCAGGCCTCCGGGATCCAAGGTGAGCATCGTTTGTTTCAACACAAGTTCAAATGTAGCAGGAGTGCGTGCTGCCACCTGGTGGTGCCATCAAAGCCAGACTGTGGGCAAAGAGCCTTGTTTTTCCTTGACTCTTCTTTTGCATAAAAATGTTTGTAGGTTTTTAACCTGCCAATAATAAAGTTTTAATCAGAGATCCACGGACCCTTTGACCTGTGGATGGATCAGCTGACTTTATTAGAATCGAGTTTGCTTCATATAGAGGCGAGAATCTCAATATGAGCGGCTCCGTACAAGAACCGGTTCTTCCCAGTAGTTTAACTCCTTGGCTTGTTATTCTGGCTGCTTATTGATCCTGGTCATTGGTTCTCCAATGATGATCTCAGTTGGTGTGCAGCAGGAGGAAGATAACAGCTCCGTCTGCAGCGTGAGCATGGATGTTACTTTTATTATTATTGAGGACGAGAGCGTGATGGTAACGTGTAACCTGGACAAACAGCTGCATCATGCTGCTAACAGACAGCATGCTAACACCATGTTTGCTCTGTGCTCAGACCTGAATGTGAGACACAGATCACACGTGTGTGTCCTCAAACCAGCAGCTGGCTTTGTGTTGTTAAATGAGACGGTGAGTTTCAGGTCATTGTGTTGTACTTCAGGAAAAGAGTGACATTAGTGTAACTTTGTAGAGTAATAACTCAACAAGGAAACCCTTTCAGCACAAACATTTGACCACACAGCGTGTAGTTAATGATGTGATGTCTTTGGTGCTGTTAGAGAGGGTGGAGCCTCTCACAGCAGAGCCAATCAGAGCCCAGTGATAGCTCCACAGTGGAAATGAGCAGTTTTGTATGAAATGTAATTTCTGGTGCTTTTTCCACAGTCAGCCTTCCTACCAACAAAGTGACCCCAGAGGGCCTGATCTTCGTCCTTCAGTGGGTCCTCGCAGCTCTCATCTGCTACTGGCTGATTTCTCTTGCCTTCCGATTGGTTGCCTCCACTCTGATGTGCGCCCTGTGGTTTCTGAAAGTCGGAGTCGCTTTGACCTGTTTTGTGCTCATCCTGAGCGACTACGGCGTGGGCACGGAGGTGATGGCCGTCCGACTGGCTGTCCTGCTGTGTGTCTGCGTGCTGCTGGACATCGGGACTCGGGGAAGTTCCAGCGCGGCGAATCAAACCGCTCGCCTCGAGGAGCAGGTGAAGATCCTGGAGAGACGGCTGAGGGAGATGGAGCGGTGGACGAGGACAGAAGACTGACGGAGATCTGCTGACATCCAAGTCAAACGACAGTCGCTCGAGGATCTCTGCGTGTCTGTTCTTCAAATTCACAGGAAGCACAAACAGACTGCTGAGCAGATCGAACTCGTCGACAAGTTGAATGGATGCAGCTCCTC
This sequence comes from Neolamprologus multifasciatus, assembly GCF_963576455.1. Classification (NCBI taxonomy): domain Eukaryota; kingdom Metazoa; phylum Chordata; class Actinopteri; order Cichliformes; family Cichlidae; genus Neolamprologus; species Neolamprologus multifasciatus. The sequence continues at coordinate 37,603,009 of NC_140444.1, read as the reverse complement.
CCAGATACGCCCACATGGATGAAGCTTAATGAAAAACACTTTCTCCTCTTCCACCATCCCTCTCCCTAAACACAGTGCTCTCCCAGAGCCAACGCCTCTCCACCTTCTGTTAGATTTGCCCTGCGAGCAGCAGCTGGTGGAGGAGCTCCGGCGCTCGTTACACCAGCAGCTGGTGGAGGAGCTCCGGCGCTCGTTACACCAGCAGCTGGTGGAGGAGCTCCGGCGCTCGTTACACCAGCAGCTGGTGGAGGAGCTCCGGCGCTCGTTACACCAGCAGCTGCATCGACTGGCTCCTCTGTGTGCTCCTGTCAGGTCACAGCGACGTCACAAAGAGCTTCACAGGTTTTCGTGCTGCACTTCAGCTGCAGTGAATCAGCAGGAGGTGCAGGACAAACTGACAGATCGATCAGCTGATGAACTGCTGATCTCAGGCCTGTTTTCAGTCATTTCACTAATAAACAACTTTTCAAAAACACGCGCTCCTTTTTCTTTTTACCGAGTAAAAAAACAGGTTTGAGCATGGCGTCGTGTCACAGTCTCTCGCTCAGTGTCGGTCCTGGTTGGACTGCTGCATGTCTACTTGAACTTTAACTATATTTAAAAATGGGGATGTTGAACCTGCAGCTTTAACAAGGAAACAGATGAAGGTGATAAACGGTGCTGGACTGATGCAGATGTAAGGTCTGCTGCTGAGTCTCCCAGCTCAAATCCAAGCTGTGCAGGTAGCGTGGACAGGACGTCTGATCTGCTGCAGGACTACAGTCTGTCATTTGTATTCATCTTTTAATCAGCGTAGGCTCTTCTGACTCATTTGCTCAGGAGCAGATGGGACCTGCACCTCTTGACTGTCTCACAGACAACATTCACGTACTGAGTTTTTCCTCCACGTCACAAATGCTCCACAGTTCTTGTGATGGGAAGAAGTAAATAATCAGTAAACAGCTCCAGTTGTTTTGTAGCTTCATCACAAACGTGGAAATGTTGTAATCAAAGCAAACAATGATAAATGCTGCAGGACAGGTGTGGCTCAGTCACACTGCCGTCTTTGACATGAGAATAAACTCGTTGGTTACAGACGTGGAACAAACGGCTTAAATAAGCAGACTCAGATATATTTTGGGTCCAAGCCAGGGGTGATTTGATTCATTTTTGGAGGTGCTTCAGCACCCCCAAAACTGAATCAAATCACCCCCAAAGATTTCTTACTTTTTTTGACAATATTTGCTGTTTGTGTGAAACACTACTAAAAATATAAAAAGCATTCAGTACTTGGTTGAGACGTAACATTTTAACAACAAAAGTATAGATACCCCCCCTCCCATAATGGTTTGTTCCAGCTCGCCTCTCCCCTACTCTGGCTCTAGCGCCGTTGCTGCCAGAGCGATGGTGGCTCAGCTGAGCGGAGGTGTAAGTGTCTGTCTTAAAACAGGACATACTAGCTACATTTAACCTCCAGTTACTCTTTATATAGTTGGTAGGAGTCAGACCATGAAAACATTACATTCAGGTAAAAGTGTAAAATCAAATGATCTGTCAATCAAGAATAATGTTGGATCAGTGTTTCAGTGTTTATATCTTTTATGTGGTTTGGTTATTTGCCTTTTGGTTGAAAGTACACTGAGAAGACTTTTTGTTAGTGATCTTAATATAATTTTTTTCATATTAATGTAATTTTTCATCTAATTGAATCTATTTGTGTATGATTGTCAGTCCAAAGAGGGAGAGAGGAAAGAGGGAATGTGAGGAGAAAGTACAAGGTCAGGAAGAAGCAGGTAAGAAAACAGACAGGGAACAGTGACAGGCAGAAACTGTTAAACTGACAAAGAAAAAACCTGATTTTACTCACAATCTGGAAGTTGTGTCCTCCCTATATTAAAGCTGCTGTCCAGAATCTGCTAAACAAACTGGGTTGAAACACTTTGACCCTCTTTAACAACATCCCAACATAACATTATCATTGATCAGGGAGATTAAAATTATGATATATTTTTATGTGGTTCAGCCACAACTCTACTGAAACCTCAGCCAGTAACAGGTCGGCCAATGTTTGGACTGTCCAGTTGTCTGTATGACTGCCGCAGTACGTACATCACATTTGCACACTGTCAGTGCCAAACAGCCTGGTGGAGTGAGGAGCTGTAAAGAGAAGCAGATGCTCTGTTTCTACACATGTTTTAAGCTTGTTTCAAAGATTCTGTACTGCAGCTTTAAATGTTTTCCAAAAGCACACAGACACTTATCAGTGTTTCTCACACTTTTTACAGTGTGGACCACCTGATAAAATGTCAAGCTCTCCCAAGGACCACTATGAAATCTTACAACACAAAATTATTATTATTAAATTAGTAAAATTAGTGTCTGCAGTAAAGATTTTTTCATACATTGTATACAGTCTACCACAGGCAAAGTTGCCTCCATTTTTATATATATATTTATATTTATTTATATATTAATTAATATATATATATATACTAATATTTTGTAATAATTTATTCTGTTTTGGGAGTGTTTTTTATGTATCTGTATTATATTAAACACACACATTAAAAGTGAATCTCTGTCCAAAAAATGCACTGTTTACTTTTCACTCACTATGAGCATCATTCATTATTCTCCCAGTAATTAAGGTTAGGATATGTATTTTTTTTTATTCCAGTCCATTCTTCTTTAGCAGCGTTTAAATAACATTTATCAGATTTGATGGTTTTATTACAGACTTTAAAAAAGTGTTTTGCTTTTCCTTCACAAATGTGGGATTAAATTGTGTTAAAATGTACAAAACAGTGATGTCATGTTTTGTGACCCAGGCACAGAGAGACGTGATGAATTTAAGAATCGTACGATTTAATAAAGAAATTTGCAGACTTGCACAGAGATGGTAAAATTATGATGACTGATAACGGAGATGAAGACAGCAGACGACGAGGACAGGGAGGAACAGGGACTGACAGAGACAGGTTTATCTTGGCTGGCTGGGCAGCTCTCTGGGTGCTCAGCACCCCCAAAGCTCTGATCCTAGAATCGGCCCTGGTCCAAGCAGTCCCTGCTGGAGAGTCGGGGACAGTCGTCCTCCATGAGGGTGGGGTTGTCCTGGCAGTGATGAAGCAGAGACCTGGTGGAGTAGGCTGGGTAGCCTGGCCTGTGATGGAGTGCTGGGTGGGGAGCGTGCCCCTTCCTCCACCGCTGAGCACGTGCTTCGCGGTGCTGCGAGGTCGGTCAGCTGTGACATGTTCATGCATCAGCAGGTCACAGGGTCGCTGCACGTTCTTCACAGGAGACTGCTCTGATCACTCAGGCCTCCATCACAGACATCAACCTTATTCATGGGCTTTCTTATCAATACAAATAATAAGACAGTAACATCCTCAGACAAAGGCCAACTTCTGCTTTCCTTTCCAAAGAGAAAATCCACAGGCTGCCGTGTGGGAGGGACCAGGAAGAGGTTTATCGTGGTCAACACTCGTCCTAATCCGCTCTTAGGGGATAGAGGCTTAGTGGGACCTCAGGTTAGGTTGATCACAACTCGTCTCAGACACAACCATCCACACGAGCAAGGCATTCATTGGTGTGCACGCATGAGTGATTTCACCTCACCCTCAGAAGTCTGTTCTCTTAGTTCTGCCGGATTCACTGAAGCCAACATTTGTGTGGGCAGAGGCTGTTTCAGCAGCTCTGTGGACCTCAGACACACCTGCCACACTCCAGCTACACACTAGCTCTTTCTTTGTGTTTCTTTAATTCAACCAAGACTGACGATGAAAGACCGACTGGCTCAGCTGAAGGAGGTAAGCAGGACCGTGCCGCTGTTTTCCTCCTCGTCTATGGCGCCTGTGTCGTTCGCACGGGCCTGACTAGTCTGTACTGTAGATGTCACGGTGCACGGCGACCGCCCCACTGTGGAGCTCCACTCAATGTCAGAGAAGTCAGCCCGCAGACGTGAAACTCAAACTCATTTCAAAAAGATACAGAAACGGCTTTCTTCTCTTTTCTATTCTGACTGAAAGTCCTCATTAATCTTTATTTCATGTGAAGAGGTGCTGATCACACCAAAGAGTCATAGTTTGTTTTAGTGTCACTGATTCAAAGTGCAGCTGGTGTCATGTGACTCGTTTCAGGCTCAGTACAAATGTTCTTATCACAGAGACAGAAACCGTCAGTTAATAATGTGTGTGTGTGTGTCTGTGTGTGTGTCTGTGTGTGTGTGTGTGTGTAACAGAAGAGCGATGCAGGTGGTGATGACATTGAGGTTCCTGTGGAGAGTGAGGCTTTCATGGATGATTTCTTTGCTCAGGTATGCAGCGTGTCTGTCCACATGCATCGTAACACAAAATGCATTTCTACTCTTTGATGCCTCTGTGTGTGTGTGTGTGTGTGTGTGTGTGTGCGTCTTTCAGATTGAAGACATCCGCAGCAGTATTGACAAGATTGACGAGAGTGTCACAGAGATCAAGAAGCTCTACTCCACCATCCTGTCGGCCCCGACCTCCGACCAGAGTAATGCTGATAACATGTTCAGATGTGCTGCCTGTGATTCTCAGTGTGTGATGCTTCACTTCCACCTCTTGCAGAAACACAGGATGATGTCGAGGCCCTCACCAACGAGATTAAAAAGTCGGCCAACAACGCAAGAAACAAACTGAAGAGTCGGTATTGGTTTGGTTTCACTCTCTGGTTCCCATTTGTACAAACATACGTGTGATCACAGTGGTGAACGTTGTCTCTGTGTGTGTGTCAGGTATCGAGCGCCAGCTGGAGTCAAACACCGATGAGAGGGCGTCGGCCGACCTCAGGATACGCAAGTCACAGGTCAGGCAGTCGTGCAGTAGCTCTGATTCCCCCGACCCAACGACAGACGATGCCTAAAACATCCACACGTCATGTTCAGATTCACCGAGTGCAGCAGGCTGCACACACACATCCTTTTACATTCAGAGTCTCACTCGCGTGTGAAACGAGTCAGTGCAGTCGTCTGTCCTCGACTGTAAACTTCACTACCGTGTGTGAGAGCCTGTCATTGGAGTGTCTGTTCTTGTCTCCCCAGCACGCAATTCTGGCCAAAAAGTTTGTGGAGGTGATGACGAAGTACAACGAGGCTCAGGTGGACTTCAGAGACAAGAGCAAGGGACGGATCGCCCGCCAGCTGGAGATCAGTGAGTGCTGCTGATGATGTGGTTGTGTTTAAGCTTGATGTGGAGGAAACCACAGCTTCAGGATCCGTTATATTTCCCTTTTTTTACAGTATGTGAAGAGATTCACAGCATAAATGATCTAAATGCTCCTCACAGTTGTTTCCCTGCACCCTCGTCACGGCGTTAATGCTTCTCCTGTCCTCTATCGTAGGTTTGATCAGTTTCAGACTAAAGAGAATTCGACTTTCTTTAAGCACTGACAGCTGCTACGCTTTCAACATATTTATGTGCCAACTTATTGTTGTGTACTGTGCTCAGATACATGTTTTAGTTTTTAAATAAAATGACAAATATCTGAGTCCAAAGAGCCGTGTGTGTAAAAATAGTGTTTTTATGCTTTTACTGTGTCACCACGTCAGCCCTAAAGGTCAACAATCACCTTTTACATCAATCAAAGTATTAGTACAACAGGCACCTGGTAGTATTCTCAGTGTAATCACTGTTGTGTGTACAGTGATGCTTTTACTGGCTGTTGCACGAACAAGTTCTTGTCTCTGTTCAGCTGGAAAAACAACGACTGATGAGGAGCTGGATGAGATGCTGGAGGGAGGAAACTCTGCAGTCTTCACAGCAGGGGTAAGCCTGCATGCATGCATGTGCATGTGCATGTGCATGTGCACACAAACACCTGCAGCAAACCAGCGTCTTTGGCCAGAGGCACGAACTCTCAGTGGGTTGTGGAGCGCAGAGGCTGTTATAACCAGGAACTATTGTCACAGTCCTGGTTTGTGTTCGATGGTGTCACTGTGATCTCCACTGTCATTTAATGGCATCTCCATATGATCCTCTCTGTGTGTTACATGAAAACTTGTCAGGGAAATGTCCCCTCACCCCCAGCCGTGGCCGCCCTTCCCTGAGCCTGGTTCTGCTGGAGGTTTCTTCCTGTTAAAAGGGAGTTTTTCCTTCCCACTGTCGCCAGGTGCTGCTCATAGGGGGTCACATGACTGTGGCAGTTTCCTGTCTGTTATTGTAGGAATTCTACTTTACAGCACGTTGAGGTGACTGTTGTTGTGATTTGGAGCTGTAGACTGTTCTAGCACACGGGTCAGCACAACTTTCATTTCACAACTATTTTAATTATAAGGAGAAATAATTCAATCAGCTAATCAACAGAAAACAAATTGTTGTGTATTTGATCGGCAGTGGTGTTCTGCTTGTCTCGTGTGTGTTTGTTATGTAGGCACGTCTCTTACTGTTTAGTGTCGTTACACCAAACTGGGAGATGTTAGCTGGACTTACAGGTAGATGTGATTTAATAATAATAATAATGGATTGGATTTATATAGCGCTTTTCAAGGCACCCAAAGCGCTTTACAATGCCATTATTCATTCACTCTCACATCCACACACTGGTGGAGGCAGCTACGGTTGTAGCCACAGCTGCCCTGGGACAGACTGACAGAGGCGAGGCTGCCATATCGGGCCCTCTGGCCAACACCAGTAGGTGGTAGGGTAAAGTGTCTTGCCCAAGGACACAACGACCAGGACAGAGAGCCCCGGGATCGAACCGGTGACAGATACGCTTCCCAACCCCCTGAGCCACGGTCGCCCATTTAACCTGTAGTTCGGCACTAGCAGACCCTCTGTTTGTGAACATGCACTTGTTTGTGGTGTTTTAAGTTGTGCGTCTCTGTCACCTCACACTCCCTCCCCCACAGATCATGGACTCTAAGATCAACCAGCAGGCCCTGAATGAGATCGAGGCTCGTCACAAAGACATCATGAGGCTGGAGAGCAGCATCAAAGAACTCCACGACATGTTTGTTGATATTGCCATGCTGGTTGAGAACCAGGTTTGTGAGACGCTGCAGCCCAAAGTGTTCTCGAGCATTCACAGTATTAACTTTTGTGGTGACACAGACTATTCTCAGCCTCTGAGCTGCACTTCTTCCATTTTAGCCGTTATAAAACATGCAGGCTGTAAAGGAACTGTGCCTTCCACTTCCTGCTGACTTGCATGGTTTGTAAAATTGAATAGTAGCTCTGTTTAGTTCTACAGTCGTGCACAGCACAAGTTACTCAACAGTAACTCTCGCCCTGTTTCCCCAAAAAGCCCACAGAGCTTGTTTAACTGTTTAACTGTGACTAAGCCCTTTCATGACTGAAGCTTCAGTGTGCAGCCGATAAGAAAAGTCATGTGTAATAAAACACGTGCCGTGTTTCTGACACAGTGGGGTACGCTCCCACTTCCTGTGTAAACAGCAGACAGGCACAAATCTTACTTTCATTAACTTTGTGTTGTGTGCCCTGCTAGGGTGGGATGATTGACAGGATCGAAAGCAACATGGACCAGTCGGTGGGCTTTGTAGAGAGAGCCGTGGCCGACACCAAGAAGGCTGCCAAATTCCAGCAGGAGGCACGCAGGGTGAGTGCAGAGAGAGACTGTTAGTGCTCTGGGTCCGTGCTTCCTGTAATGATGCATCGGCCTGTCCTCGAGCAGACAAACCACTGGTGAAGGTTGGATGCTGAAGTTGCACACGCTGACTGTACATGTGAGTCAGAAACACCTGCTGCAGTGCGTCTCTGAGCAGTTTACCATCTGAGCCATGTTGCTGCTGCAGCGTGTTACAGCGTGTTACAGCATGTGACCGCGTGTTACAGCATGTTACCGCGTGTTACAGCATGTTACAGCGTGTTACAGCATGTTACAGCGTGTTACCGCGTGTTACCGCGTGTTACCGCGTGTTACAGCGTGTTACCGCGTGTTACAGCATGTTACAGCGTGTTACCGCGTGTTACAGCGTGTTACCGCGTGTTACCGCGTGTTACAGCGTGTTACAGCGTGTTACAGCATGTTACAGCGTGTTACAGCGTGTTACCGCGTGTTACAGCATGTTACCGCGTGTTACCGCGTGTTACAGCGTGTTACAGCGTGTTACAGCGTGTTACAGCGTGTTACCGCGTGTTACAGCATGTTACCGCGTGTTACAGCGTGTTACAGCATGTTACAGCATGTTACCGCGTGTTACAGCGTGTTACAGCATGTTACCGCGTGTTACAGCGTGTTACCGCGTGTTACCGCGTGTTACAGCGTGTTACAGCATGTTACAGCGTGTTACCGCGTGTTACAGCATGTTACAGCGTGTTACAGCATGTTACAGCGTGTTACCGCGTGTTACAGCATGTTACAGCGTGTTACCGCGTGTTACAGCGTGTTACCGCGTGTTACAGCATGTTACCGCGTGTTACAGCATGTTACAGCGTGTTACAGCGTGTTACAGCGTGTTACAGCATGTTACCGCGTGTTACAGCATGTTACCGCGTGTTACAGCATGTTACCGCGTGTTACAGCGTGTTACAGCGTGTTACAGCGTGTTACAGCGTGTTACCGCGTGTTACAGCGTTTTACAGCGTGTTACCGCGTGTTACAGCATGTTACAGCGTGTTACAGCGTGTTACCGCGTGTTACAGCATGTTACCGCGTGTTACAGCATGTTACAGCGTGTTACCGCGTGTTACAGCATGTTACCGCGTGTTACAGCATGTTATCAATGTTACAGCGTGTTACAGCGTGTTACAGCGTGTTACAGCGTGTTACCGCGTGTTACAGCATGTTACCGCGTGTTACAGCATGTTACTTGTGTGCTCCGGTTACTTTGAGACTGTTGTGTTTTGGGCACTTTAGGGGACTTTTCAGACCCTGGGGGCTGTAGATGTAGGGTGTGCTTTAGTCTGGCTCGGCCTGACCGGGAGTCATCTCGTTTAACACCACCTTCTGTCTCCTCCCTCCTCCCTCCTCCCTCCCCGAACCAACTTGTCTCTGCAGAAACAAATGATGATCTTCTGCTGCTGCGTGATTTTGGCTGTCATCCTCGGTTCATTTGTCTACAGCTTCATCAAATAGAGACCCTAATGAAGAAAGTCTCCCACCATCTGAGGCCACGGGAGGCCGCGGGACACGTCTGCACTCAGTTTGCTCTAATTTCATTACATATCAGGAACAAAGCGCCACATTTATGATCAGTTCAATCAGAAAAACATGACGACAGCTTTCTTCTTCATGGTCTCGCTCCAGTCTGTGTTCCTAACCTGTCCAATAACACACTGGATATGACTGTGTGCACAAAACAGAAGAGAGATGCTGGAGACCTTTCAGTGCAGCGACACGTCAATAATCCCACCAAGAATGTCCAGATTACAGGGCTGCATGCACGTTTAATGTGTTTGCATCAGCTCATCATTACTTAGCTCTGCTCAGAGAAGTGCACATGTGTGTGACACGTCTTACCCTGACCCTGCTGCAGTTGTTCGGCTGTGGAGCGACTTTTCAGAACCAAACTTGGAATTTGAAAATGTGCAGTATGAAAGGTCACCACCAATCAGGGCCGAGCCCTGTGAATTACTGAGTGTGACTGCTAGCACATTTCATTTTCATTCACTGATTTGTCCACTTATCATAACCCTAACCCTAACCCTTATCATATCCATATTCAGGAAAGTGCACCTGATTGGTAAACAGCTTTTGAATAATGCAGCCATGAAAAGCTTTTATTAGATAGAAGATTAGCTGTTGTGTTGCTGTGTAAGGAATAAACAGCAGAGCGTGTCCATTAATATTAGAGTGAAGTGAGTACAGCAGGTGCAGGTACCTGACACACCTGTGCTGCATCCTGCCCCGTGTCCACAGCAGGCCTGTCAGAGGCCTTTAGGATTCACAGAAAAATCCACGTAGTGAGCTTTTAACCTTGAAGTGATTAAAAATGGCTGATCTTAGATGGTGTGACTCAGGAATTGATGTTCGTTTTAAATGTGTAAGATTAGAAACACACATCATTTGATGATTCAGGTATTTGGTTTAGATCTTTGTTGTTTGTGTGTTTATTACGACTGAACTCTCATATTTGTACAATGTGCTTGTGTGTGTGGACTGTTTATGCTTGTTATTCTGGCACTTGCTCTGACCCACACCGTGGTGTTGGATGCAGTGCAGCCCACTCGTGAACTGAGAGCCTGCTCTCCTATATCAATATTTTTGAAAATGTGTATTCCAATAAAATTCCAATTGGACGTTTTCTGAGGCATCTAAACAAACTGATGGCAGACTCTTTAGTTGCGCAGTGTTCAGAAAAATAACCTGGAAGATTTGTCATGTCATCGATAGTCGACAGGCAGCTGTTGTGTGACAATGAACTATCGCAGATTTTATTCATCTTCAAATTTGATCCTTTGACCGCTAAATATCAAATTCCGGGGATTGAGGTGTGCATTCACACGCTGTAAGGTCTGCCGATGCTTCCAGCGCTTCATCGTTAGCTTCTTTGTACACGCTGCGTGTTTGTGTCTGCTGCTGACTGAAGGCCGTGGCTCTGAGCGCGGCGAACTATTTGTAAAAGTGCATCGTTTGTAGTTTTCTTCACTTTTTGAATAAAAATCAATCTGTCAGTTACTACACTTCCATTTTATTTCACCTTAGCGTTTGCCGACGTTTTCCTCTCGCTCGCCGTACTCAAGCGGTACGCGTTTGACAAACAGTCCCTGCCACCAATCACGAGCGCTACGCAACATTCTCCAGCCAATCAACAGTAAGCTGTTCAAAGTGCACTTCCATTTATGGGGCTGCGGGCACTTCCTTGTTGGGTTGAAGGCTACAAAACGTGTCCGTCCGCCGTGTGCCTCTGAGAGAAGAAAACAGGCCACAGAGGGCGTAATACGTCTCCGGTTACGGCAGGCGTTTGTAGGTGGACGGATCTCCGCTGCGATGGGGGTAGGCATTTAAAACGCATTGTTTTCGTGTAATCGTGTTATTTGAAAGTAATGACTAGTTGTATTGAGTGATAGGCGGTGGTTATTGTGATAACTGTTAGCGCGATAACTGTTAGCGCGATTGGCTAGTTCTTTTGACTGATTACGCATTTGTCCACTAGTCGACCTGTTTTGACTATATCAACCAATTAGATGGGAGTTTGTTTCGGAAGTGTGCTGTTATTGGTTGCTTCCCAATTTCTTTATATGTTGATTGGCTGGCCTTATCCAATCAGAAATTACAGCTCTTTCGCGTCAGTGGCACAGCTGTAGTCCAATGAAAGGGTCGTGGGCATGAGCGTGAATGGTCCAGTGTCCGTTTGTGGGCGGGGTATAGTGAAAATGGCGGCTGTTCGGAGAAGGAACTAACTTTATTACCATGCTATGACTAAAGCAAGTAATAGAGCCAGCTTGTTGTTGTTTTTTTAATGTTAGTAACCGTTTCGGAGTCATGACGTTTTGTCTCTGTAGGGCAGTGACAGGGCAGCTACATGAGCTAGAGAGGAGTGTGGCTGTTAAAAACAGATAAAGAAGCTCGAACATTAAACGGTCCTGTCGGATTTTCTAAAAGCCAGCGACTCCGGCTCTGTAGCCGACTAAACTGTAAGAAGTCGGTGAATTAGAGGTAGGCAGAGAGCCCTGCCAGGACAGCCCAGTGACGGCTCCTGTGGGACCATCACTGCCCACTGGTGTCTGTAGTGGCACTCAGGACGCGCTTTTGGTTCCATGAATGAAAATGGATGATCCCAAACCGCGCTACAGCAAAAGACTGGTGAGTGTGGGGCAGGTCCCAACACGCTGGTTCTGCTGCCTCAGCATGAGCCCTGTTTTCTGTTACAGCGGGAGACCACTGCGGGATGCAGGGACAGAGCAGTCTCAACGCTCAGGGTCTGCTTCAGTCAAATCACTGCAACTTTATCTCCGAGCTTCAGGTTCACGTGCGTCCTGTGCAGTACCATATCTCACAAAGCTGCATCACAGTCCCGGGTCTGTGAGGGGGAAGCACAGAGGGTGGTATTGTTGGAAGATCTGCTGTAGAGCAGGGGTGTCAAACTGAAGAGAGCTGTGGGCAACTGCCTCTTAAGTAACTGGATCCTTTCATTGATCTAAACACGTTGGTCCTCTCTCTGTCCAACACATGGCAGCAGGTGTGGAGATAACCAGCACTTTGCTTTCATGTCCAAATTTTTTCTTCTGTTTTTGAGTAAACAGACACACCTGCTGCTTGCAGTTTTGTGTACCTGCAGAATTACTGTTCATGTTCGTAGGACGTGTTTTGAAATCGTAGGCAAATTCATATACAGGAACTTTATTTACTATGAAAATGCAGCTAATAAGGACGTAACTGAGGGAAACTATATAGTTAACCTTTTACTACGTGTACATTATACAAAGGAAAATGTTGAATGACTTATAATGACCAACAGCCCAAAGTACTAATGACTCTGTGCCTGAGGCATCAGTTAATGAAGAGTGTGTGTGTTAGTATGAGGGGTTAGGATAAGATGGCACCGAGCGCCTTTCCCATCATTCTCAACTCCAGAATACTCCACAGTAGTCCTGTTTCTTTTCTTTAAAAGGACCTAATAAGGTGAAAGATGTGATGGACGCACGTTTCACACGCGGGTTCAGTGCACGTGTGTTATCAGTATCTGTTTGACGTCATCATCATAACGATGCAGGGCCAGGGTAAATGTTGCAGCCAGCCAATGACGTCGCCGGAGCTTTCAGTTTATAAAAGAAGTCAGCAGGTGTTTAAAAAGAGTAACACTAGCAAACCAACACGAGTGACATAAGTTGGCTGTTAGCCTAATTTATGTTGATAACTTGTTTATTAACACTTAGAGCTCGTGGTTTGCTCCAGAAGACTGATATAAACAACTATGACATCACAACTGGGGCAGGGCAATATGGCCAAAAATACTTATCACCATATATATTTAAACATTTGTGATAACAATAGAACTGACACGAGACAAAATACTTTACATCCCAACTTTATTAGTGCAAAAATTTCACTTAAACAAGCAGCTGTTTTTTTGTTTGTTTGTTTGTTTTTGTTTTTTTTGTTTTTTTATGCACATTAAAGTTGTATAAAAATGTAACCGTGCAAATGCAAATTCCTCGCTGACAGTTTAACCAATCTGTCAGCAGGACAATCCATCAAGTGCTGCGGCTTCATAGTTTAGTCGTACTTTGATAGATTCTTGAGCGCCGTGTACCACATGAAATCAGTTCGGTAATAACGACGGCCCGCTAGCATGCGCTACCAAAAATAGTGCTTTGTTGTGTATCTGACGGATGAAAGCTAAACCAGTTCTGGTTCATCGTTTCATTCAATGATCCACTTTCACTCTTCTCGTTCTCCGCCATGATTTTTCCTCCATGTGCGTATGTAAACAAAGGCACTGCGCCTGCACGTTTAACCCATATTCTATCGCCATGTTTCATTTTCCTATTATTGCCCAACATGACACCTGTATTACCATGAACGATATGGCCCAGCCCTAATCACAACAGTGTGATGGTCAGTTGCAGTCTCGATCCTGGACTAACATGATGATGATGATGATCACACATGCCTCTTCCTCCCTCTGCTGGAGTTCACATCTGTGCACGTGAATCTGAATAACTTCTGTGTGTCCCCGTGTGTCGGCCCCATGGCGCGCTGGTGTCCTCTCGGTGTCTGCTGTGGGAGGCTGCAGCCTCGGGCCCAAAGTTGGATCGTTTTGAGGAAAATGAATCTATTAAAGTGCTGATGTTCTAGTTCCCAGTGCTTCACGATGAAGCCGTTTTCATCTTCTTGGTTAAAAAGAATTGAGGTGGGCCCTAACGTGGACCGCCACTCAAGCCCATTTCATTTATACCCATTCAGTACTCAGTAGCTGCTCTGTCAGGCCTACGATACGACGGGGGACATCCCTGTGAGGGAACACTTGGCAGTGCTGGGAAGGTTCCCCCACAGAACCGAATCCTCACGAACCATTATTAGAGTTCTCAGATATTTGACACGAGGCTGTAGAGACGGTTACTTATGATCCTTTCAGCTGCCACTCTGTGAAGTGGACTTTGATAAGGACTGTCCAGTCTGGGTTAATGTCCATCCAAAGGACTTCAGTCCTGTCTGTTACCATCCCTCTTACTTTGTTCTCCTCTCTAGCGTGCTCGTAACCAGCAGCGTTACCATGACGATGGCATCTCGGATGAGGAGATTGATGGGAGGAGGATGTTTGACCTGGAGGAGAAGGTGAACAGTGAGAGGTTCAGCTCTGACAGAGTGCTTCGCATGGATGGAAAAGGTTGGTGTGAACACGGTCTCCATCGTCCTCTCCCAAAGGGAGGGAGTATGTCCTGGGTTCTGTCCGTCCAGCAGCCACACCCACATCACCATATTCTGTTCACCGTTCGTGTGACAGTAGACATCAGCTGATTTAACTGTCAGCTGATTTAACCGGGTCAAGGTCGTATCAAATGGTAAAAGCGCTACAGATGATACTACCCATCATTTCTGCCTGTAGCAGCTCACACTAGGAGACCCCTGCAGCTTCCCTGAGGCCTCATCACTGCGGTCGTCAGAAACCATCCTGTCTGCAGAGTCTGTGCACTGTTAAGCTCTTACCAGGTGCGTCGTTCGGCCCGTCCACATACCTACCTACCACATACCTGTGGACAGGTCCACATACAGCGTTGCAGATCGGCTCGATACTCGTAATATAAACGAGGCCACTCCCCTTGTCAAATCAGACAAAATGACTTTTATTGTTGTGTCTGGGCGTGTACAAAGACACTCATTCATAGATATAGTGTCTTTGTGTTTCTTATATGGGCTTTAAGCTTTGAGTTTTTATTTTTCAGAGCCTGACGCTTTTTTCTTTGCTTCTTAGAATCTTCTAGCGAGGGAATATTGAAATAAGAAAACGTGTTATGAAGCAGCAGTCGTCGCTGCACTGAGGTGGTGTCACAGAGAGAGATGGTGCTTGAAGAGTGAGATACGCCAGTTTATTAGGAATGCCACACAAAGATGTGTTTTCAGGACCCTGGACAGTGCACGTGGTGTTCACTGTGATCTGTGAGCTCACACATGTGACTCTGACATCACCGCCCCCATGAAATCTGCAAATCCCAACAAACTTACCACAGCAGTCACAGAGCGTAGAAATGAACTGGTGTCAACCAGGCGTTTGTGGAGGTTTGATCTGGTGACAGGATGGAAGCTGTCCTGATATAAGAAACAACAACACTGTCCTAATTATCCATAACAGAACTTGTTGTCCTGTGGATTAGTCCTGTATTGAATGACGCTTGTGTGTTTCTCTGCAGACTTTACATATGCGTTCATTCAGAGAGGTGGTCTGAGGGACCCCGTCGTTTTTGAGAAGCCTGATGGACTGGGAATCAAGTAGGTCCCTGTGTGACCTCAGTGTTATTAAACACGTCAGCGTCTATAAACGAGCTGATGTAATAACGTTGTCCTCTGGTTCTGCAGGATGCCCGATCCTGACTTCAGTGTCAACGACGTCAAGATGTTTGTGGGTAAGGCTCGTTCAGTTACACACTCGCTGTTTGCCTCGCTGTACAGACGCAGTTATTTAGTAATAAATGCTGTAATTACACTTATTTAAAATACGGGTTTTCTATTAAAAACAAAGAAGAGATTGAACCTAATTGTTGAAAGTAACTGTCAGTAATGATTGGTGGTGATTTCTAACTGAATCATGTACATAGGTGTACCGTTAGCTTCAGATTAGCACAAACTGAATTTTAGCCAATGAGCCTGCATGTGAAACACACTCACTGCTGATTAAGGACAAACTAATAAAGTCATCACTTTGAACGTTGTGTTCCTCACTCGGTTTCTGGAGAAGCTCGACGTCCGCCCAGCTCTTCTGTCACGCTGTGTCTAACAGACGCTCCCCTCTCAGGTAGCAGACGCATGATCGACGTGATGGATGTGAGCACTCAGAAGGGGACCGAGATGTCCATGGCCCAGTGGACACGTTACTATGAGACGCCCCCGTGTCAGAGAGAGAAGCTCTATAATGTTATCAGCCTGGAGTTCAGCCACACCAAACTGGAGAACTGGGTCAAGAGACCTGCCACAGTATGTACCTGCAGGCCTGTCTGACTGGAACAGGAAATAAAAACCTTTAAAGTGATTTTAATCTGTTTGTTTCGTCTCACGTTTGCACGTGCAGGTCGATCTGATCGACTGGGTGGACAACATGTGGCCTCGGCACCTGAAAGAGCGACAGAGAGACTCGACTAACTCCATCAACGACATGCAGTACCCCAAAGTCCAGAAGTAAGTGTCCTGCTGCAGCAAGCGTGGCGGTCGGCTGTGAGCCGCGATGACGCTGACGTGTCTCCACAGATACTGTCTGATGAGTGTTGAGGGCTGCTACACGGACTTCCACATCGACTTCGGTGGGACTTCAGTGTGGTACCACATACTGAGAGGGAGCAAGGTGAGGCTAAGTCAGGGAGACGATCTTTCCCGTTACAGCTTCGGGTCAACACACGAGTCCTGCTGTCAAGTATAAAGAACAGAAGGGGAGGGGCCTCCTGAAAGAGTGTTTGTCCCAGAGCAGAGCGACTTACACGTTTGTTTTCAGGTGTTTTGGCTGATTCCTCCGACTCCTCAGAACCTGGAGCTGTACGAGAACTGGGTGCTGTCAGGGAAACAAGGAGACGTGTTCTTGGGCGACCGAGCGTCCGACTGCCAGAGGATTGAGCTGAAGCAGGGCTGCACCTTCATCATACCCTCAGGTACACACTGACGTGCACGCACTACCTGCAGAAGCCTTCCTGTGGTGTTATAACCACCCGTGTGCTGCAGGTTGGATCCACGCCGTCTACACCCCGGTGGACTCGATGGTCTTTGGAGGAAACTTCCTGCACAGCTTTAACATCCCCATGCAGCTCAACATCTGCAGCATCGAGGACCGAACGCGGGTAGGTGAGCGGGCTCTGCGCGAGCGGGCTCTGCGCGAGCGGCTGAACGACGGAGGGAAGTGAATAGACTTGACTCTTTTAACCTCTGCAGGTCCCAGTGAAGTTTCGTTACCCCTTCTACTACGAGATGTGCTGGTACGTGCTGGAGCGCTACGTCTTCAGCCTGACCAAGACCTCCTACCTCACCCCAGAGTTTCAGAAACACTCGCTGGGCATTGGTATGTACACAGCTCTGCCTTCTCGCAGTCACAGCCCACTGGGACACGCACCCGTGTTGAGTGCGCCATACTGGTCAGCTCTGAGTCTTTGTTTCCTTCATGAAGGTCTGAAGAATCAGTGTGGCTCAGATCCAGTCAGTGAGCAGCTGAAGGCGGAGGGGGAGGGTGTTGGCAGCGAGGAAGACTCTGAGAAGCTTCCACTTAAGGTCCACCTGACCCCGCTTGAACTGGAGGGACTCTGGAACCTGCTGGGTAAACTGGAAGCTCTGCCCTCTAACAAGAAGTGTGTCCCAGCAGGGATACACAACGCCCCGGCGCTCATCACGCACATCAAGGTATCGCTCCTCTGTGTCGGCGTGGAGCTCCACGTGAGCCTCGCTGCTCTTTGTCACGCTCATGTCTCTGCTGTCCTGCAGGCGCTGCTGAAGGAGCACGCCAACGACAGTCCCAGCATGTCGTACACGGGACGGCCCATCGTCAGGTGGCCAAAGAGGGTAAGCCGTCTTTACTCACCAACAGACTGCACACTTGTCATGGTAGCCCTGCCTCTGCTCCGTGGACCACGCCGTCGTTGCAGAGAGAGACGGAGTCACAGAACAGTCGTGAAAGTCCCTGTGACCAGCCGTGCAAACGGATCACAACAGCAACATATTTATATAACAATAACATATTTATATAACAATAACATGCACATAAAGCAAACCCTAAATTTTTCTTTCCCCCATTTGTTTTCTTATGCTTCACGGGGGGGTCACCCACGTCACCCGGAGCTAAATGTGCTTCCTTATACAGCCAAACTGGGACAGGGCAGGATGAAAACCAGCTGTTTAGTTGTCGCACACTTGTTCTGTGCTGACCTTTAGCATTGATGGTGCATAAGCTAGGATAAGAAGAGTGCAGGATGATGAAGCAGCAGGGAAACACGCCTCAGAGGAGGTTCATGGATGTAGTGAAGGAGGACATGCAGGGGGGCTGGGACAGGGTGAGATGGGGGCTGATGGTCCGCTGTGGCGGCTTCTGAAGGCAGCATATTTACTTCCTGTGTCATCGTACCAGTTTCCACTGCTAATGTCCGTCCCAGTGCGCTCGACTGCTGCTAACTGAATTTGAACATCAAGTCCAAGTGATCAAAGACATTTTCTAGTGTGAATAATCAACATAATGTCCTCAATTTCCACACACCTGTGTGTTTGTTTTTAAAGTATAAATTGTCAATCAATTCAATGTTACACCTTAGTTTTACTTAAGACCAACACGTTAACACAACATGTACCCAACATTTTAGGGCCACCAGACTTTGTTTACATGAAGTATCGTCTGTTTTTGAGTGGAAATAACACAATAAAATAAATTTAATTGTTTAGATAATTTTGACTAGTTGACTCACCACAGAGTGCTGTATGTTGAACTTTAGTGAAAATGGAGTTGTTGTTGTTGTTGTTTTTGAATGATTTATAAATGTTAAATGGCAGCACATAATCACAGCTGTGGTCCTCAGGGGTCAAAATGTCCACATCTGGTTTGATACTTAATTACTATGAAGTGGATTTTCCCCACTTTTAATTCAAACTTAATTCAAACATTTTGACACAATTTTTTATTCCATTTCAAAATTAAGTCTTATAAAATCCTCATAAAATGAATTTTTTCTTTGTTTTCGGGTAAAAAATAAATTAAATCATCAGTTATCGTGATTATCGTTTCACAACCAGAGTCGGCTGCTTTAACAGATGATCACAGACGGGTTTATGTCAAAGTTAATTTAAAAAGCTGTTTTTAAACTACTGGCAGCAAATAATCACATCTGTTGTCCTCTGGGCTCAAAAATGACCCCATTTGCTTTGACTGTTTATAAAGCAAGAAGTATAAAATATCATCCATCTCTGTGTTTCAAGGTTTTATTCATCTTTATTCCAACTCATTACCTGACAGTTTTCTATATTTTGGCATGGTGGGAACACCAGGGCATGGGGTCTGAGTGAAGGCAAACTTTCATGAGGACAAAGGCGTGTCCATATTTGACACAAGTGCAGGAGGAAGCTCAGGTTCATTCCTCTGCACTGGTCCCATCAGGAGGAAGCTCAGGTTTATTCCTCTGCACTGGTCCCATCATGGACAGCTTTCTTTCTGCACTTGCAGGCCAAGGGTCATATACAGTAAACAAGTTGTTACAGGTGATTGTTTTCTTTTGGAAACCTTCTGCAATGTTAGGGACAACTGGCGTGTCCTGACTGCAGGACAGACGGTTTGCCATCGTACACTAGCATGTTCCATGTACAGCTGGACCTGCATCACATGCTGCCCATGTTTTTATCTCATCCCCGGTTTACTTGGATGTTCTGTTGGACAGAGTCCTCTGAAGGGGACTTGGTGCTCATACAGTCACATCAGTACCAGGATCTGACATCACAGCAGGAGAAACACCCACTAATGGGAGCACGTTTGTGTCATGAACGATGATCATCTATTGTGTCTTTATCAAGAAATTAAAACCTTTTTGTGCTTCTATGATTAATCTTGTGTCACCTTTAAAACTTCTCTACCAGACTCAGGATGTCATAAACTGGCCGTAGCGACTCTACTGGATGCTCGGCAGTAAGAATCAACACACCCACATACGCCTACAGCTGCATTCGATCCATTTTTCTTCCTCTCTTGTTGTCCCTCCTTTTTTGTCATTGAGTTGGCTGCAGAGCAGCTCATCTGCTAATTGGATGGTTGTTGGTTCAGTCTCTGTGTGCTCTAGTCTGGAGTTCTTACCAAGGTGTCCTTGGGCAAGTTACTGAACCCCAACTTGGTCTCTGATGCATCCATTGGCATGTGAACGTTAAAAAGCATAAAACAAGCAGAATACACTGTGTGTAATGCTTTCAGTACTCGAGTAGAAAAGCAGCTGAAGGAGTATGGGACCTGGCACATGTGCTTGGACTCTGGTAGATCGTCTTTCTCTGAGGCACATGAGAGAGTCATGCATCGTCTGACACTGGGAAGGATAGAAGACCAGATCAATGTTTCCTCACATTACTGTAAATATTCCTCTGTCTCAGCTGACTCCTCTTTCCTGTTTCCTGATTCTTTGTCTTCATCATAATTGAAATAGAAGATGTGCAGTCCTCTGACACATCTTCTATTTCAGTTTCACATTCTGACAATTCAAGAAACTTCAAGAAGCCCAGTCACTTTCTTTCCAAGCTCCTCAGACTACCATGTCCTGGAGGCCTGAGAACCTACTTGAACATAGTTCAGATTCTTCATCACTTTTCTTCACTTCATAGCCTTCTTCCTCTTCTGCAGGTGGGTGATGTGCTTTTTCAGAGAAAGGGTAACATGTGCTCTAAATATTGACAATATTTTCTAACCCTGGATCTTCCTGAACATTGATTCTCCCTCCTCCTTATATTAAAGACAATATCTGTTTTGTCCTGCTGCTCATTGCTTTGCACAACATGGTAAAAAAAAAGTAGCTCACAATCCTCCAGTGCAGTGGAGGCTTGTGAGCTACTTTGTGTGTACGTATTATTGTAGGGTCGACCTTACAATATGAAGCACCTTGATGCGACTGTTGTTGTGATTTGGCGCTGTGTGAATAAAACTGAATTGAATGTTGTGGTTGTTGTGACCTTTGCTTGACCCCACACATCAGTGATCAAAGGTGTTTGAAAGCAGTATGTTGTGAAAATACGGCTCTTTGCAACACTTTGTACTTTGACCCCAGTACACTTTGTACTGGGGTCATTTTTGTCCCCGAGGACCACAGGTGTTATAAAACCCCATAAATAAATCAAATTAAAACTTATTCCAGTCGTACTGAATAACTTCTGTTATTTTCAGACCATTTGATGAATAAAAAAACGTTTTTGATGGTAAAAGATTTCTTTAGAGGACAAATGTCCCGAGGACAACGCGAGGGTTAAAGTGTTTTTCTCTTATGCTTCCAGCCATCATGGTACCAACCGCCTCCCCCTCCCCCACCACCACCTCGCCCTAAACTGTCCTCCACTCCCATCACGCCACGACCTCAAAAACCAGCGTCTTCCATGTCCGTGCTGAGACGACGCAGGGTCAGGTAAAGAAGTCGTACCCGTATCAAACCTTTTGTTACTTTATATAAAAACACGATGCAGTTTTTCACAATTCATTAAACTTCATATTTAAGACCAAATGTTTTAACTGTTTACAGAGCAGTGAGATCGTTCTGTCCCACAGCTGCGTTTTAAGCCATCCTGTTGTGTGTGTGTGTGCGCGCGTGTGTGTGTGTGTGTGTGTGCGCAGGTGTAAACGCTGTGAAGCCTGTATGAGACCTGAGTGTGGCGACTGCAACTTCTGCAGAGACATGAAGAAGTTTGGAGGCCCGGGGAAGTTGAAGCAGACCTGTGTCCTACGACAGTGTCTCTCTGTTAGTAACTCGTCCTCCTCTTTATTAGTAGAGTCGTTGTCTTTGTAATTAGCAACACGTATGTGTGTGAGATACTTGACGACCCGTCTCTTCCAGCCGGGCCTGCCTCTGTCTGCGGTGTGTGAGATCTGCAAAGAGCCCAATCAGGAGGAAACCGGAGACCCCTCCCTCACGCTGATGGAGTGCTCCAACTGTGCCCAGATCGTCCACCCCGCCTGCCTCACAGTACGACACACACGGAGCATATAGCAACTTAATGTACTCTTGTTGTTGACAGTTCAGCGCTCGTAGCCTCGCTGCATCTTAGATAGAAGCTGGATCCTTAGTAACTATGACAACATGTCTGAAGGCACAAACACGAAGGTTCCAGGTTGCATTAAGGCTACGTCCACACGTACACGGGTATTTGTGAAAACGGAGATTTTCCGTTTTTGTTTTAAAAAATAATCCCGTCCACACGTAAAGGCAGAAATGAAGGAAAACGCTGCTAGGAACATGCCAAAGCAGCAGGTGGCGATATATTCCTAACCGTGTAGAAATGTTGGCCAATCAGAAGTCTAGAAGCCTCGGTGGGAAAAAGTAAACAAAGCTGGGGCGTAGAAGCAGAACCGAGTCGTATGTGTGGAGGGACAGTAACTGTGTGTGTATATGTAAGCATTTAAACACTGCAGAGAGAACAATTAACAGTAACAGTGTTGTAGAAATTCATTTCACCGAAACAATAACGTGGCGCACAGTGTGACGTCACAAAAGGCGCACATCTTTGACGCTGCATTTTCTGCGTTTTCTCCGTTTTTCTCGTCCACACGTAAATGCAAAAACTGAGTTTTCAAAAATATCCACCCTGGCCGGAGTTCTTAGAAATCTCAGTTTTCAGTGACCGAAAACGCCGTTTACGTGTGGACGAAAGGTGCAAACACATAGAAAAATCTGCGTTTTCAAAAATACCCGGGTACGTGTGGACGTAGCCTCTGTCTCTCGCAAGCAAAGTTGACCCAGACAACAAAGTGAAGCTATTTTTCGGCCACGAGCCCGACGCGGAACCCGACGTGTTAGCCAGAGGTTGATTGTGACTCAGGCACAAACTTATCTTCTCATCAATCCTGTGTGCTCGCACGAGTAACTGTCTGCATGTTTGTCTGCAGGTTCAGGGGGAAGGCGTGGTGAATAAAGACCTCCCAAGCTGCTGGGAGTGCCCCAAGTGTGTGCAGGGCATCACTGATCCAGAGGTACACAATGCATTAGTTAGCCACTGTTACCAGCCTGGGTACACACACACACACACACACACACACACACACACACACACACACACACACACACACACACACACACACACACATCTAATGGGCTTATGTCTCCTGTTTGTTTTTCATTATTATTATTTATTTTTGACTCCGTCACAGTCATCAGGCAGTGATGAGTCGCTGGCTGCTGGCCACCAACAGCGTGTCCGTCCCCACGGCCCCCTGGTCCTCAGGCTGGGTCCGGGGCCCTCTCCTAGCGTGGGGGGTCCCGTGGGCCCCCATCAGGACGGGGAGGTTGTCCGCTGTGGTTTCTTCCCTGCTCCTTCTCTTCCCTCCTGCTCTTCCTCCTCAGCGTCACTTCTCTTGGTGGCGGCCCCTCTGCCTTCTCAGCCAATCAGCTCGAGACTGGTGAGAGGTGCCGCCTGTTTGTGCATAAATCCACCCGTCTGTCGCTTACATCGCTCCTTTTTCTTTGCCATCTTTTTCCTTTCTTTCCTAAGAGACACAAAGCTTGGTCTAAGGATGTCAGCGAGTCAGTTTCCTGGGCTTAGACGCAGCGAGGGTCTCATCCTGGCTTCAGCTGTAGCAGCAAATATCCATTTATGGCTGCACACATGTTATACTGCAGGGTCTGTATAATTAACATGACACGCTGAGGTGTTTTATATAAACACAAACATGTGGTTGTTGGTGCTCTGTGGACCTGCTGAATCACTGACTGACGTTCTGTGAACAGGAAATGGACATTTGAACCATTTCCTGTGAGTGTGCTGATCATTCTGCTGCCAGCATCGGAGAGCAGTGAACAAACACGAGTACCTCTGCATCGTCTCATTGCGCTTGTGTTCAGTGATAAGTTTCTCTGAAGCTCGATAGGTACTGAGTTAAACGTGTCTGATCTTCAGCGCTGTGCTGGAGGTCGCTCTCCGCTCGATAAACGCCGACTGTGACAGGGTTTCATGTAAACGTCTGATGGTGTGCACACCGTGAGCACTGATTGGTCCGTGTAGAAGCATGCTGATGTGTGGACGGGGAAAACACGTATCTGATGTTTGAGCTGTTGGTCGTTTCTACTCTAAAAGAATCCCTTTTGTCGTTGCAGCAGTCTAAAGGTGACCGAGGTGACAGCCTCCCACTGGTGAGTGTTCCTCAGGTCCCCACTCAAGATTGGGAACAACCGTATTCCTCCTCTTTCCTTTCTTATGTGTCCCGTCACTTTGATTGTTCCAGAAAAGGAAGTCGTCCTCTCTGCTTGACGCTCGTATGGCGAAGATCTACAGACGCCAGCGCCACAGCCGCGATGGAGAAGACTCCGTCAGCGACGATGACGATGAAGGTTTGTGGCTGTTAAAATCATCGATTCAGTTGACGACAGCGTCAAGAACACAGTTGATTTGTTCTTCCACGTGCAGCCTCTCAGAGGAGAAAGATGGCGCTTCACGCTCGGGGCGGGACTCACTCCTCCAAGAGGGCCTTCGGCGCTAACAGGAGAGGCCTGCTGAGAGGAGGCTCCGCCCACAGAGGCAGCAGACTCGTGAGTCCGGGATCGTCTTCTGTCCTCAAGCTCAAGCGAGGTGTCGGCATGAGGGACGCTGGGCGCCGAGGGCGAGGGGTCAGGCTGCGCGGAGGGTCCAGAATGCAACGAAGAGGAGACGAGTCCGACGAATCGGACGAGGATGACGATGACGAGGATGACGATGATGACGACGACGAGGACGACGAGGATGATGAAGAGGACGAGGAAGAGGAGGACAGCGAGGACGGAGATAAAGAACAGCATCGTCGACACAGGAGACGGCGCAGGACCGACGATGACGAGGATGAAGACGTAGACAGCGAGGGGCAGTTTGACCCCGAAGAGGAGGAGATGGACACTCTGGAGGATGATGAGGAAGAAGAGGTGGAGGAGGAAGGGCGCTGGGATTCGGACCCGGAACCTCCGGTCCTGCTGGTGTCTGATCTGAGCGACGACCTGCTGAGCGGCTCCTACCTGACGGTGACGCTGCAGCGCCCCAACAAGGCCAAGAGACAGTGTGGTAAGAAACCAGCACAGCCACTCAGGATGCAGGCGCAGCGCGAGTAACAGCAGGCGCAGCGCGAGTAACAGCAGGCGCAGCGCGAGTAACAGCAGGCGCAGCGCGAGTAACAGCAGGCGCAGCGCGAGTAACTGCAGGCGCAGCGCGAGTAACAGCAGGCGCAGCGCGAGTAACTGCAGGCGCAGCGCGAGTAACAGCAGGCGCAGCGCGAGTAACTGCAGGCGCAGCGCGAGTAACTGCAGGCGCAGCGCGAGTAACTGCAGGCGCAGCGCGAGTAACTGCAGGCGCAGCGCGAGTAACAGCAGGCGCAGCGCGAGTAACTGCAGGCGCAGCGCGAGTAACTGCAGGCGCAGCGCGAGTAACAGCAGGCGCAGCGCGAGTAACAGCAGGCGCAGCGCGAGTAACTGCAGGCGCAGCGCGAGTAACAGCAGGCGCAGCGCGAGTAACTGCAGGCGCAGCGCGAGTAACTGCAGGCGCAGCGCGAGTAACAGCAGGCGCAGCGCGAGTAACTGCAGGCGCAGCGCGAGTAACTGCAGGCGCAGCGCGAGTAACTGCAGCTCTTTTCATACCTCAGGCTCCATCGTTCCAAAGCTGGAAGCAGCCATGGGCCCGAGGACGGCTGCAGGGCAGCAGGGCTTCATCCAGAGGAAGGGCGCTCTGTCCAAACCTGCACGGCTCCGGTGCACAGACGCCACGGCTGACAGCGTAACCCCACGAGGACCCGGCAGGTAGACTTGAGCACATTGAGCTTTCATGTCACGTGTCGGTGTTCCATCCATGATTCAGTGATGCCCGATACCTCTGAGCAGTCCTGGGACAGTCAGCTGCTGTGCTCCTGTGGTAGAGCAGGTCGGCGTTCGATCCCAGGCTGCTCCAGTCTGCACGCCAAATAACCTCGGGCAAGATACTAACCATGTTGCTCTGATGCATCCATCAGAGTGTGAATGTGTGTGAATGTTAGACAGTACACTGACCCGTTTAGAATAAGTGCTTGTGTGAATGGGTGAAGGAATATAAAGCGCTGTATAAGAACCAGCTGCTGTTGGCCAGCTCTGCACAATCCACTGTTTAACCCTTTAAAGCCGGTCGGAGCGGGCACGCTCTGTTTTGTGTAACTATTTTTAAATCCCGGTAGCTCTGCAACCACATAAATTAGCGCAATGATTTTTTTTGCATATGAAACCGGAGGAGTTGTACTTACATCTTCTGCCATCAGCTTGTCCTCGGTCACAGTTTCCTTCCACATATAGCTTTGCAAAAACTGCATAAAAAGCACTTGCAGCAACAAAAACATAATATTCCAGAAACACGCTTTGCTGATCCGATCAGCTGTTTGTAACACTTCCTACGTCCATCAGCGTGAACTATCGCATGTCCGCCATGACCTGCCCGAAACCGGAAGTGACGTCATTTTCGCGGAAATGTAGTTTTTTACCATCAGGGCCTCATGAGCCTATACTGGTGTTTTTAAAAGTTATGTTTGACTTTCTGACTTTCTGTGTCGTTTCTGGGATGCTTAGGACTCATATTGCACTGCTGGAAATAGTTTATTTTGATGCATATGCTGCTTTTTTGCAAATTTGCATTATAATATTTATTTTAGTTTTTCCTGCAGTGTATAAAAATTGGTGTATTTCAAAAATAAAACTATGAAGACACTCAAAATAAATTTCCTGTGGTGGGAAACTATTTTGTGCAACTTTTTTGTATTTACAGTTTTGAGGGATAAGCCTCTTAAATTTCTCTAACTAGAAATATATGTTAAAAAAACAAAAACGATTTTCAATTTTTTTGTAGTTTATTGCACTTTTTTGCAATTTATGTAATCACTATGCACTTAATGCAGACATATTATTAACATTTAGGCTGTAATGGTTGTATTGATGTATAGCAACTTGAAATGCTCCCAAAAATGGCTCCACAGCATGTAAACATATAATATAAGCTCTGGCAGACTTGGTTCTGTGGTCGGTCTTAAAGGGTTAAAATATTAAACCACAGTAACTGGATAAAAGCACAGAAAACTTACAGTAGCAGAGGCCAGAGTGGAGATCTTATTGGGTCTCATAAGGCTGTGTGGATGTATGGTGAACATCAGAGGACCAGACTCGCTCCATAAGGTGGTTCAGCTTTTTCCTGCCTGTGTCAAATGTGCGTGATTGTGTAGCACATAAGAACTGCGTTGTGCTGTGTTGTCGTAGGCCTCGCCTGCGTGGTAGCCGTGGTGAGAGAGGCGCTCGAACTCGCTCCGCGTCTTCTTCAGAGGAAGAGGAAGCTGCTGCTCACCCGGCGTCCTCCACCCTGTCGTCTCCGTCGTTGCCATCTCTGCTCTCCTTTAAGGATGTGGGCAATGAGCGAGGCGGGGAGAAGGAGGTCTGGGTGTCTGTGTTCAGATACTTGAACAGAGCCGAGCTGCTGGCCTGCATGACTGTCTGTAAGGCCTGGTACAAGTGGTACGTTACACTCGCCTCACCTTCTTCTGTACGTGCAAAGCTCCGCGCTGCTCATGAAACGACCACCGCTTCCTCCCCGGTGCAGGAGCTGTGACAAACGTCTGTGGAGCCACTTGGATGTGAGTCGGTGCAGCCCGCTCAGCAATCAGGCCCTCGCAGGCATTATCAAACGACAGCCCACCTCTCTGGACCTTTCCTGGACGCCCATGGCCAAGAGGCAGCTGAACTGCCTGCTAACGAGGCTCCCAGGTACGAGCGCGGTGTCCCAAATGTCTCCTGTCCTGGAGTCTTATTAAACCTTTGTTTGTGTTCAGGTCTGAGAGAGCTGAGTGTGACTGGTCTGCCCTGGTCCTGTCTGTCGGCAATGGTTTCTCCCACTCTGCCCCATCTACGGCTGCTAGACCTGCGCTGGTGCGACGGCGTCACAGACGCCCAGATTAAAGAGATCGTCACGCTGCCCGGTCAGTGGCACAGGCAACCAAATCAAAAGTAGTAGTAGTACAGCTCATGGGATGCTGTGTGATCAGAATACAAGCCATAATCTGCTGTGTGTGTCTGTGTGTGTGCACGCAGGTTTGGAGTCGTCCCGCAGCAGGCTGAGGAACATGGTGACGCTCCGCCTGTCCGGTCTGGACATCACTGAGTCCACGCTGAGGCTCCTGCAGCGCCACATGCCGCAGCTGGAGAGGCTGGACCTGGCTCACTGCAAGGACTTAACGGACTCCTCGGTCGCCCTGCTGGCAGCAGCTGGGACTCACACACGCAATAACCTCACCGAGCTCACGCTGGCAGGTTTGAACACACACTGATCACTGTTGGCTTTTCACACAGTATAGGAAGGCTTCTGTCCCATTGGCAGACCCTCAGCCCTTTGATTCCTGCAGGAAACACCTTCTGTTGGCCACTAATGATGACACGTGGTCGTTCAAAGTTGCTCTCCTTTCTTGACCCAAAGCCTGACAATCATATGAAGACATTAAATGTGTGTCTGTGTGTTTGAAGGCTGCAACGAGCTGACCGATGGCTGCCTGTCCTATCTGAAGCGTCTCTCCTCGCTGACCCTGCTCGACCTCAGAGGCTGTAAAGGCGTCAGCAGACGAGCCTGCGACGCCTTCATCTCCGACCTGTTCCACGTAGCGGTCTACTGCATGATGGAGGAGAAGCTCATCCAGCGCCTGGATTAACACGAGCACACACTAAACACAAACATTTTATTTATGATCACACAAGCTGCCAACGTTGGACTGAAGCAGTGAAGCTGCCAAAAAGGCTGACGTCATCGTGTCGTCTGATGTCATTGTTGAAGCGTTTCTGTTGGTCTCTGGTCTGCAACAAACACTTGTGTTCTCTGCAAATGCTGCCAAACTATTAGCAGGAGGTCAGATTGTTCCCTCGAGTTACTGCCTGAACACGAAGCTGTTACGTTTGCTTTTCCTTCATGTCTAAAATGTTCACCTAACGTAGAAGCCCTGTTTTTTGTTCAGGGGAAGTCTTGGTGTTCAGTGTTTTGCTCTTCTGCGTCTTCACACTGAGTCCCTGTGTACATATGTTGTTTGTTTCATATATGACAGTGTAGCATATAAAACTTTAAGCGTCCAAGTTTCTGTGCCCGTTTCTTAAGCACTGTGTTTACAGATGTGCCCAAACAACCTGATGAATTGTCCCACGTATGGAAACATTGTATCACGGAGCTGCAGCGTGGCCACCAGCTCAGCGCCTCCAGCACCCACCCACTGACAGTCTGCCAGACTAACTTGATTACAAAGAGTGTTAAATGAATGTTTGGTTACCTGTAAAGCTCTTTAGAGATTATGAAAAGTGACACTTTTCACATAAAACTAATGTAAAATAGCTTTACAATTCAATTTTATTTATATAGCGCAAAATCACAAAAACAGTCGCCTCAAGGTGCTTTATATTGTACAGTATATTGTAGAATCATAGATACAGAGAAAACCCAACAATCATATGACCCCCCTATGAGCAGCTCTTTGGTGACAGTGGGAAGGAAAAACTCTCTTTTAACAGGAAGAAACCTCCAGCAGAACGAAGGACACACCCGACCCATCCTTCAAATTCGGGGAAAAGGAGGACGCATTTGTCGGCTGCATTCGGAGGAGTCTACGAATTTGGACAGCCTTCGGCACGTCGCTGTGACGTGATCGGCCAAATGCGGCCTCAGGAGGAAGCAGCCCATGAATTTGGACACAGCTTTAGTTACAGCGCTTTCAGAGAGACATCTACTGTGATAAAGTCTACTCTCCACTGCTGTGTAATCAATTATTGTAAATGTTATCAGGAAATGATCAGACAGGAGAGGGTTTTCAGAAATATTATAAGTCAGATCATGCATCACTACATTACCATATTTTTATATCTATAAAAAGAAAGCTGACACTTGTGAGACTTTATCAAAGGTGTGAGCGTCACAGCAGAGGCCTTTGTGTCAAAGTAACTGAGGATAAAACAGAAACATGGAGGAGATTTTCCTGCTCTGGATTTTATAAAAATATTCTGCAGTAGATCGAAAACGAAAGAAAACCATGAATCAACATCTGAACATGACCTGATGCTGCTGAAGTGAAACAGCAAAGTTACAGAGGTTTTAGAGACACAGCTGAGCGTTTGGCAATTTTGTATAATTTTAAAAAGTTTACATTTGTTCAGTGTTGAACGGCAGAAATTAGGTTTTCTTTTCAGAAGTAAGTAAAGGGAAAAAACATCGGCTGACAGCCTGTAAACAACGTAGACTTGTGCGTAACAAGCAAGAGAATAATGCAGAAAACAGATTTTTAGACGGGAAACTGAGAGAGAGAGCTGTGCATGAAGTGTGATTTTATCCTGGTGGAAGCAAAACAGCAAAAGTCAGAGTGAATTCATGACGATGTTTGTGTGAAGCGCAGTTTGGATCTTCTTTTGCTGCTGGTTCGGTCAATATTGTTTGGAGAGAGATAAAAACCTGCAGCTTCAGAATCAGCGCAAAAAGGACGTAAACACAAAGCGCGGACCCGCGATACATCAGCATCAGCGAGCTGTCGGCTTTCAGCCGACCGTGTCCGTGCCGTCGGTGAGAAAGTCACATCTCACTGATTCTGATCCGTCGGCGGGTCGAGCTTTGTGTTTACGTCCTTTTTGTGCTGATTCGATCCGTCGGCGGAGTTTCGGGCAAAATAAATTAAATTAAAAAATCGATTGAGGATTTTAATGAATCGATATCACGTTATCCAAGCCAGAATCGATTTCAAACGATAAAACGATCATCAAAACCCACCCCTAGGTGCCGGTGTCTCTAGCTTCACATGTCTGAGAACAGAATCACCAGTTACCAGAGTTTGACCCCCGGCGGGTGTGTCACCGAGTGGGGAAAAACGGTTAGACAAATGAACGGGTTGGTGGTGTACCTGGGGCTTCTGTTTAGGACTATGCTTCCTCCTCACCGTCACCCAGCCGCCCTCTTTCCCCAGCTGCTTGGGATCTGCCGGGGAACAGCTAGCGGGGCCTACGCTATCTTCGGCTGCACCAGCTACAGGGGCCTGGCTAGCTACAGGTGAATGACGGGTGCGAAGCCGAGTCTCCAGTTCAGTAATCCTGGCCTCCAGAGCTGCAAATATGCTACATTTGTTACAGATATCATTACTGCTAAAGGAGGCCGAGGAGTAACTACACATCTGACACAATGAGCAGGAAAGTGCAGGAGGGACAGGTGAAGTAGCCATGGTGCTAACGAGTCGGCTATGAGCTAGCAGCTTTAAATACACACATCCACTGTATGAGCCAGAGCTGCTCCCTCAGACCAGACGGAGGTACATGAACACACGGATGCTGACACTGTTTTCTCGTCAGAACACAGAAGAGTTCTTCACAAACACACACGGTCCAACTTCAACTTTTATTACAAACCAAAAACAGTTACATCTCGTTTCAGCGGTCAATGCTGGGTGTGTGCATCTCTAATAGCTCTTGGTGGTCTCGTAGGTCTCTGGGAAAGGTATGCTGACGTGTCCACTTCCAGCCACCAGGGGCAGGATTCCAGCGTTGGGAACTACATTCCAGGACAATGTCAGGGTGATGTTCTTATTGGCCCTGACGACGAGAAACAATGACAATCAGCCAATCATGTTCAACGTGTGTGAAGAGCATGTGAAATAAGAGCCGACAAAGGCTCCGGGAAAACTGAACTGCATTATGGGAAACATAAAGCTCCTTGTCAGAATACTCAGGATGTTTCAAGTTTCATACGTATCATTTTTCTAAACTCAAGACTGGGACTCGACTCTGAGACAGTTTCCATCACTAGCTGGTAGATCTGTCTCTACATCAGTCAGGGACTTTAAACATGATCAGTCCTACCGTCTGTAACATTTTGGGTTCAAATGTTTTTTCTTAAAGCTCCAACATTACAGCTTTATTATGAGCCATTGCTGCTAAACGCTACCTTTGATTCAGTTCAGTTTTATTTATTTAGTGCCAAACAACATCACAGCTGTCGCCTCAACGTGCTTTATATTACAAGTTAAAGACTCTACAATAATACAGAAAAACAACAACAATCATATGAGCCCCTATGAGCAAGCCCTTTGGTGACAGTAGGAAGGAAAAACTCCCTTTTAACAGGAAGAAACCTCTGACAGAATCAGGCTCGGGGAGGGGCGGGGCCATCTGCTGTGAGTGAGAGAAGGAAGACAGAACAAAGTCACGCTGTGGACGAGAGCCAGAGATTAATAATAACTACGGATTAAATGCAGAGATGTATTAACACATAGTGAGTGAAGAAGAAGCAGTGCATCATGGGAATCCCCCAGCAGCTGAGGCCTATTAGTAAGTAAGGGAGGACTGAGGGTCGCCGTATCCAGCCCTGCTTTATCATAAAAGAACATGTGTGAGGGACTGTGTGTGTCCGCTGAAGGTGGCAGGAAAACATGAATGGAAGTCCAAGTTAAAGTAAGTATGGGCTCACATTCCCAACCAGAACATTCAGGAGAAAGATGAGGAACAGGTCCTAAGATCTAAGCCCGTTAATGTTCATGTCTTCAGAGCTCAATGCTGATGGTTTAATGCTGGATCTCCTCTGATGGTACAGCTGCAGCTAACGAGGACAGAGTCCGTGAGTCCACTTAGGTCTGAGTGATGAACGTGTCATCGGAGGTTCAGGCCTGCTCTTTGTGACCGTGTGGAGCCGAGAACAAGCAGACCTGGCCCCCTAACCCCTGTTGGTATTTAATGAGGCCCACCTACTACCAAAGACTAAGTGATATGATGACGTGTTTAGCATCAGGAAACACTGGTTACAATTGTGCTCAGAGAGACAAATAGAGGCCAGTGTAATGAACAGTTAATAATAATAATAAATTTTATTTATAAAGCGCCTTTCAAGACACCCGAGGACACTGTACAATAGATAAAAACACATGATAGAACAATGACACAAAAGCACAAGATAAAAACAAACAGTGGGTTCACAGTGGACATGCAGATTTGAACAGATGGGTTTAGAGTTGGGATTTAAACTGGGGGAGAACCAGTGTTTGTTATATCTGGGGGCAGAGCAGCTGAAAGCTCTGCTTCCCATGGTGGTGAGGCGGAAAGAAGGCACAGAAAGCTGGATAGAAGAAGAACGAAGTGAGCGGGCAGAACAGGTGGTGCTTAACAGGTCAGAAAGGTAAGGAGGAGCGAGGTTATGAATGGCCTTGAAGGTGAGCAGAAGAAGTTTGAATATTATCCAGAATTTCACAGGGAGCCAGTGAAGTTCCTGAAGAACAGGAGTGATGTGCTGGTAGGAGGGGATCTGGTGATAGGGCGGGCAGCAGAGCTTTGAACCAGCTGAAGCTTATGGAGGGATTTTTGGGGGAGACCATGCAAGAGAGTTGCTGTAGTCAATACGGGAGGTAACAAGACTGCAGACAAGAATGGACGTAGACTGGGTGGAAAGAGAAGGAAGCAATCTGTTAATGTTACGTAGATGGAAGTAGGCAGAACGGGTGAGATTACTGATGTGAGATTTATAGGAAAGTGAACTGTCTAGGATGACACCAAGGCTCTTAACCTGAGGAGAAGGGAAAACTGTGGAGTTATCGATGGTGAGTGAGAAATGGTTCACCTTCAAAAGGTTGGATTTGGTGCCAATAAGGAGGATCTCAGTTTTATCCTCATTGAGCTTCAGAAAATTAGAGGGAAACCAGGATTTTAACTCGGATAGACATTCTGTGAGGGAGGAAGGTGGGAGGGAGGAATCAGGTCTGCAAGAGAGATACACGGGTGTCATCAGCAAGGAGGATGTATATTATAAAGAGAAGAGGGCCTAAAACTGAGCCTTGGGGTACACCAGAGGTGACAGGGAATAGACGAGTTGAATAACGAGTTGATAGTTGAATAAATCGGGAGCGGTTTGAGGAGATATGATTGAAACCAGGCGAGGGGTGTGTCAGAGATGCCGAGAGAGGAGAGTCTGCTTAGAAGTACAGAGTGAGAGATGTGTCGAGGCGGATAGTGATGGGATTTCCGGCTCTTTTTAGAGAACCGGCTCTTTCGGCTCGGCTCACTAAAAAGACTATTTACATTTTCAGCTTTTTCCTTTTAAACAAATTTAAAATGAAACAACACAAAACACTGCAAACCACAACACAATTAAATATAAATTAAAATATCAAAACAAAAAGAAGATGCATATTCTCTGTCATATGGACCCGCATGAATAAACTTTCTGAATCCTTTATCATCTGCAACTGAAAATAGTTGTGGATGATTACTTTACCTTTCTAATGTGACATTGTTGTCCCTGGCTCTCTCTCTCTCTCTCTCCCTCCCGCTCTGTTCCTGTGCTACTGCGTAACTACCGCCCCTCCCCCCTCTGCCCAGCGTAAAGCACAAGGCTCGTGCGGAGTGAAGCAGAAAAAAGTGCGAGAGAGAGAGAGAGAAAAAACAACCCACGGCTCGCAATAAGGAGCCGGCTCGTGTCGTTCACGTCAAAGATCCGGCTCTAAGAGCCGTTTCGTTCGCGACCGAAACATCACTGAAGGCTGAGCTCAGATCCAAAAGGACGAGAATGGTGACAAGACCAGAGTCAGCTCCGATTAGAAGATCGTTAGTGACTTTAAGTAAAGCAGTTTCTGTGCTGTGACATGAACGAAAACCAGACTGAAATCTCTCGTAGATGTTATTATTAACCAGGTGTGAATGAAGTTGAGCTGAAACCACTTTTTTGAGTATTTTAGAGACAAAGGGCAGGTTAGAAAGCAGACGGAGGTTGTTAAAGTTGTTAGGCTCTAAAGAAGGTATTTTCAGTATAGGAGTGACTAGAGCAGTCTTCAATAAGGAGGGAACGATACCGGTGGTGAGTGAAGAGTAAATATAGCAGAGATGAGTGGGAGTAAAGAAGAGAGGCAGGATTTCACAAGCCCTGTGGGCATGGGGTCAAGATGACACGTGGCAGGCTTTGATCTACAAATAAACTCAGAAATATCAGATAAATCAGGAAGATGAAGAGTGGGAAACAGCTCAAAATAGAGAAAAGGTTCTGGAGAGGACGTAGATACATTTGAACTGAGTTGCTGGTGGATGTTATTGATTTTAGTAGTGCAGAACATCTGGTATCTCACCTCAGTCCGTTTCCATCGTCGAAGAAGAAGTACTTGGACTTCATGTCTCTGAGGTTCAGCTTGGTGTTCTCACCTCGAAGAACGATCTTATCCCACAGGACGACCTGGTTCAGAGACTGACACACACACACACACACAGATTAATTATACTGCAGGACCTCCATCCATGGTCAGGCAGCGGTTCATCTACCAATCAGAAGGCTGGTGGTTAGATCCCCGCCTCCTCCGGGCTAAAATGTCCTTTGTGTGAATGTAGCCTGTAGTTAACGAGCACGATGATGATTGTTAGGGTCACTTTCTCTCATGCATGTACGAGGACATAAAGCAGCCTGTGAGATGAATGCTGAATCTCCTCTGAATCACTGAATCAAAGTCTCATTTAACTGAATGTCTTTACAGTGTTGCTCACAGCTACAGCTAACCATGTAAAGCACTTTGTGCTACATCTTTGTATGAAAAGTGCTTTATAAATAAAGATTGATTGATACAGTCACAAATTTCCACTGACATATGACAATGTTGTGGTTACACTGTTACAGACACACCAGCCGATCCTATTACAGTTGTTAGGAGACTGAGCTGCACACACACGCTTACACACAGATCCTGCTGCTGTTTGCAGTTACACACCTTCAGGGAACTTCTGGAAACAGCTGGCAGACTTGGGCTCATCCTAATCCTGTCTCTGATTAGATGAACTACTGATGTTGTTACACACACACTCTGCAAACACCTTTCACGTGCTCTCTTGCTCACTGTTACGTATCAAACTCAGGGCTCGCAAAATCGCTAGCCTGACATCCCGGGGCTAGCGATTTTTCCAGTCGGGCTACCAAAATCTATCTCTGCCCTGCCCGTCGGCCTATCGTAGGAAGGAAAAATATATGTCAATGCTTTTGCATTCTTTCGGAAATGTAGCTGGGTAATTACAGTGGGGCAAAAAAGTATTTAGTCAGCCACCGATTGTGCAAGTTCCCCCACTTAAAATGATGACAGAGGTCAGTAATTTGCACCAGAGGTACACTTCAACTGTGAGAGACAGAATGTGAAAAAAAAATCCATGAATTCACATGGTAGGATTTGTAAAGAATTTATTCGTAAATCAGGGTGGAAAATAAGTATTTGGTCACCTCAAACAAGGAAAATCCCTGGCTCTCACAGACCTGTAACGTCTTCTGTAAGAAGCTTTTCTGTCCCCCACTCGTTACCTGTATGGATGGCACCTGTTTGACCTCATCATCTGTATAAAAGACACCTGTCCACAGCCTCAACCAGTCAGACTCCAAACTCCGCCATGGCCAAGACCAAAGAGCTTTCGAAGGACACCAGGAAAAGAATTGTAGACATGCACCAGACTGGGAAGAGTGAATCTACAATAGGCAAGCAGCTTGGTGTGAAAAAATCAACTGTGGGAGCAATCATCAGAAAATGGAAGACATACAAGACCACTGATAATCTCCCTCGATCTGGGGCTCCACGCAAGATCTCATCCCGTGGGGTCAAAATGATCATGAGAACGGTGAGCAAAGATCCCAGAACCACACGGGGGGACCTGGTGAATGACCTGCAGAGAGCTGGGACCAAAGTAACAAAGGTCACCATCAGTAACACACTACAACGGCAGGGAATCAAATCCCGCAGTGCCAGACGTGTTCCGCTGCTGAAGCCAGTGCATGTCCAGGCCCGTCTGAAGTTTGCCAGAGAGCACATGGATGATACAGCAGAGGATTGGGAGAATGTCATGTGGTCAGATGAAACCAAAGTAGAACCTTTTGGTATAAACTCAACTCGTCGTGTTTGGAGGAAGAAGAATACTGAGTTGCATCCCAAGAACACCATACCTACTGTGAAGCATGGGGGTGGAAACATCATGCTATGGGGCTGTTTTTCTGCCAAGGGGACAGGACGACTGATCCGTGTTAAGGACAGAATGAATGGGGCCAAGTATCGTGAGATTTTGCGCCAAAACCTCCTTCTGTGGAGTGGCTTCGTAAGAAGCATTTGAAAGTCCTGGAGTGGCCTAGCCAGTCTCCAGACCTCAACCCCATAGAAAATCTGTGGCGGGAGTTGAAAGTCCGTGTTGCTCGGCGACAGCCCCAAAACATCACTGCTCTTGAGAAGATCTGCATGGAGGAATGGGCCAAAATACCAGCTACTGTGTGTGCAAACCTGGTAAAGACCTATAGTAAACGTTTGACCTCTGTTATTGCCAACAAAGGTTATGTTACAAAGTATTGAGTTGTATTTTTGTTATTGACCAAATACTTATTTTCCACCCTGATTTACGAATAAATTCTTTACAAATCCTACCATGTGAATTCATGGATTTTTTTTTCACATTCTGTCTCTCACAGTTGAAGTGTACCTCTGGTGCAAATTACTGACCTCTGTCATCATTTTAAGTGGGGGAACTTGCACAATCGGTGGCTGACTAAATACTTTTTTGCCCCACTGTATGTCATTGGCATCGGTGAGCCACTGTCAATATGTGACATATTGAAATCGTTTGAATTTGTGCTTGTTTTTTGCTTTCACTTTGCAATCGCAGGAACTGTGTATAGAGAGTGACAGCACTGATTGGTGAGTGATGATAATATGAGCACCAATTCCTCTGACATGGTCTTATCAATCGTTAGCTTACTATGTAAACATGACAAGTTAAATCTCCCGCAGCTTAAACATGTGAGAGGTTGATCGCGCAGAGAATCGCTGAGCGTTACGTGAGTGTGTGTGTAAAAGCAGCAGGATATATATTTTAGTCCTGCTGAGCCAAATAAGACAGGTCAGGGTGAAGAAGTGACAGCCAAAGAAAAGCTTACCACAAAACGGAAAAGTTATGACAAATCAGACTATAAGGCAAAAAGAAAGTGCAGCTTTATGGTTTCATGGACAAAAGAATTTCTGTGGCTGCAATATGACGAGCTAAATAACCAGGGCTGCACATAAGTGGTCCGCAGGTGCGCATTCGCTGTCAAAATAAAAAACGCGCACAAGATAAGAAGTTGCAACGCGTGTTTGCGTACATAAGATTTTCTGGAGGAGGACAGACATTTGTATAGAACTCTTAAAGATGTCGAAGAAGCTCCTTTAAGCAATTACTGTGATGTTCCTCCACCTCCAAAGAAATGTCAGGAGTCCGAACCACAAAAGAAGCGCGTTTTCTCGGAAAAGTGGTTGCAGGAGGTGAGCTGGCTTCAAACAAATGGTGAACGCACAGAGATGTGGTGCAGAATGTGCCGTGAAAATCCCACTCTAGTGGACAAAAACAGCCTTTTATATGGACGCAAACGCGCGCTGCAACTTCTTATCTGGTGTCTTTTATTTTGACAGCGAATGTGCACCTGCGGACCACTTATGTGCACCCGTGTAAATAACATAATGTTCGGGTGTGTTGTTGGTTTTCCCTCGATTTCTGAGTCGACCTTTGTTACTGGGACCAGTCATTTTAAGAAATGCCCCCATTGGAATCCATGAGAAATGCAGGAAATGCATTATTGCTCAGTCTGCAATATCTTTCCCAGAACAAACACCAATTGCAAATAACAAACTAAAAATAAACCTGAAAATCTGTTTAGAACAGCTACTATGTTGCAAAGAGTGAACTAACACTGGCACAATGTAGCAGTCTTTGCAAACTTCAAAAAGCAAATGGCCTCGATCTTGGTTCCACTTGCCTCTTACCCGTGACTTCAGTGGAAATTTCAGATTGAGGATCTGACACAGACTGATTCATGTTCACAGTTCTTACAAGTTCATAGAGATTTCTGTTCAATTAGAACCAAATATTTGAGTTGATGATTGTAATTTTTATACAATGTTGTAATTTGTGTTTCAACTATTTTTTGATTAATGTTTTGTTTCCTTTACAATATTATACTTTAATGTATAATATTGTAAAGGAAACAAAACATCAATCAAAAAATTGCTCTTTTTTTAATTCGGGCTACTTAAATTTATTTTGGGCTACCAAAAACTGAAGAGTCCCTGCCTGAGGGGCTACCAGGGATTTAGAAATTTTGCGCGCCCTGAAACCACCGTCGGTGATCTGTATGGACCGCTGTCACTGACTTGTGCAAAAAGCCTCATGTTCAGCATTCTCATAACAACGTGATGATGATGAAGACGAGTGACTGAATGCTTAAAGTGATCCATCAGAGTGCTGGCGTGCATTCACACATCAGACCTGCGCACAGACACAATGTGATGCTCTGATGAGCATATGTAGCGTGCTTCTTGCCTGCTTCTTACTGAAAGGTGGCCGTGTGTGTGCATTAGGACTTACATTGCTCTTTGTGCCATACTCAGCAGACAGATAGAGAAACAGCTGCTTCACGTTCCAATCAAAAATTGGCTGCAAATGTAGGAAAAGTTAAGGACCATCAACAGAACCGAGACAGGAAAACAAAAATGAATCCGAGCATCTTCACTGCATTGTCAGTGCCTAA
This sequence comes from Neolamprologus multifasciatus, assembly GCF_963576455.1. Taxonomy (NCBI): domain Eukaryota; kingdom Metazoa; phylum Chordata; class Actinopteri; order Cichliformes; family Cichlidae; genus Neolamprologus; species Neolamprologus multifasciatus. Next base: position 37,563,736 of record NC_140444.1, on the reverse strand, counting down.
AACAATGGTGTACATCGCCATGGTAACCAGGGATAATCTGGTGTAACGCGACTTGAACTCAAATGTGAATGATTCAGCAGAGAGCGTGCAGGGTTATTTTGGTTTAATCAGTGTAATGACTGTATAATTACAAGCCTTTGGCTGGAATCTGTCAGACCTGCTGGCATTCATTTAGTAACGCCCAACACACACAGCTGCTTCAAACTGTTCTTTGGTCTCAGGATGTCGTTTTTAAAGAAGACGACAAGTCTACAGAGAACTGAATGAATGCACAATCATGAGCAGCCACACAGTGCACTCTTATTGCAAAGATTATCTGAAGCAGCTGCAACACATGGCAAGAAGAAAAGATCAAACACAGCAATGCTTTAACAGGAAGGATATCAGCTGAAAGGTCAAAGGTGATGAAACCCAGGTCACTTCGTTCTCGGGGTCCAGTGAAGTCATCAACGTTCTTCCTGTGTGAGAGAGAGAAGTTACAAACGTTGGGACGGAGGCATGCAAAGGTGAAGGAAACGACTGCTGTTCCTCACATGACCCTAAATGCTTCTGTGTTTACCTCTGTACTACAGATATGTGTACAGTACAGCTCTGTACAGATCTGTACCACAGCTGTGTACTATAGTACAGATCTGTACAGCTCTGTACTGTACCACAGCTCTGAACTACCGCTCTGCATCCCTTCCTGGCACAGTGAGTATCCCGAGGCTGAGGATGCTGTCCAGGCTCAGGACCGCAGGCCACAGAGCGGCATGTAAACCAGCCAGCAGCCTCCGCTACACGGAACAAAGACACGATAGACAGCTGTTGAAAGCAGAGACTTACAGCATGACTTTAGAGACGTGGATGTCCACGGGAACTCTCCTGTCTTTAAACGCTGTGGTGATGAAGCAGCCGAAAGTCAGAGCCGCCATGACGCTCAGGGAGAAGGCAAACAGCGAGTTAGCTCTCGACAGGACCGTGTTCATATTGGGATTCAGCAAGTACCACACGGACACTAATTCAAACGACAGCCTTGTTCCAAGCCCTGCAGCGGATGTACAGTTAGCGCAAACCGGAAACGTGAAGTTGCGTGGAATAAACACATACTTCCGGTTAAGGCCTTTCAAAATAAAGCAAATTTGAAGCGTTTACGGCCAGAAGACCATTTTAAAATAATCACAGTCTAAGTGAAGCAGCATAGGTGTGTAGTCCAACATGACTACATTAAACATGGATCAGTGTTTGTGACTCTCGGCCGGGTTTAAACATGTGCACATCTGTGCTCGCTCACCGCGCGGCGGCAGGAACCGGAAGGAGCTTTGGAAGGATGAGTAAGCGGAAGCTCTCACTTCCTCATTCAAAACGTTCCGTCGGTTTAAAATGAGGCAGATGAACTGTAACCTCTGTAACATATTCCTCGCTGGCTCCAAATCTCTCAGTAGAAACATCAGTGGTTCGCTATCTGTCACCATCAAAACACAAATCCCGCGAATGATTCACTTCCTTATAAACCATCAGACACCGGAGCAGTTAGGCTCTAAACGAAGCGTCGGACGTCACTGATCACGTGACTCTGGCCAAACGAATCAAGCTTCGACACAGCGCTTCTGATGCAGTGTGTTCATTTTTGTGACACGCACCGGAGCGTCAGCTTCAAGCGGGCCATCGCTAACACACGCATTCGTTTTCATATCTCAGTGGGGACATTTCATTGACAATGCCTAACCTCAACCATCAGCCTAAACCCAACCATAACTATTAACCCTGATAACGAAACCACACTTTGAGCCTCAAAACTGTCTTCAGGCTCGTGGGGATGGACATCTTGTCCCCTTAAGGGCTGTTGGTCCGCACAACTATAGTAGCATGCCAATTTTTTCTGTCCCCTCACAAAGATGTCTCAACATGTACACACACACACACACACACACACACACACCACATACAATACAAAGACAGACTTTCAACAAAGAAAATAACTTTTTTCCTCTTTTCCATTCTCTTAAACCTTGATTGAAATGATTGATGTGGATGTTTATAATCACATCAATCATTCTCATTTCTGATGTGGTTAAATTCACAGGGTTTTCATGTGAAAGGAGGCAGACATTTTTTTGCAGACCTACGATCTATAAGAAGGTTCTTCCATTGTACAACATTTATACTTGTTTTTGATTTACAACATCAAAATGTGAACTTTTTGGCAATAGTAAGGTCTGGTCTTTCCCATCTACCCCATCAGACAATCCCGTCCTACAATGCAAGAATAAATCTGTGTGCAAGGAAGGACAATCTCAAATAAATATTGTTTTTGCCTTTCACACCCTCAGCTCCGAGTAATGTACACTGCTCAGTGAGTAAGCAAGAGAAGAGTCAAAGAGTCAAATGCTTCTGAGGTGTCTCCCACTGGGACTTCAAGTCCACATGAGCACAGATGTTCCTGCACACTGTCCCAGCAACTTCTGAGTGTACACTGTGCTAGCATGCCTCTTACATCCTGCTGCTATGTATTAGATAGTTTCCAAGGCACTTTTGCACAGCCTGCAGCTTGGGTTCTGTCTGCCATGATCAGCGCCTCTGTGCTTGGCCTTTATAGCCACTTCCTTGTTGCCATCCACTTCCTGTATCTGTCATGGTGCATCACATGCATGGGCTCGGTCATCCATGACAGTTCCTTGTCTTATTCATTATTACAGTAGCAGTAGTAGTCCTCAGCTGCCTGAGGCACTCTGGGAGGGGGGCATATTCCTGATACACTCGTGGATATGCCGTGTTTTGTCCAGGATCTTGGCTGTAACACTCACCAATCCTCGCCATCCCCATTTCCTCCTCGTAGAGCTTCGGTGTGTTGGACTTCAGGTGGGGCCTCCTTCCAGTCGGACACGCCCAGAACACCTAAACTCCTAATCAGATGTAGGAACTACCTCAACTGGCTCCTTTTAATGTGGAAGCGTAGCAGCTGTGTGGAAGACAGAACTCCTCATCCAATCCCGAAGGGAGAGCCTCCCTTCAGAGACAACTCACTACCCAGTGCTCGTGACTGTTAGTGAGAGTAGGGCCATATGCTATACTGGCAAAAGTACTCACTTTATAGAGCTTGCTTTCTGCGCAGTCATGTCTTTCTCTCTAGAGAACATATCTGCCTCTGTTGCTGTCACTGTTACTGACAGCGTTGCTTACACCACTGCCTCTGATATTTTGATTCTACTCGGTGATGCATGGCTTGGATCAGTGTGCACTGTTCCTAAGGTAATCTGAAGATGAAGTGTGGAGATCTGTAGTGACTGACTCTGCACAAAGTTGATGAACTTTGCACAATGTGCGCCTCAGCATCCACTGACTCCACTGTGATTTTGATGATGAGATGAGATAGCCTTTATTTGTCAGTTGCAGGTCTTTTGCCCACAACCGAGATGACAGACCTTGCCGACCGTACATACAATACAAACATCACATTGGGGAGACAGGTCAGGCTAGGTAACGAGGAAAAAAACATCGAAATGTGTAACACAGAAGGATAATACAGGAATGCACAGATATCAACACACCACAGCACAATAAACACAGACAGCAACATGGGAAAGAGTTCCAGTGTGTACATCTGATCTGGGACCGCTGCAATCTTCGACTGCGCCTCCAACTGACCCGATGTCCACATCAGAGGGGAGGTAAGCGTTGGAGGTGGCGTTGGATCCGGGGTAGGGAGGGTGATGCGTCAGTGAGTGTTTATCAGTATCAATATCAGTTTTCTACTTTTGGCTCTCGGAGGAGGCGGACGCACTTTTTCTCCTCTCCCTTATCTTCCCTGCTCATGTCCTTGTCTAGTCTCGTGTTTTTTTGTATTACTTTCCCTGGAACATTCTCTCACTGACTGTTTCTAAAACCTAAAAGAGAATTATGGATTTGATCAACTGGTCTCTGAATGCTATTGACACCCTCTTCTCAACGAGAAGTCTGGGCTCAGGAGAGCCCGAGTACCCTGGAGGGACTTTCCCTGCTGGATACACGATGGACGGGTGGCAGACATGGAGGGTCGTGTGCCTGGCGGGACTGTCGATCGAGGACGCTGAAGATATCTACCTTTATGCCTACCACTCTGTGGCTGAGTTGCTGTCGTTCACGTCCACTTTGTCCTCTCACAGCACCGCGCTGGAACTTCACTGAGCTCCTGAGAGTGACTCATTCTTTCACAAATGTTGGTAGAAGCAGTCTGCATGCACAGATGCCTGATTTTATACACCTGTGGTCATGGAAGTGATGGAACACCTGAATTCAATGATGTGGCTGGCTAAATGAATACTTTTGGTAATATAGTGTATTGTCTTGAGGAATTCTGGACTGAGACAATATTTTAGTGCTGCATATCTTTAAAAAGGTCCTCTATGCTGGTGCATTCTGGGGCAGCAGGTTAAGGGTCGCAGACGCCAACAGACTCAATAAAGATCTGCAACTCCAGTAATGTTGTGGGGATGTTGTCCAAGATAAGGACAATGTTAGACTCCCACCCACTCCATGAGGTCCTGGCCACAGGACACGCTCAGTGAGAGACTGAGATTACCCATAATGCACCACTGATTGACAGGAAATCATTCCTGTGGATATCGCTGTACCTCTCCAAAAGTTGATTCTGTTCATCTGGACGTAGCGTTTTGTGGGAGAAACGTTTCGTCACTCATCCAGGTGACTTCTTCAGTCTCAGCTGACTGCAGGTTTCAATCTTATAAACAGTAATGGGGGACATCTAAAAGCTGGCGTGTACCGTAAACCTACACATACGGATCAGTATTTAAGGTTTGACTCTCATCATCCACTGGAGCACAAACTGGGTGTTATCAGGACGCTACAACACAGAGCGAACACCATCCCCACTGACACAGCAGCCAGGGAGGCAGAAGAACATCAAGGCCCTGAGTAAATGTGGTTATCCCAGCTGGACTTTTGTCAAAGCTGGAAAGGCTCCTAAAGAAAGCTGCAGCCGATCCAGGAGAGAAGGACAACCGCTGCCCAAGAGAAAACCTGTAGTGATCCCGTATGTGTCAGGAGTATCGGAGCATGTTGTGAAATCTGTTTATGTTGTCCTAGTAAGGCTACCATGGTTGCAGCCACTAGAGGTCGCTATAATACTGGTGTGTATATGTGTTCTTCTGAAATCGATGTAGCCACGTACACTGCTGCTACGATTCAATAAAAGCGGTTTGTAAGAGAACCCTGCGTCTTATTGCCTCCGATCATCACAGAGCAGCTGAGACACATTTTTTCTAAACACCGCGTCTCAACACAGAAGAGCCACCTCGTCAGGCCAGGACTCTGCAGTCTATTTACACCTGCAGGCCAGTGGACACTCTTTCAGTGATGAGGATGTAACATCCTGGACAGGGAGGGACGCTGGTTTGAGGGCGGAGTCAAGGAGGGAAAGACCATCTCTGAATCGAGGAGGGGGCCTAAGGGTACATCTGTCACCATCTTACATGCTGTGATTGCAGCCATTCCCCAACTCTGTGAATGGGACTCGTGGACATTGATCAGTGGTCTTTGATCAATGAGCTTTGATCAATGGTTGTTGATCAATGGTCATGAGAATTTGCATAATTAAGATTAAGAAACTGACCTCCCAGCCCATTGTTCCTTCAGTGGGCTGGTTTCAGTTATTATGCAAATGTATGTTTATAAGATTGAAACCTGCAGTCAGCTGAGACTGAAGACGTGATGATGACGAAACGTTTCTCCCAGAAAACGCTACGTCCAGATGAACAGAATCAACTTTTGGAGATTTACTTTCCTGGATGATTGAGATGCATCAAGACACATCTCTGTACCACTCCTCCATCTAATGCACAGTACGCAGTGCAGCAGTCACAACCTTCTGCACGCGCTCCACAGTGAAAACACCAAAGTTTTTTAGTATGTTGTAACCATTGTTGGGGAGTAACGGAATACATGTACCGCTGTTACGTATTTAAAATACAAAATATGAGTAACTGTATTCCGTTACAGTTACCGTTTAAAAAGGTGGTATAATGTGTTCTCAGCCTGTTATAATTCTAGACAAAGGGGAGTAGCAATCCTAATACATAAAAATATTAATTTCACAGTACTTGATACAGTTATAGATCCAAAGGGCAGATTCTTAATCATTAAACTATCTATACTTGATAAAAAGCTATGTATTGTAAGTGTATATGGTCCAAATGTTGATGACCCATCATTCTTCTACGTTTTTTTCAGTGCACTCTCTGAACACTTAGATGGCACACTTGTTCTTGGAGGCGACCTCAACCTTGGACAAAATGAAGAAATGATAGGCTCAACACAGCAGGAAATCAGCGTAATGGGCAGTCCACAAATATAATCAAACAGTATATGAGCAACTTTGGTCTTTGCGATGCATGGCGCTCCCTTCACCCCACCAGTAAGGAATATACTTTTTTCTCACATGTCCATCACTCCTACTCTCGTCTGGATTATTTTTTGGTCAGCAGCTCACTGCTGAGTGACATTTCAGACACTGAGATTCACCCTATAGCTGTCAGCGATCATGCTCCTGTATCTTTAACACTAATGCACAAGAATAATACTACACCAAGTAAAAACTGGAGATTTAATACATCACTACTCAAAGACGAAGAGTTTATCAAATACTTTAAAAAAGAATGGACTCTATATTTAGGCTTTAATGACATTCCTGGAACATCAGCATCTGTCCTCTGGGAAGCAGGGAAAGCCGTGATGAGAGGTAAAATAATTTCTTTCTCATCACATAAGAAGAAAGAAGAAAACAAAAAAATTCAGGAACTAGAAAAAACATCAAATTCTTAGAAAAAGCCTATGTGTCACACCAAGATCAGGAAATCAAAATACGTAAGACAAAACTAGAATTAAATAAAATTATTAATAAAAAGACTAAATTCTTAGTACAAAGACTTCGCCTGCAAAATTATGAACACGGTAACAAATCTGGACAATTTCTTGCTAACCAGTTAAAAATAAATAAAGAAAAAACAACTATATGTGCTGTTAAAGATTTATCTGGGAATACAATATATGATCTTAAAAAAATAAACAAATTTTTTTAGGGATTTCTACGAAACTTTATATACACCTCAAATAAACCCATCTAAAACTGTGTCTCAATCTTGCGTCTCATAATGACGTGAAGAAATATTTTTAAAAATGATTTAATATGAAGGCAATAGGCAGAACACTACCCTAAAAAATGTAGCCTCACGGGCAGTGTAGTCCGAGCTGCAGGGACTGCCATACCAGTTATTTGTCTGTGAGCGAGGAGGGAGAAAAAGGAGAGTGGAAAAGTACGAGCTGTCACTGAGAAAGAGGAGCTGGAAGCATGTAAATATAATAATAACCACTGCAGCCAAGAAGAGAGCCTGACGAGCCCAGTTGTAAGTAAGCTATTAAGACTCGACTGTACACCGTGTTCGTGATTTCCTCCGAAACAATAAGTTCCGTTGGAGCAGCCCTTCAACGCCTCTCTCTGTCTTTCACCTCTCTCTGGCTACGTCCACACGTACACGGGTATTTTTGAAAACTGAGATTTTCCGTTTTCGTTTTAAAAAATAATCCCGTCCACACGTAAAGGCAGAAATGAAGGAAAACGCTGCTAGGAACATGCCAAAGCAGCAGGTGGCGATATATTCCTAACCGTGCAGAAATGTTGGCCAATCAGAAGTCTAGAAGCCTCGGCGGGAATAGTAAACAAAGCTGGGGCGTAGAAGCAGAACCGAGTCGTATGTGTGGAGGGACAGTAACTGTGTGTATATGTAAGCATGTAAACACTGCAGAGACAATTAACAGTAACAGTGTTGTAGAAATTCATTTCACCGAAACAATAACGTAGCGCACAGTGTGACGTCACATATGGCGCACACCTTTGACACTGCATTTTCTGCGTTTTTCTCGTCCACACGTAAATGCAAAAACTGAGTTTTCAAAAATATCCACCCTGGCCGGAGTTTTTAAAAATCTCAGTTTTCAGTGACCGACAACGCCATTTACGTGTGGACGAAAGGTGCAAACGCATAGAAAAATCTGCGTTTTCAAAAATACCCGGGTACGTGTGGACGTAGCCTCTGTCTCTCGCAAGCAAAGTTGACCCAGACAACAAAGTAAAGCTATTTTTTGGCCACGAACCCGACGTATTAGCCAGAGGTCCCTTTACTACGGTTCGGAGCCGCGGACCTTCAGTAATAGTAATAAATCACACAGCAATAGTACATTCATGTAGTTGTAAAAACATGACAATATATTAAGTAATCCAAAGTATTCAGAATACATTACTCTCATTGAGTAACGTAACGGAATACGTTACAGAATACATTTTGGGGCATGTAATCTGTAATGTGTAATGGAATACATTTTAAAAGTAACCTTCCCAACACTTGTTGTAACACTGTAATATATTGTATTGTTTACTTTAGTTCAGTCTGTTACTGTTCTTATTGTCTCGGAGCCACTGTTACCACATCATTTCTTTAGGGATTAATACAGTATTGTGACTGTGACCAAGCAATAATGACACAGTGGGTGAAAAAATGCGCACACTGTGAAAGTGGAATTAGAGAGAAACAAACGACACCAAGGCTGGAGCTCATGGCCTTTCAGTCAGTTCAGTCTGGAGTAGTGATGTGTCGGTCACGAATGAAACGGCTCTCAGAGCCGATTCTTTGACGTGAACGACGCGAGCCGGCTACTTATTGGGAGCCGTGGTAAATACAGCTTGTGTATAAATACACAAACAATACACATATGCTTTCAATTGTGTAATTTAAATGATCTAGGTAGCTCTGTTTTGGAAGTTCAGTTAACGCTAGAAATGTGTTTTGGAGTTTGTACGTGCTCTGTCTCTATATTTATATATAAACATATATAAATAAAAACACTTATTTTACATTAGTAATTCATTTTGTGCATAATGTTATATTATTGTTAATAATAGATTAATTAAAGCAACAAAACAACCTGAAGATCCGGTTCGGAGCCGAAAGAGTCGGTTCTTTTTAGTGAGTCGAGCCGAAAGAGTCGGTTCTCTAAAAAGAGCCGGAAATCCCATCACTAGTCTGGAGTGGGTCCGACTGTGGAGCGCTCTGTATCTATGCTCCACACGTGGGCGCACATGTGAGATGGCCATGTGCCCCGAACGCAAACAAACCTCTTCAGCCAATCATAAGACTCCCAGCTCGCCCTCCTCCTCTCCGAACTGCTGCTGCCTGCTGTATTGCAGCGGAGTTCGGAGTTGTCGGAACATGCTGCCGGGGCCGTGTGGAGCTACCGAAGTGTCCCGGAAAAGAGGTGCTGAGCCGGGCCTGCTGCCGAGGCACGTCTCGGAGAGGAAGCGAGCCTGCTGGGGAATTCTGACCAGCCAAGGTGGGCGCATTGATGTGTTTTGGGTGGAAGCACATTGGCGGCGGGGGGATTTCTGTAAATAGTCCCTGTCAGAGCGTCAGTGTAAATAACACACTTTCTACAAGTGTGTGGCTGTCAGGTGGAATTTGAGCGTGTTTGGAACAGCCCTGCTCCAGGGCCAAGCGGGGCAGTTTGACTGGAGCTGAGCAGGCGTATGGAAACACTGCCTGCCGGGTGCTTTCATACTAAGGTGGTACATTTAAACGGGGTTTGCACTGAAGAGCTGCTGCTCTGTGAAGCAGCTGGATTGAAGATCCTTAAGCTAAATCAGCAGCACTAATGTGAAAATACCCACGCAAAACTCCCGATTAATGGCACAGCATCAGTATACCTGTCCAAAATAACTGTGTTTGAACTTTACCACGTGAAACTGCAGTAAGGCCTACATTTAAATGAGAAGAACACAATAATCTCGTTATTACAAGCACAGAGCACTCGCTTCTGTGTTTACAACAGGCACTTTGTGTCGTGAAGTACAGATCTGACCACATTACACAGAAAATCCAACAACGTGCCCATCGCCTTCAAGCACCTGGTAACAGAAGGGAGGAAGAACTCCCCTTTAACGGGAAGAGACCTCCAACAGAACCAGGCTCAGGGAGGGCCATTTATCCTCGGGCGTCGGAGGTTTAGGGAGAAAACAATGTCATGAAGGTTTCTTTGAAATCTGATTTTTTTAATCATAAGTGGACATGTCATCCCTGCTGGCTGTTAGAAACAATGGAGGTTCACAGACCTCAGCATACACCTCCATTTTCAGCTGTACAGTCACTGGGCGTGGTTCAGACATGCAGCCTGCTATGCTATGTTTGAATAATGTCGGTAAACAAAGTTAAGTAAAACTTCTGTGTTAGAGGAATTGATCATACATTCAGTTATTGATACAGAAATGCATACATGTGCTTTAATGCTGGGTCATAATTAGCCAAACACAGAGAGCTGCTCAGTGTATTTGTGAGCTGTTGTTCAGTCACCAAAGGCAACGTCTCTAATGTTGTGGCCCTAATGGAGGCGGCACTAAGGTCTATGCCGTGATGAACAGAATGATATTCTTGTCCTCCCACAGTCCACAGACACGCTTGTTAACTGGTGAGTCTACACTGGCCACAGTGAATGTGAGTGGGGCTGCCCTCTGTGCCTCGCAGAGCTGAGAGCGGCTCCAGCTGTTTACGACCTTCATAGGAAGTTTCTTTGTGCTTGCAAACGAGCTTTGCATTTATTTTTCTTCTATTTTTGACAGACGTCTGTCGTGATCTCTGTCTCTATCTCGGACTTGACTTTTTTTCAAACCCGCTAACTAAAGATAGCCTGCCCATATCAGACTTGCTTACTACACCCTCCAGTGTCCTGTTTTAGAAAGCCAGTTTCAAATAGTCAGGATACCCAAGTCTGGCACTGCTGACAAATGTTACCAACCAGCTGACACAGCTAGCACAGAGCTACAGATGTTACTAAAAGTTATTTTCAAAAGACGTGTGAATGAAATGTTCCTACATAAGGTGGAGCGTGAGGGAAAGGGGGCTGTTCCAAGTGAAACATTTTAGGGACTTGTGATTGTATCCTGTTATGTTCTGAAAGATTCCTGCAACGCTTCATTCTAAGAGTGAGGAAGACTCCAGTGCAGCAGCACGAGTCTGTTTTCAGGAGTTACCGAGGCTGGAGGTGATTAATAATAATAATAATAATAATAATAATAATAATAAATAATGATTAATGCTGTGAACACGTCACACGTGCAGTTTGAAGGTTCAACCTTTGGTTAATGAATGGTTCTAAATTGGTTAGTTAGTGTTAATGTGGGCCATGCAGGGTTATTACAGTTAACTACAAGACTTTTTAGTTCATAACATAAAACGAAACATTTTCAAACAATAACGACTAAACTGAACAAAGAAGCTCTTTCTGGAAAACGACTCAAACTAAACTGAATCAAAAGCAAAAAGTCCAAATGAAATAAAACAAGTTAGAAAATAGAAAACGATGATAACATTACCCTAAAGTCAGCCCTGTGGACATGTTTCTGACACAGAACCTGCAGAAAGCTTGTTTAAATGTAGCCCAGTTAAAGCTGTGTCGTACCGTCCACAGGACGCCAGCAGCAGACTCACTGGAGCAAGGCTGCACTTATCTGTGTACTGTCACCTGGATGATGACCAAACGTTTCTCCCACTGAAACAGATGAACAGAACCAACCTTTTGGGATGTCCTGACCTGGACTGAGCATGAACTGCACTCTGAGCAGAAACATTTCTCTGCGGCTGCAGGCAGACTCATTGAATCAGTGACTCACTGACAGAGTGGGCTCAGCTCTTTGATCAGAGCGTTATCATGATCTGGAGACTGCTCAGTGCTCTGCCACAGGAGGAGCCTGTCAGTGATCCAGCTCATTACATCTGATCGTTCTCAGTGTGTTGTTGGTGTTTCGATGGCGAGGTGATTCTTAGTCTGACGTGTCCCGCACACAGGAAGGACAAACAGGAGGAGTGGAGGGATTCTGCTTAAGTCAAAATGTCCTATATCTACCAGTGGCTGGATGTGCCGTGGGGAGACGGAGATATGGGTATGTTGGACGTGAGACTGTGTGTGGGTCTGTGGTGTGTGCTGCAGTGACAGCTGGACGTGCTGACGCCCTGCTACACAACAAGTAAACATCACGTTTCTCGTTAAGTGCAGTTCTTTGTGATTCGTCCTGTTTTCTACCTTAATTGCAGATTAAGCAGCAATTTCAGGAGCAGGACCACGCCTCCAAACACGCTCCTTCCTATATAGGCTCCCCCAGTTCTGCAAGCTGTTCATTCTCGTTTACGTGCCCCACCCACCCTTTTCAATTCTTTAACTTCTTCTATTAAGTACACGGGGATCTGTCAGCCCGGGAGCTGTCGCCGATCCCCTTCGACGCCTTCCCCAAACCACAGCTCATGTCCAAGCATCACCTTTACCTACTAAAATGCTGTCAAACATAAAGTGAGGACGTGGGCCGAGCGAGTGAAATGTTCTATAAGAGCGATTTAAGCCACGATTATGTCGACTATCAAAATTGTCGACGACTGATTTAATAGTCGACGCGTCATTTGAAGCTTTGTAAGATCCCAAAAGACGCAGGAATAAGTAGTAGGATTTAAGAGTGTAATAACGGACTGAAACAGAAGATGGCAGCACTGCATGTACAAGGATGCCAGCTGCCGTTAAACCCCGAAGAAGAAGCAACTCCGGTATCGTCGATATGTCCAAATTCAGGCCGCATCCTTTGAAGGCCGATTACGTTACAGCGATGTGACGAAGGCTTTCCAAATTCAAAGACTTATGCAAATGCAGCCGACAAATGCGTCCTACTTTTCCCCAGATTTAGCACGGCCCAGCCAATTCCAGTTTCCAACAATGGTTTTAATATTACTCTTCTTAATCTTTCTGTGTCACAAAATAAACGTTTAACATATTTTCAGGCGAGAATGTAGCTGTGTAAACCTCAAATATCTGCTCAGTTTATCAAGACACCACATATTTTCAAAAGTGCTCCGACGTTTTCGGAGACGTCTGTTACCCACTAGCTCGATAGCTAGCCGGGGGGTTCAATGATCACTCGAGCCGACGAGGATTGCAGACGCCCGTCAAATCGTTTTCAAACCCCCCGTGGACTTTCGCTATTTGGGTTAAACATGATATATGAAGAAGGGGTGACTGTAGCTCAGGTGGTAGAGCAGGTCATCTACTGATCGGAAGGTTGGTGGTTCGATTCCTGGCTTCGCCTAGTCTGCATGCCAAGTATCCTTGGGCAAGATACTAACCCCAAATTGCTCTCCGATGCATCCATCGGAGTATGAATGTGTGTGAATGTTAGCTATAAAGCACTAAGAGAGATGTGCTTGTGCGAATGCACAAGTTGTGTAAAGCGCTTTGAGTGCTCAGATGAGTAGAAAAGCGCTATATAAGAACCAGTCCATTTACCATATATAAGTCACTTAGATAACTTAAAAATGTTATTGTTTGGCTTTTTTCAGTATTTTATTTGTTCCTGAGTAAATCAGTTTGGCTGAGATTAAAGTTATAGTTTTTACACAGCTGAATAAACGTCAAGCAGACAGCTGATTATCAGAAGTGTGAGATGCTCGAGAATTTACTCCGGTGTCCTGTTATATTTTAGATAGCAAGGAGTTTATTAAACTTCACTGAAACAATCTGCAAATGTCATTAAAATTTAATAAACTATCATCTTGTCTTTATTTTTAGTTAGCACAGACCTTAAACACTTAAAGCTGTAAGCTAATGATAGTTATATAAGTGCGCAGTTTTACATCCAATGGATGATGATCTGATTAGTCGACTATCAAAATAATAGTTTGTGGCAGCCCTGCCACAAGAAGATCCTTACACTATAGTGGAGCATGGAGCCACGTGCCTCCAGTGTGTGTGGGATTCAAAGCTTTCCTGCTGTGGTTCAGTGTCAGGCCGCACGTGCACATGTGATGTGTGTTCATGGGTCGCAGAGAAGGGAGATGCTCTACTGCTCAGTGTTCACCAACACAACAGCAGGGTGTCGTCACAGAAGTCCTCACATGGACAAACATGTTACTGTGTCATCGTGCTTATCTTCAGCCTGACAGTTTGAAAGCACATCAGTCATTGCTGAGCTCAGGCTGGTGCTCTGTTTTCCACTTTCATGTCTGCATTTTGTCTGTGTGTGTTTTCAGGGTCCTGGGCAGATCGGTCTCCTCTCCATGAAGCAGCTTCTCAGGGTCGGCTGCTCGCCCTGCGCACTCTGCTGGCCCAGGTAACGACGTCGATGTGCGGCTCCGGTAACCGCTCACCAGTTTGAATAAAGCCGACACACGTGCCGTTATTCACATCTGTTTTTCAGGGCTATCACGCCAACATCGTCACCATCGATCATGTGACTCCTCTTCACGAAGCCTGTCTATCAGGACACGTGGCCTGTGTCAGAGCGTTACTGAATGCTGGAGCTAACGTGAGTATCAGCAGCATCCTTACATCTGTGTGGACGCCCCGTGTGTTTGTGTCCAGCAGCTGTTTGTGTGTCCAGGTGAACGCTGCTACCATCGATGGCGTCACTCCTCTGTACAACTGCTGCACGTCGGGGAGCGTCGGCTGTGTGGAACTGCTCCTGCAGAGCGGCGCTCACACACGTACGCGTCACACACACTTCCCCTCAGCTCTGCACGAAGCCTGCAAGAGAGGTAAATACAGCCAGCGCTCTGTTTGTGGCTGACACGTGTTAACTACAACTGTGTGAGCTTTGTGCTGTGTGTGCACACGTGCAGGTAACAGCCACTGTGTGGAGGCCCTGCTGTCTCATGGAGCAGATCCAGATCATGAAGTTTCCCACCTGGGCTCTCCTCTGTATGTGAGCTGTCTGCACCGACACACGGCCTGCTCGAAGGTGCTGCTGCACAGAGGTGTGAGTCTCCTTCACTGCAAAGCTGAGTAGCTTTACCTGATGTGTCTGCAGGGCTGTGACTGATGCTTCAAGCTTTCCTCTGAACAATCAGCTCTCAGACGCTCGTGCTAAAATGAAAGCTCCCGTAACCGTGGAAATACATCTGAAGGTGGAAAAAGTGAAAACATGAAGTCACTAACGTCTCTTAACCAGCAGCTGGGGTCATAACTCGTACTCCTTTCAGAGACCATATTACCCCAGTTCTTCAACAGCTGGTTGCCCACAGAAGCCAAGATAAGCGTAAAAATCTTGGTTCCCACGTTTGAGTGCGTCCCTAACCTTGGCCCTCCTTATCTGCTTCATATCTCCACTGTTTCCCGCTCTCTCAGATCTGCCACTCGTCTTGTTGTTCCTTGTTGTCTCCTCACTGTGGAGAGCAGAGCTTTGACTCACTTCCTCCACTCATAGGTAGGGATGGGTATTGATAAGATTTTCACGATTCTGATTCCATTTTCGATTCTGTTTAACGATTCGATTCTTTATCGATTCTTTTAAAAAAGGAGAACACTAAGGTCGATTAGCTTAGAACTTTGTTTTATATCTTCTCTTTGAACAAGATAGAAATTTAGGAGTAACATGGCCTTACAAACCCAACAGTGAGATCTTAAGAGAGCCACAGCCTACAGCTCTTCAATGGGGTGTCACAGGGTCCCCAGGAAAACAAAATCATCTGCTGTGGCAAACGGGTTCAAGCCTTTGACCACAAACTGAGTCACTGCTCGGTGACATTCGTCTATCCTGCCTGAAAGGAGACGCTACGGTAGACTGCAGCGAGAACTGCCAGCATCTGAGCCAGACTCTCTCATCATGGTCACCTAAACGCACAGTAATGGCAGGTTTGTAATAAGGCAGATCGCGCTAACATAATCTGCACTGTTGTTGATTATTTACCTGCCGCATTAACGGGAGAGGACGTGCAAACGTTACCGCTGCTGCTGGGTTGAGATTCACGAGTCTGGAGTTAAAAACACGACATTCATTTAAGGTCATCGTATGTTTGTGAGCTTTTGCATATTCGTAGTGTTTCCTCCCTTAAATGAAATATCTACTTTGCGAGTATTGCAAGTTGTCCTGTTGTCATCCGTTCTCGTAAAGTATGATCAAACTTTTGAGCCTTTGAGTCGATTACGCGCCGTGTTTCCTGCCAGGTAAATGACGCTCCGCGACGTGGTGACGTCATTCGGGGCGACTGGAATCGATAAGGGAATCGTTTGCAAACATGGCAAACAATTCCAAGGAATTGAAACGGTGGGAACCGGTTCTCAATAAGAACCAGGTTTCGATGCCCATCCCTACTCATAGGAAATATAGATTCCTGTATTTACGTCACAGCTCAAAGCCTGTTAAACTCACTTTAACACAGATCTTACTTGTTGTCAAATCTTGTTTGTTGTTTTTCTATTAAATGTATTTAAATCAATTTTTTATTGATATGTTTTTTCTTTTTGTAAGGCGCCCTCAAATAAAATATTATTATTATGATTAACTCGAGGACAGACTGTGGGGAGATGTAGATGCACTGCAAAGAGGAGTGTGTTAGGTCAGGGTTAGAGTCACGGTCATGTCAGTGTGAACACAAGAGTGCGGCTTCCTCCCGGGCGTGTTCGATAAGATAAGATAAGGTATGGAAAGATAAGGAAAGATAAGGAAAAATAAACCTTTGTTAGTCCCACACCTGGGAAATTTGTTTAACAGGCCACGTCCTAAAAAAATAAACGAGGACAGTCCGCATGGTGGTGAGCACTGCGCTCTCACAGCAGGAAGGATCTGGGTTTGATGGTTCTGGTCTTTGTGTGGAGTGTTCTCCACACCCACAGTCCAAATGCATGTATGAAGGGTTTCTTTGGTTAACCTGTCCTTGTGTGTGAGTAGAGGTGGTCTGTCAGACAAGAGCAGGTCTTTCTAAATGTGTGTCGACTGTCCGTGGTCACGTCTCATGGCGCTGTGGGTGTGTCTGATCTAGGTGCAGATGTGAGTGTGGGCAGAGGCTGCGACAGCCCTCTGCATGCGGCGGTCAGACAGGACAGCGCCGATCAGGTGTCACTGTTGCTCGACTACGGGGCGAATACCAACTTCCGAGACAGCAACAATCAGCGGCCGGTGGAGCTGGCGCCCCCTGGTGGGAAAACACAGCAGCTGCTGCTGGCCTTTGAAGGTACCGGTCACGTGCTGCTGTGGGGACTGTTATTGTGCAGAACCAGATGAAACCAAGTCACAGCAGCTCTGTCTCTGTCTCCTTCTAGCTTCTCCAAGGAGTCTCTGCCAGTTGTGTCGTCTTCAGATCAGAAAGCTGATTGGGCGATCCAGACTGAACTTGCTCCCCGTGCTTCCTCTGCCCGGCCTGCTCACTCACTACCTGGACTACAGAAGCAACGAGCAGTGACGCCACCGTGCACGCCGATATCACCGCTCTGTGGTTACACCGAGTCCGCCGACATTTCACACGAGAACACGCAGACCTGCTGCATGCTGTACTCGCTCTGCACAGCAGATTACTTTCATCGCCATCTCTGTTTTTTTCACTATGTTTGTCTTCCTTTATTTAACTTTCCTAATGACTCCTCGTGAACTGTAGGTGCTGAAACGACCGCTGTTCGCTCTGCTGGTCGTATCAGGTCTCAGTGTGTAGGTCTCGCCTTAGCTTGGCGATGGACAGTCTTCACTGTGATTGAGCTGAGCGCCTGTTTCAGCCATCATTGTAGTTTCATTGTTCAACTTCACCTGCTTCCAAGGGTCACGGAGAAGACAAAGATGTGATGACGTGAAGACTCCAGGGTGACCGACATCAGGGTCATCCTGGGGACTGGATGAATATATTTCATGGAAATGTCCCCAGTGTGATGGTCCCGTCCTCCATCATTGCTGTTACCGTCTGAATTCAGTCCAACAATACTGGATAACCCTTCATGACTTACTGATGATGATGATTTCACTTGTATTTATTCATTTCACTTCAGCTTCGTGAAGGCAGCTTTTTAATCTTTCTGAGCTGCTTGTTTTGTGATGTCATATTTATTTTGTTTTCATGTTGTGACTGCTGTAATGTGATCATTTCCCAACGTTTGGGAGGAATAAAGTGTGTCATATCTAATCCTCTTCAATTTCTTATTTCCTTGGAAAAGTTATTTATTTGAAGGTCGGGTGTGGAAATACCTCAGCGAGGTGTGTGGTTGTACGAAACATGCAGGCGTTTAATGGGTTAGTTGAGTGCTTTTCAGTGTGTTGTCCTCGTCTTTATGTGGCTTAAATTAGGCCAGGCACGTTGAGCTGTTGTACAGTTACCTGTACACACCTGTGATTCAGCTCATTCTCTTGGTACCAAGAGGTGGGACGAATCATTCTGACTTATTATCACCCCGCTCCTTTATTCTGAATGCTTTCATATGAACTCCGTGTGAATGCTACCAATGCCTACTGCTCCATTGGACGCACTCTTTACAATTATATATGACGTGGACAATGAGCCACATCCCTCCTAATGACGACCAAACCAGACAGGACCGACCTGTTGTCTCCACACCCAGTAATACCTGCTTTTAAGCCCGTGCGTGAGCCTGTCAGCAGTGGAGACCAGCACTGTCCTCCGTGCAGCAGCACAGCCCCACAGGTGGTGGTACTGCGTCTACATCTACACGGCGCCTCAGAGAGCGGCAGAGCCGGACGCGACCGAGAAACGACCGAAGAAGAAGAAACTGTTGCTAGCATGGAGAGGCACGGCGTGTCGGTGTAGGGGAGGCGGAGGTCGCTGCGTCAGCAGGAGCCTGTTCAACGTTCAGCACAAGCTAGCGACCTGTTAGCTGCTTAGTGCTAACCTGAAGCTAACGCAGCGTAGCGGCTGCTGCTAACATGAGGCTCAAAGTGGGATTCATTCTGCGGAGCCTGCTGGTCATCGGCACGTTTCTGGGCCTGTTGGTGCTCTGGTCCAGCCTGACCCCCAAAGACAACAGAGACAACCCGTTTGAGAAAAGGGTGAGTACACAGCAGGCTCTGAGCCACACCAGTGTGAGCAGTTATGACACACACGCTGTTGCACTGTGTGTTGGGCAGTCAGCGACGCTGTGGTCTGGACTCTAGCTGCTGTACAGTCGCTGCTGCTAACAGCACCGCGGCTCCCAGCATTCATATCCGCATATGTCACCATGTTGGAGTCAAAGGCGGAAGTGGGCTGTAAAAGTTGTTCCGGTATTGCGGTTTTTCTGCAAGGTATTCAAATGATTGCATGTAAACATATGACCAGTGTGCCACTGAGCCACACGGTCATGGCCAGCGGGAGGTTGTTGGTTCAATAACAGCCGGAAACGCAGATCCTTTTTGGGTTATGTAAGAAAGGGCACCCGTGTGGAGATTGCGTGGACCCGGTCCCGAGGACGTGTTCTGGCACTTCAGCAGCTCCCGGTGCCTCAGTCACACCTCAGAGGCTTTTGTCCCTACAGGAGCAGTGCACGCCGCAGCCCACAGTGGGACACCTGTCCGTGTCAGCTGTTTAATGGTGTAGCCAGCTCTGCAGTCACGCTGGTGTGGTCAGAGGACAAGTGTCCAGCACGTCCTCTTTATTGGTGCCAGAACAGGTGAAGCCCTGACCTTACAGCGCTGTCCAACACAGGAGACAGACAGGCGGCACCATCTGCACTGTTGTCACGTCTTCAGGACGTTCAGGCCTCTTTGGCTGGAGGCAGGTGGAGGTGGAGGGCCTGGTGCAGGGTTTCACACCGTTATTGGATCTGGTGTAAGGAGGCTGCCACAGAAATGGTGTCACCTCCACAGGGCCGGGCTATATGGACGAAAGACGTATCCCAGTTGTTTTTGTCACATTAGTGTATATTGGTACATATGATGACAGTTGCTGTGGTGGTGGATGGATGGGGGGTCGGACCATTTCCAGGGATTTTCCCTACAAATGCTCAAAGTACTAAAAAGGAGTTATTTTTGATAGTTTGCTGATAATCCATCCATACTTACAGTTACTGTAGGATGTTTTTGAATGCTGGACTGGTGGAGTGTTAGTGTATTAGCAATTTTAGGGCAGTAAATGAGTCTTTCTGCCACGGCTGACAGACACCAGCCTGGTGCAGAGAGGCTGTGTGGGTGCTGGGCCTCTCTCTGAACATGGATTCAACTCTGTTGTTGTTTCTTGTTGGTATCAACATCACACCGAGTCTCTTGAACAGTGTGATGTTAGACAGCTAACAGGCAGCACCATCACAGACTCCGTGCTGTGGTCTTCGGTGTGCTGAGGTTGTCCTGCGAGCTTCAGACTGCTGCCTCTCTGCCAGCTTGTGTCACAGTTTGCTGGTGAAGAATCAACGGAGCGATCACAGCTGTTTGCAGCTACTGGTGATATTTAATTTTTAACACGAGCTGCTTATGAAACCCACCTGTAGTCGTGTACCTGCTGTGGTGTGTCGTCTGGGCCACCAACCTTCAACACTGGGTAATGCGCCCCCTGGTGGTTTGTACTGAGGGTGAGAGAGCCTCTCTCTCCATGAACCGTGACCCCTCAGAGCGGTTCACGACGTCATTGCTGATCGGACCTTCGTGGCCAACTCTAACAGGGTTTCATCTGATTTATCTTACTGGAAGCAGCGGTCACAGGCAGCGTGCACAACGTGTTTATGTGGGCTGTAACCACAACGTGTTATTACTAAATAAACAGTGCATAGAAGAACAATGAGCTCCTGTGCTCCTTCAGTGTTGGGAGTGAGTCTGAGGTTTGATGTGTGTCCTGGCAGCGGTGAGGCAGATACATGATTTAGTACACACATGCACGAAGAGTGTGCCTGCACCCACTAAGTGTTGGCTAAACACAAAACATTATTCTTCTAATAAGGTAACCTGGCTCACACTGAGGGAGTCCAGCAGCTTCCTTCACTGGGAGTTTAGTTTCCACCGCTGTGTCTTTTTCTGAAACCCACCGTCTGCTCGGCTGTTTGACGTCAGCTTGGAGGGGCTGAACCTGGACCAGACCAGATCATCGAACAAGGGGAGGCGGGGTTTATTCTGCGTTGTCAATTTAGACAGACGGGAAGCTGCAAACATCCATCGCTGACTTCTGTGAATGAGGGAAGACTGAAGCAGGCTGACCAACACATGCTCACACACATTTATTACCAACTTGTTTTTATTTGTTGGCGTGCTGAGGTTTGAGAGCTGCTCGCACTCCGCCAGTTTTACACATGCGGAGCTGCAGATTCGCTGAGCGAGTCGTACCAGGCTGTCATCATGTTAGGCTAACGGTGCTAAAGAGCAGCTTTGTTCCTGCTGGAGCAGGTGAGTCCCCGAGCCTGTGAGCAGCTGTATTTAGTCCAGTCACCCAGTCCGGCCCCGGGGATGCTGGAGCCTGCTGTCACAGAGTCGACGCAGTCACACCTCATTGTGTTTGTGTAGTTGTGTTTCTTTTGATTTGGTTTCAGGGACACAAAAGGAAAAGCTACAGTTTAAATCAACACACACTAACAGATATATCAGAATAATAAACATATAAATCCATAAAGCACAAAACAAAATGATTAATGATTAATGCTGACAATCCATTTGTTCACATTATGACAGACGAGCTGAAGTCTGCACATTTGGAAGCACAGCCCCCCCTTGTGGTGGAGCAGCATTATTTCTGATCTGGTGCACTAACCATATGTTTGAATCACGTTTGATTATCAGAATTTAACATCTGGAACAGCACAGTGATGATATTGATGTGCTTTTCTCTGCAGAACCTTTCGAGTTTGTTTGGTTTTGATTCGCTCGTGTTTGTGACCCGCAGGGCGCGCAGACAGAATCGCTGGATTTAAGTGTCTCGGCTGCTTTAACTCTCTGAATGTGTTTCAGTATAGGACACGTGTTTAATATCCATGTCTGTTGTGTTTGCAGGATGACAGCTTGTTGCCCAAAGGTGAGCTTGCAGAGCAGTTTAAGCCTGTGATGCCCTGGCCTCATGTGGAGGGGGTGGAGGTCGACCTCGACTCCATCAGACTGAAACACGGTGACGACTGACTTTTGTTTTCTCCTGCCAAAGACTTAAAGTCTAACTTTATTAGCACTTGTCTGCTGTGGTCCTGTGTCATCTCTTGGTTTGTGTTCAGGGGGGGCCGACCTTCCCAAGGATTTAAAGGAGCAACCCAACCAGAAGCAGGTGATTCAACAGCAGTACGTGACATTCAGACCTCACACACACGCCTACACTAGCCCCGTCCTGAAGAAAGGTATCCTGGGAAATTTTGAGCCTAAGGAGCCTGAACCTCCAGGGGTCCCCGGGGGACCCGGAGAGGGTGCCAAGCCGTTCGTCCTGGGTGCAGAGTACAAAGACTCGGTTCAGGCCTCCATCAAAGAGTTTGGCTTCAACATGGTTGCCAGTGATATGATTTCACTGGACAGAACAATCAATGACATACGCCACGAAGAGTAAGTACTGCTTATGTCTGCCATCTTTTGTGCTGCAGTCACATGAACCTGATTAATATTACAGGAGATAAACTTTAACCCTTTAAAGCCGGTCAGAGCAGCACGCTCTGTTTTGCGTAACTATTTTTAAATCCCTGTAGCTCTGCAACCACGTGAGCTAGCGCAATAATTGTTTTTTCATATGAAACCGGAGGAGTTGTACTTACATCTTATGCCATCAGCTTGTCCTTGGTCACAGTTTCCTTCCACATGTAGCTTTGCAAAAACTGCATAAAAAGCACTTGCAGCAACAAAAACATAATATTCCAGAAACACGCTTTGCCGATCCGATCAGCTGTTTGTAACACTTCCTGCATCCATCAGCGCGAACTATCACATGTCCGCCATGACCTGCCCGAAACCGGAAGTGACATCATTTTTGCGGAAATGTAGTTTTTTACCTTCAGGGCCTCATGAGCCTATACTGGTGTTTTTAAAAGTTATGTTTGACTTTATGACTTTCTGTGTGGTTTCTGGGATGCTTAGGACTCATATTGCACTGCTGGAAATAGTTTATTTTGATGCACATGCTGCTTTTTTGCAAATTTGCAATATAATATTTATTTTAGTTTTTCCTGCAGTATATAAAAATTGGTGTATTTCAAAAATAAAACTATGAAGACACTGAAAATAAATTTCCTGTGGTGGGAAACTATTTTGTGCAACTTTTTTGTATTTACAGTTTTGAGGGATAAGCCTCTTAAATTTCTCTAACTAGAAATATATGTTAAAAAAACAAAAACGATTTTCTATTTTTTTGTAGTTTATTGCACTTTTTTGCAATTTATGTAATCACTATGCACTTAATGCAGACATATTATTAACATTTAGGCTATAATGGTTGTATTGATGTATATCAACTTGAAATGCTCCCAAAAATGGCTCCACAGCATGTAAACATATAATATAAGCTCTGGTGGACTTGGTTCTATGGTAGGTCTTAAAGGGTTAATAGCCACAGGAAACAGCGATCGTCCTCCTGTAACCTCACTCAGGGAAAAACACGTTTAATCAATCAGGAAATGATACTGAATCATGGCGAGTGTGCACACACGTGTTTCTCATAAACAGAAAAGCGACACATCATTAAGTACACCGTATCCTGTGTTCTGAGTGCAGAAATGGGCGCGATGACCAAATCACTGTGGCTGATTTCTAACACGAGCAGAGTGTAGAGTGACACAGGTGCTGCCTTACAGCTGACTTTATCGCTCAGGTGAAGTGAGAACATATATGTTTCCACTCAGATCCTCGTACAGGCTGCAAACTAATCAGGTGAATTATGTTCGTGTTTGTTTCTGCACGTACGAGTCAGGCTGTGGGTCCTGCTGCCCTGAAATGCACCGTGAGCCTCGTTCTCACACACACATTGTGCACATGCTTTCTCTGTGCCTTCGAACTTTAACCTGACGCTTACACACTCGCGCTCTGATGGACGCAGCGCTGAAGCGGCCGACTATTAGATGGCGCCTGTGTCACAGTGTCGATGCACCGTTTAAACAAGTTTTACCGTGTAGGAGTTGCGTTGGTGCAGCGAGACTGAACTACGCTGTGCAGCAACAAGGTTTCTCATGGCACACCGTGTCCTCTGTGCAGGTGTAAGTACTGGCACTACGACGACAGACTGCTCACATCCAGCGTGGTCATAGTCTTCCATAACGAAGGCTGGTCAACGCTGATGAGGACTGTGCACAGTGTCATCAAGAGGACTCCTCGCAGGTACCTGGCTGAGATTGTCCTGATAGATGACTTCAGTAACAAAGGTGGGTCTGTTTTCCTCCCTCCAGGAATAAAAACATCATTTTAGATGCATGTTGGTTCCACTGTGAACCAGGGCTGCCACAAACGATTATTCTGATAGTCAACTAATCAGATCATCATCCATTGGACGTAAAACGTACAGCTTATTGCACCAGCAGCATCTGCTCTTATATAACTATCATTAGCTTACAGCTTTAAGTGTTTAAGGTCTGTGCTAACTAAAAATAAAGACAAGATGATAGTTTATTAAATTTAAATGAAATCTGCAGATTGTTTCGGTGAAGTTTAATAAACTCCTTGCTATCTAAAATATAACAGGACACCGGAGTAAATTCTGGAGCATCTCACACTTCTGATAATCAGTTGTCTGCTTGACGTTTATTCAGCTGTGTAAAAACTATAACTTTAATCTCAGCCAAACCGATTCACTCAGGAACAAATAAAATACTAAAAAAAGCCAAACAATAACATTTTTAAGTTATCTAAGTGACTTATATATCATGTTTAACCTGAGTAGCGAAAGACGGCGGTGGGTTTGAAAACGATTTGCCGGGAGTCCGGTGTTCTCACGGCTCTAGTTAGCCTAGCCCCCGGCTAGCTATCGAGCTGGTGGGTAACAGACGTCTCCGAAAACGTCGGAGCGCTTTTGAAAATATGTGGTGTCTTGATAAACTGAGCAGATATTTGAGGTTTACACAGCTACATTCTCGCCTGAAAATATGTTAAACATTTATTTTGTGACCCAGAAAGAACAATAAGAGTAATATTAAAACTAACTAGCTGCCGCCATTGTTGGAAACTGAGCTGGGCTGCGCTATGAATTCTGGGACACAGCTTCTTCTTCTTCGGGGTTTAACAGCAGCTGGCATCCTTGTACATGCAGTGCTGCCATCTTCTGTTTCAGAGAAATGAAGCACGGACACATGTCAGTGTATTTGCTACAGCACGCTGCACTCAGCTCTGAGCCTGTGGAGCATCAAAGAGAGAAAAGAAAGTGAGAGGACCAGACGAGCTGTACTGCTGACTCATGCTAGCTAAGTTAGCTAATGTTGTCTGACTAGGCTGGAGTGCTAAACGTCTGTGTGATCAGCTGCTAACAGTCATGTGGCACTGAACATGTCAGCTGGTGCTGTGCAGCTGTGGGAACACATCACTGACAGGTTTGTAGCTTAAAACCATTCGCTGGAACGTTCAGGACAATTCAACTACACAGCAAAAGCAAGACACAAGTCACCAAAGTTCTTCGTGTTACTCATGCATGAGGGAGAGAACTGGACAAGCGTCGTTCCTTCGCTTGACCCCAGTCGCTCTCGTCCGCTCCCCCGTAACACTGCTCTTTTATTGTGGTTACATGAATATACAGAGGTGCATTAACATATGACGTATTCATACACACAAAGAGATGTGTGTGTGTGTGTGGCACTTAGACTAAAACTGACATAGTTACGTTTATTCTACCATAAAACAATAAGAGAAGCTACGCCCTCTCCCGCGCTGCCAGGTGTGAATGCCAGAGGAACGCTCACGAAGTCTTTGCAGACTCCTAAGGATCAATCCTCTACCAACATGTATTGATTATACAGCTCTAAGCATAAATGACAATCAACAATACAAATCTAACGATCACCAACTCGTGTCTTTGCTCCAGCATTCGTCTGTCAGCAAACCAGAACTGTTTTAGCAAATGCTCATTGGTCCCAACGCGTGTGCTAATGCTGGCTAACCATTGCACTTGCAGTCCATCTGAAGGAGCGTCTGGAGGAGTACATCAAGCAGTGGAACGGCCTCGTCAAACTCTTCAGGAACGAGAAGAGGGAAGGATTAATCCAGGCCAGGAGCATCGGAGCCAAGAAGGCCACCAAAGGACAGGTACCACGTGATGATGCTGATGATGTCTGTTAGACTTTTAATTAGCAAACAGATCTGAATTTAAAATAAATACAGTGCAGTACTGTGTGTAAGAGTACTCTGTGTTAAATTTACAACGTCGAAGAGAACGTGCGGCCGCTGCAAACAGGAAACTGTTCCAGCTCAGCTGATGGCGCTCTGTTGTAGAAGGTTCTCACGTTCTGGCACTGCTGCAGTTGGTTCCATGTGATGTAACTGTGTTTTGTTTTGTATGTGCACTTTATTACTGCAGAACCAATTTCATATAGTAAGAAAGTAAACTGGGCTCCCATCTTTAAATAAGTGTCAATAACTGACTTGTAAAAGTGCCGACTGGCAGCCAGCAGTCCTGTCAGTGATCCTCTGCATCGCCGACAGTCCGACGAGCTGATGGGAGATCAGCTGACAGAGAAAAGCATGTAGAGGACACGGGCACAGTGCAGAGGAGCGTCCACAAACAGAGGCTCAGTCGTTCTGGAACACACACGACTCATTTATCAGCAGAGTGAGAACTTTTAGTTTCTCCTTTTCAAACTGCAGATAACAGGAGGCAGGCGTCGTCTTTGTGACGTGAAGTTTAAACATGCTGGAGAAAAACCACTGAGGTTTGTCACAGTGTGACTCCGAGCATACAGCCAGTGAGAGTGGACACAGACACGGCACTTCATCGGTCCACGCCTGCAGTTAAACCCTCGTTTGCGTCGTGTGACACCGAACACACTGCCAGATTTGCAGATGCAAACTTGTTCTGTGTCGTGTACACACACTGAAGGCGTTGTGTGTTTTTGCTGCTGACATCAATGAACTGGTCCTTCTGTTTCTGAGCAAGAAAAGGAAGAATATCACGAGTCGGCAGATTTCATGACCCCGGAGCTGCTGTCGTACAGATGTCAGGATGTCAGTGGGCGCGTGGAGCTGTCGTTGCTGACTGAGCAACATTTAGAGGCTCAGATTAGCAACATTTCAATGGTTTCCTTTTTAAAGGTGCTGGTTTACCTGGATGCTCACTGTGAGGTCGGGATCAACTGGTACACTCCACTGATCGCTCCCATTTCAAAGGACAGGTAGTACGCACACAGACACACACACACACACAGACACACACACACTCCTCGTGCCTATGGTACGACAGCTTTTCTCCGTGCCCCTGGTACACTGCGCAGAACAACCTTGCCACCCACACAGACACACAGTGTAGCCTCATGTTATAACAGCTGTCATGGCTGTGAAGCTGTGTGTTAACCTGCAGCTTGTTGTTTTACTGATGTGACAGTTTCAGTTTCTCTGTTTCAGTTTCTCTGACTTCAGATTTACAGACGTTATTATTACGACATTATTTGTAATGTTGCTCCAGATTGATGTTAAATCACGATGTTCAGACTTTCAGCTTTAATTCGACGGCTTTGAGTAATTTAGTCGGCCATCTTTGTTAATCCCCAAAGTTTGTTATTGCAGCAGCAGATTCACACAAAGACACAAAACAGACGCACTTTAGAGGCTCAAAAGTCACCGACTGAACTATCATCAAGTCAAATTTAAGATTTATTTTTAAAGTAAGACAAAGATATGAAATGTGATGAACCTCAGGTCTGTGTCTCGGACAGATGAGCGAACTCGCTAACCGCGAAGCCGTCTGTGACTCTGCGATATAATCTACATATAATCTGGATATAAGACGGCTCTGATTCAAAACACATCAGAATAACATGGATCCAACTGTTTAACGTTAAAATGGCTCAACAATGTGACACAGACGGTTTTAATCTCATGGCCGATCAGCGGCTGAGTACCTGGAGCTGTATTCATGGACCTCGGTGAGTTAGCTACCCTCCACCAGTCCTTTGACATTTTATGCTCTTTAATCAGTTTGTATCAGAAAGGTCTGACGGCGGTCCAAGGACGCGTCGTCGTGCCGCCGCGGCTGCTGACTGCAGCTCGTCTGCTGCATCACTTCTGCACTCTGAGCCACACACTCCTTCACTTTCACAGCGCTGTTATTGAAAAGCGGCACATCCAAAGCTTGTGTGTTTATGTGTATGTAGGACAGTGTGCACAGTGCCGCTGATAGACTATATAGATGGTAACGAGTACAGTATGGAGCCCCAGCAAGGTGGAGACGAGGACGGCCTGGCTCGGGGAGCGTGGGACTGGAGCCTGCTCTGGAAGAGAGTGCCGCTTAGCCAGAGAGAGAAGGCCAAGAGAGCGCACACCACGCAGCCTTACCGGTACACACAACAGCCGCTCGTTAACACTGACCTCTGTTCTGTTTGTCTCCACCCCCACCCCGCTGGCACCTTTCCCTGTGTCTGTCTTTCCTGCTGTTGTCCCCTTCATGTACACCCCCCCTCTCCACGTGTGCTGTATGCGTGGCCTCTGTCAGAACGGTGTGTACGGTGCCTCTGATCGACTCTGTCCACGGCGAGACGTTCACCTTTGAGGCCCAGGGTGGAGGCGACAGCAATGGTTTTGCTAGAGGCGCCTGGGATTGGAGCATGCTGTGGAAGAGAGTCCCTCTGGGATCCAGGGAGCATGCACAGAGAAAAACTCAGACTGAGCCATATAGGTACACAGTCACTCCTCACAGCAGTGCAGCCTTAACAGAAAACGCTAATCGTAAAGTCATGTCAGCCGTGCGTGTGTCGAGGTGACGGTCATGATGTGATTCGTTGTTCAGCTGTCTGCTTTTGGGGAATCGCTGCACACGTCTCTCTTCCACCCCTGGAGGGGAGGAGCTGGTTGTCGACTCCACTCTTTGTTCAGTTAGCTTCCTCTCAGGTGTCTCTGAGTCTGTCTGAAAGGACTCCTTCTTTCCTTTAAGTGGTCTTGGCGGCGAGCTGCGTTGCCTAAGGTGGGCTGAGTCCCGACCTGCAGGCCGTGGGACTTTGTGGGGTCTGTGGGTGAGCTTCTGGTGTGAACTGGGCTCGGACTGGGGCACCATCACTCCTTTTTTCTGTCTTCACATTTCCATCCGTCCTCCTGTCTTTCACTCTTGTCTCTGTCAGTGTTCATTATTACGTCAGCAGGGCCTGACCACGTAGTCACATGATTACAACGAAGGTTGTTTCGGGCTGAGGACTGTGTGTCTTTGTCCCTGCAGGTCTCCAGCCATGGCAGGAGGTCTCTTTGCTATAGAGAGAGACTTTTTCTTTGAGCTGGGACTGTACGACCCTGGACTACAGATATGGGGAGGCGAGAACTTTGAGATATCTTACAAGGTAGACTTTGTTTGTCCGTTCATGTTCATGGCTGATGGATCCCTGCACGGTTTAAACATGGTTACTGTGACTCTGTGTGCTGGTCCAGATCTGGCAGTGTGGGGGCCAGCTGCTCTTTGTGCCCTGTTCTCGCATCGGCCACATCTACAGACTTCAGGGATGGCAGGGCAACCCTCCGCCAGCACATGTTGGATCCTCGCCGACTCTCAAGGTAAAAGCAGACAAACGTGTGAATGCATTGAAACTTGTACAGCGCACATCTTCTGTTTCTAGTTTCCACAGAGTCTCTGTCTACAGAAAGGTGTTGCTGCCATCTGCATGCATGGAGCCAGGTTCAATAGCAGATGCTTTTGCCATCCTGCCCACAGTCACCGCTGCACCTGATGTTCCTTCATCTGCATGTGTTGTATTTGTGTTTGCAGAACTACGTTCGTGTTGTGGAGGTTTGGTGGGACGACTATAAGGACTACTTCTACGCCAGCCGCCCTGAAACTCTGACTCTGGCCTACGGAGACATCAGTGACCTTAAACGATTCAGGTGCACAAAAGCCTGAGTGAACGCCCACTCAGGACATAGTGTAGCACTGACAGGATGTTTTCCTTCAGCTGTGCAGTGTGATTGTCTGATTTACAGCCGACGGGTCGTCTTCATTTAGGGAAAAACAGTTTAATGTGAAGGAACACAGAGTCAGTGGTCACAGCTCGCACAGACATGGCTGTACACTTTGTAAACTGTAGTGGGTACGATCACATCATAAAGGTTTGTGACTCCATCGCTGTGGAAACGTCAAACACTGACCTGCGCACCCTTTATCATGCTGCAGCGTAAACGTTGTGTGTTGCAGGTGTGCAGTAAACATCCAGTCTGCACTAACATGTCGATTATGTGAGCTGAGGATGAAGCGTTTTTCTGGATTCATCTTCAGCTGCAGACCTCACAGCTGATCTCATGTGTGCTTGTTGCAGGGAGGAACATCGATGCAAAAGTTTCAAGTGGTTCATGGAGGAGATAGCATACGACATCCCACTGCACTACCCACTTCCTCCTAAAAATGTAGAGTGGGGGGAGGTAGGCGCGCTCACACACACACTCTCGTCATAATGCTGTCTCTAGCCGCTCACCCTAACCATTAAAGATGAAGGCATAACCCTGTCTGTGGCCCTAAAACCACAGTTTGAGTTTGAGTCTCCCACTCGTGTGGACGGGCGTTTAGCCCCCGTAAGGCACGCTTGGCCAGCTCCAGGCCTCGAGGGCCGGTGTCCTGCAGGTTTTAGATCTCACCCTGGGTCAGCACACCTGAATCACAGGATGAGTTCATTACCAGGCCTCTGGAGAACTGCAGGAAACGTTGACATCATTCAGCCTTTAAATCAGCTGTGTTGCATTAAGGACACATCTGCAGGACACCAGCCAGAGGCCTGGAGTTTGGACACCACTGCCATGAGGGCTGCTGGTCCCCACAGGCCTGCCAGTATAAACATGTTTCACACACACATGCTTCATTGTCGCTGTGACTGCAGATCCGGGGCTTCGACACCAGCTACTGCATCGACAGCATGGGACACACTAACGGAGGGAACGTGGAGCTGGGCCCGTGCCACAGGATGGGTGGAAACCAGGTAATCAAACGTGACGTGGCTCTTTGTTTTCATCTGGTGTGACGACAGGAGCCAGTGTTACTGTGATCAGTTAAAGTGACAGCCGGCTGCTTCTGTAGATGAAAGCTCGGGTTCCTCCCCACGAGTGTGCTCTCCTGCCTCGTGTCACAGACAGGATGAGGCAGGCTTTACGTGTCCAGTCTCTCACCAACATCCTGACTCTGGTTTTCAGCTGTTCCGCATCAATGAAGCCAACCAGCTGATGCAGTATGATCAGTGCCTGACCATAGGAGGCGACAAGTCTGCCATCATCATCACACACTGTGAAACCAACCAGCACATGGAGTGGAAGTACTTCAAGGTGAGACACACATGAGGAAACATGGATGTAGTGTTTGTTTGCTCAGCAGCGTGTGGAGACTGAAGCACTGAGATCACACCAACATGTAGGAGGCAGAACACAAACTGAATTTACTGCCTTTTCTCTCCTTCTGTGTCTGCAGGATCTGCATCGATTCACTCATGTGCCAACAGGTACAGCACTGCACTGACCTCATCATTTAACCACTTTATCACACATGCAGTCAGCTGCTGTTCACATTTACTTCAGAAGTGCTTTTGGTCCCAGTTTTATACACACACACACACACACACACACACACACACACACACACACACAGACACACACACACACAAGCCCGTTCAGCTATCTTAGTGAGGACCGTCATTGACATAATGGTTTCCCTGACCCCTGACCCTAATCTGGCCCCACCCACATGATGAACCTGAACCATTTCAACATTCTGGTCTTAAACCTAATTAATTGGACCAATAATTAATTCTTTTTTTAATTTGGCCCTAAACCCAATCATTGCATAACAATTAATTACAATTTCCATTTGGCTTTAATCCTAATTGGTACAGTATTACAACGTTTCAGTTACAAACTCAATTTATTAATTACATTTAAGAATAATAAAACAACGCTGTTTCTCCACATCGAAAGGAGCCAGCTGAGGAGGTTCGGCCTCTGACAAGGATGCCTCCTGGGCGCCTCCTTGGTGAGGTGTTCCAGGCATGTCCCACCACGAGGAGGCCCCGGGGCAGACCCAGGACACGCTGGAGAGATTATATCTCTCGGCTGGCCTGGGAACGCCTTGGTGTTCCCCCGGATAAGCTGGAGGAGGTGGCTGGGGAGAGGGAGGTCTGGGCTCCTCTGCTTAGGCTGCTGCCCCCGCGACCCGGCCCCGGATAAAGCGGATGATGATGGATGGATGGAATAATAAAACATAAATTAAATATACAGTTGTGGTTAAACATACTACGTACACGGTTAAAAAATACTATAGACATGATTAAAAAATGACAATCTTTCTAAAAACATGTTGATAGTGAGGAGTGATCAGAAAATACATTTGGAGAAATTCTACCCAAAAAACTAATTTGACTTTCTGAAACAAAATTCGAGCTGAAACACAAACGTGTAAAAGTGGGTATAAACAGAAGAGGAAGGCACTCTGTGCTCACTGCACTCCATCGCACAGAGCAGGTCGCTGAGAGCCTGTTTTCCTCTTTTCACTGTGTGTAACTAGACCTGAAGAAGACCTTCACGGGTCGAAACGCCGCCACATAGGCGCACAAATTCATGTTCATTTGTTATCATTTAATTTGATTTCTTTTCTCTTTAAAAAACTAAAAGGTTATTTTCAAAAACAATTCATTTTCTTTCTTTTATTTCTTTAAAAACTTATTAAAAATTTAAGTTAAAAATTTATTTTCATTTGGTAAAAAAACCCAAAAAACTCATCATGGTTGGATGGACTTCTGACTGGACCCTGGTGCGCCATGGCAGACGCCGTGGACAATCCAGGACCCAGACGCCCTACAGAGGGATGGCCCGTGCACGTGCTCCAATTGGAGGAGGGGCCCAAACGCTCATCCTAAACCATAACCTAATTTTAACCCTGACACTAAAACCACATTTTGAGCCTCAAAAAGGCTTCAAACTTGTGAGGACCGGTGAGTGTGTCCTCACAAGTGACTGTTGGTTCTCACAAGTATAGTAGGATGCAGCTCTCGGTCCTCACAAAGATAGCTAAACAGGAACACACACACCATTCATGTTTTGCCCATGCTCTGGGCTGGTCTATGGTAAATGGTAAATGGACTGGTTCTTATATAGCGCTTTTCTACTCTTTCTGAGCACTCAAAGTGCTGTACACAACTTGTACATTCACCCATTCAGACCCATTCGCACAAGCACATTTTTCCTAAGTGCTTTCTAAGTAACATTCACACACATTCATACTCCGATGGATGCATCGGAGAGCAATTTGGGGTTAGTATCTTGCCCAAGGATATTTGGCATGCAGACTGGGGAAGCCAGGGATCGAACACCCTACATGTTCGATCCCTACAACACCCTACATCCTGCAGTGTGAGTGTTGGGCAGGATGTAGACCAGACCAGCACAGAAGGTCCTGGTTTGTTTTTCATTACCCTGCAGAGTGACCCCCTGCAGAGTGACCCCCTGCAGTGTGACACTCTGCAGGGGGTCACTCTGCAGGAGTGACACCCTGCACGCTCACAGCAGTAATAATCGTGTCCACAACAATCACTGTTAAAGTCTGAAGGGCAGCCTTCCCACAGTTGTCCTCAGTGCATGTGGACAGCACTAGTGTGTAGACCAGGGGTGGAGAACTTCAAGACATGTCTAAAACCTGCAGGGCCTGGAGGTCCCCACCCCTGCTGTGTGTTTTGTAGGTGGCCTGTGAGCGTCCGTCAGTAATCCCGCTGCTGTATTCTCCTTATAGGAAAATGTCTGGACCGCTCCGACCTGCTTCACAAAGTGTTCGTATCAGACTGTGACACCAGTAAAACCACTCAGAAATGGGAGATGAATAACATCGTGGCTGTGTGAGGACATCTGTCCCTGCGATCTGCTTAAAGGAAAAGTACCTGACACCCAGGTGTTGGTGTACCTCCAACAAAATGAAGCCCAAATGGTTTAACTGTTGACATCGGCCCAAATGTGAAGGTTGTTCTGACAGAAGAAGAGTTTGATCCAGAGCTGCTGGATGAACAGGAAGCTGTCCCCGGTGGTTGTTTACACTGTCTCTGTCCTCTCAGGCTCTCAGGGCTTTTCTAATTTTCTCATTGCATCTGTGAAATGAATCCCATCTTAAGATTATTAGGTCTGTTTAGTCCTCGGCCAAACTGATGAGCTGGCTTACCAAAGAGTTTAGACTTCATCATCATCATCATCATCATCGGTGTGGTTTTTAGTCTGCTGCTGAAAAAAGACCAGGATGAAGAAGGTCCTCAGTTTATCTGAGGAAAAGAGCGACCAGCAGCACATGTTGAAGAATATTTGGACGCGGTGACTCGCTGCTGTTGTTTGCTTTGATTTGGTTTTATTGGAGTCGTCACAAACAAACCCTCGTCTGGCCTCAGTGTGATTCTGATTGCACAGGCTCAGTTTGGCTAATTGGTGATTTTATTTTCATTTACCAAAATGTTAAAAAGGCAAAAAAACCCAGGATTTCCTCCCCTTCGCGTCCCTGAGCCGCGGCAGCGTTTCCTCCCTCTGTGCTGAGCTTTCAGCGTGAACTCCTGAACTTTACTGCTTTGCTCCTCAGTCTTCATTCACTCTGACATACACTGGGATACTCTAAAGGATGTGTGGGCCGCCGTCTTACCGACAGTCTGGATGAGAAGTATAGATTAGTAGCTGACCAGTACTGTGACTCATTAATAATCGGGGTGTGGTTGGAGGATTATTAACATGTAAAAAATGCACAATTATTGTGGTTAAAAAAAGATGTTTTTGTTTTGTGTGCAGCAGGGGGGGCTTTGGTGTTTGGATGATCATGTATGCAATGTTTTGTACTGTGTAAATAATCATTTCTAAAGATGATCGTGATGATTTGTGGAGGCTTGAGTGATCGTGTAAATAGCTAACTTATAGCAGAGATTTCATAATATGGGCTGAGGAAATAAATGAGCTGATTTTTACAACTATGACTGTGTGACTGAAGTGAAACATCAGAAACTGTGCAAGGTTGCTATGGATACGACCCCTCCCACAGGCCAAAGATGTGCAGCGGTATGGACGCGAGCGGCGACACAGCCTGCAGTCTAAAGCAGGCCGAGCAGAAAAGGCGAGAGGGGTGGAGCTGCAGGTGGATGTGTCCACAGTGGGCTTCACTTCTGTGCTCTCGTTTCTGTTTAAAGAACAAGAATCGTTTCTTTTGGTGAAAAGGTTACAAACAGAAAAAGGATTGAGAGGAAAAACCTAAAATACACGAACAGACAATCGTAAATGCTCCTGTGTCATTAAGATGAAACAGTGATGAGAAACTTGGCCCATTAAACAACATTAAATTGGTTGAGTTAGCTGCAGTTTCTTCCTGATTAAAGGGAGTTTTCCGTCCCATTGTTGGCTGCTGGGCTTTTCTCCATTTTGCCAGATGTGTCTGGTGACACCACTGAGCTGAACGATCTTCATATGAAGTATTTAAAACCTTGAGACACAGCATGCTGTGTTCTGCTGTACCCCTCCATGAACATTGTGCTGA
Source organism: Neolamprologus multifasciatus (assembly GCF_963576455.1). NCBI lineage: Eukaryota > Metazoa > Chordata > Actinopteri > Cichliformes > Cichlidae > Neolamprologus > Neolamprologus multifasciatus. The sequence goes on along the minus strand of NC_140444.1, from coordinate 37,528,409 downwards.
TAATATTCATGTACTTTTACCCACAAGAATTTCTTACAGTTTGACACGGATTTACATTTTCACATAACTAATTTACAAATAATCATAAAATCATAAAAAGGAAATCAATTATTTTTTCAGTGTAATGTAAATTTGTGGTAGGCAACATCAGTGATGGGAGTAACGGCGTCACTTTTTTCAGTAACGAGTAGAGTTGGAGGTCTCGAGACCGTCTTGGTCTTGGAACAGAGAGAGGAGCAGAGGTGGAACAAGAGCAGGTGAGACACACATGTTAGTCAAATGGTTGTTTGCCAAAACTCATCAGAACATGTATCCAGTACCTAGTGTAACTTTTTAGTTTTTAGTTAAACTAGTTTAAGGTGTCCTGCACATGTGATATATATATTTTTCCTATATGAAGTCATTCTTTTTTGAACAAAACTCAAAACACAGCCTAATAAATCTTTCAGTCATTTCTCCTCCCCCCCCCCCCCCCCCCCCCAGTATCCATGACACACGACGCAACGTTCAATAATGCGTCATTTCAGAAGCGTCAGCTGTAAGTGCCGTGCTTAGAGAGTGCTTTGTAGTGAGTCAGAGTCGACTCCCATTGAGCGAGAGCCGCTCCTCACTTAAGTTCCTTTCACTGCTCAGCTCTCACACAGTGGCTCAGCTATGGTCCAATCCCTCCATACTGTGGCCAATCACATGTGAGGATATAGGATAATATCATTATGTGAAAAACAGAGAGGGTGAGAGACGCGACAGTCAAGGATCTGTCCTCCCAGTGAGTGAGACAGTAGACAGCTGTGAGGAGGGCTGTGCGAGTGCATCGCAAAAACACATAAATATGCCTGAGACCCGTAAACGAAGCAGCACCTGGCTGAGGTTTAAAGACTTTTTTGTCTCGGTCTTGGTCTCGATACCCTCTGGTCTTGGTATTGTCTTGGTCTTGGTTTAGGCGGTCTTGACTACAAGTCTAGTAACGAGTAATCTAATTACTATTCCTATCGTTACAACGCCGTTACCGTTACTAACAGGAAACTGCGGTCGCGTTACTATTTTTCAGCAAACAGACGGTTGATGCTGTCTGTAGTTTACAGCATCTTATATCAGCTGCACAGAAGTAGCTGTAAGTAATCTGGACGCTGCAGCTTTAAGCAGCTGTGCGCTCCTGCGGGCGGCGATCACTTTCTGCCTGATGATCACTTTCTGCCTGATGATCACTTTCTGCCTGACGATCACTTTCTGCCTGACGATCACTTTTTGGCACAACACCTGGAGCTCAGGGGGCAAAACAATGGCATGAGTGCTGCTGTTTGACTGAGGAAGAATAAAGTAGTCGTGGTAATGACCACATGACCACTTCAAGATGACAAAGCAACAAGGTGGCAGTTTATAAATTGTGCTGATAGGCCAGTAAAACCAGAGTCATGATAAACAAAATCTACGTGTGTTTGTTCCTCAATAGTTTCATGTTTACTGTCTGAGGACAGCGCAGCGACACCTCTCTGCTCATGAGCAAACAATAAAAATCAAACCAAAATCAGCCCGTTCATGTTGGTGGATATGCACCATGTCGACCAATCAGAACAATGATATGGCAACATGACATCTGGTTGGTTTGGAAGAGGGGGAAGATTTAGGAGTGACGGCGAGAGAGTGAGAGAGAGTTTTGAGATGTGAGAGATTTGTGACGTTTAGCATGTTTGGAGTGTGTAGTTCATGTGTTGTCTTGTGTAGTTCATGTGTTGTCTTGTGTAGTTCATGTGTTGTCTTGTGTAGTTAATGTGTAGTGTTGTGTAGTTAATGTGTAGTGTTGTGTAGTTAGTGTGTAGTTAATGTGTTGTCTTGTGTAGTTAATGTGTAGTTAGTGTGTAGTTCATGTGTTGTCTTGTGTAGTTAGTGTGTAGTTAATGTGTTGTCTTGTGTAGTTAGTGTGTAGTTAGTGTGTCGTCTTGTGTAGTTAATGTGTAGTGTTGTGTAGTTAGTGTGTAGTTAATGTGTTGTCTTGTGTAGTTAATGTGTAGTTAGTGTGTAGTTAGTGTGTAGTTAGTGTGTAGTTAGTGTGTAGTTCATGTGTTGTCTTGTGTAGTTAGTGTGTAGTTAATGTGTAGTTAGTGTGTAGTTCATGTGTTGTCTTGTGTAGTTAGTGTGTAGTTAGTGTGTCGTCTTGTGTAGTTAATGTGTAGTGTTGTGTAGTTAGTGTGTAGTTAATGTGTTGTCTTGTGTAGTTAATGTGTAGTTAATGTGTAGTTAGTGTGTAGTTCATGTGTTGTCTTGTGTAGTTAGTGTGTAGTTAATGTGTTGTCTTGTGTAGTTAGTGTGTAGTTAGTGTGTCGTCTTGTGTAGTTAATGTGTAGTGTTGTGTAGTTAGTGTGTAGTTAATGTGTTGTCTTGTGTAGTTAATGTGTAGTTAGTGTGTAGTTCATGTGTTGTCTTGTGTAGTTAGTGTGTAGTTAATGTGTTGTCTTGTGTAGTTAGTGTGTAGTTAGTGTGTCGTCTTGTGTAGTTAATGTGTAGTGTTGTGTAGTTAGTGTGTAGTTAATGTGTTGTCTTGTGTAGTTAGTGTGTAGTTAGTGTGTAGTTAGTGTGTAGTTAGTGTGTAGTTCATGTGTTGTCTTGTGTAGTTAGTGTGTAGTTAATGTGTTGTCTTGTGTAGTTAATGTGTAGTTAGTATGTAGTTAGTGTGTAGTTCATGTGTTGTCTTGTGTAGTTAGTGTGTAGTTAATGTGTTGTCTTGTGTAGTTAGTGTGTAGTTAGTGTGTAGTTCATGTGTTGTCTTGTGTAGTTAGTGTGTAGTTAATGTGTAGTTAGTGTGTAGTTCATGTGTTGTCTTGTGTAGTTAATGTGTAGTTAATGTGTTGTCTTGTGTAGTTAATGTGTAGTTAGTGTGTAGTTCATGTGTTGTCTTGTGTAGTTAGTGTGTAGTTAATGTGTTGTCTTGTGTAGTTAGTGTGTAGTTAGTGTGTCGTCTTGTGTAGTTAATGTGTAGTGTTGTGTAGTTAGTGTGTAGTTAATGTGTAGTTAGTGTGTAGTTCATGTGTTGTCTTGTGTAGTTAATGTGTAGTTAATGTGTTGTCTTGTGTAGTTAATGTGTAGTTAGTGTGTAGTTCATGTGTTGTCTTGTGTAGTTAGTGTGTAGTTAATGTGTTGTCTTGTGTAGTTAGTGTGTAGTTAGTGTGTCGTCTTGTGTAGTTAATGTGTAGTGTTGTGTAGTTAGTGTGTAGTTAATGTGTTGTCTTGTGTAGTTAATGTGTAGTTAGTGTGTAGTTAGTGTGTAGTTCATGTGTTGTCTTGTGTAGTTAGTGTGTAGTTCATGTGTTGTCTTGTGTAGTTAGTGTGTAGTTAGTGTGTCGTCTTGTGTAGTTAATGTGTAGTGTTGTGTAGTTAGTGTGTAGTTAATGTGTTGTCTTGTGTAGTTAATGTGTAGTTAATGTGTAGTTAGTGTGTAGTTAGTGTGTAGTTCATGTGTTGTCTTGTGTAGTTAGTGTGTAGTTAATGTGTTGTCTTGTGTAGTTAGTGTGTAGTTAGTGTGTCGTCTTGTGTAGTTAATGTGTAGTGTTGTGTAGTTAGTGTGTAGTTAATGTGTTGTCTTGTGTAGTTAATGTGTAGTTAGTGTGTAGTTAGTGTGTAGTTCATGTGTTGTCTTGTGTAGTTAGTGTGTAGTTAATGTGTTGTCTTGTGTAGTTAATGTGTAGTTAGTGTGTAGTTCATGTGTTGTCTTGTGTAGTTAGTGTGTAGTTAATGTGTTGTCTTGTGTAGTTAGTGTGTAGTTAGTGTGTCGTCTTGTGTAGTTAATGTGTAGTGTTGTGTAGTTAGTGTGTAGTTCATGTGTTGTCTTGTGTAGTTAGTGTGTAGTTAATGTGTTGTCTTGTGTAGTTAGTGTGTAGTTAGTGTGTCGTCTTGTGTAGTTAATGTGTAGTGTTGTGTAGTTAGTGTGTAGTTAATGTGTTGTCTTGTGTAGTTAATGTGTAGTTAGTGTGTAGTTAGTGTGTAGTTAGTGTGTAGTTCATGTGTTGTCTTGTGTAGTTAGTGTGTAGTTAGTGTGTCGTCTTGTGTAGTTAATGTGTAGTGTTGTGTAGTTAGTGTGTAGTTAATGTGTTGTCTTGTTTAGTTAATGTGTAGTTAATGTGTAGTTAGTGTGTAGTTAGTGTGTAGTTCATGTGTTGTCTTGTGTAGTTAGTGTGTAGTTAATGTGTTGTCTTGTGTAGTTAGTGTGTAGTTAGTGTGTCGTCTTGTGTAGTTAGTGTGTAGTTAGTGTGTCGTCTTGTGTAGTTAATGTGTAGTGTTGTGTAGTTAGTGTGTAGTTAATGTGTTGTCTTGTGTAGTTAATGTGTAGTTAGTGTGTAGTTAGTGTGTAGTTCATGTGTTGTCTTGTGTAGTTAGTGTGTAGTTAATGTGTTGTCTTGTGTAGTTAATGTGTAGTTAGTGTGTAGTTCATGTGTTGTCTTGTGTAGTTAGTGTGTAGTTAATGTGTTGTCTTGTGTAGTTAGTGTGTAGTTAGTGTGTCGTCTTGTGTAGTTAATGTGTAGTGTTGTGTAGTTAGTGTGTAGTTCATGTGTTGTCTTGTGTAGTTAGTGTGTAGTTAATGTGTTGTCTTGTGTAGTTAGTGTGTAGTTAATGTGTTGTCTTGTGTAGTTAGTGTGTAGTTAGTGTGTCGTCTTGTGTAGTTAATGTGTAGTGTTGTGTAGTTAGTGTGTAGTTAATGTGTTGTCTTGTGTAGTTAATGTGTAGTTAGTGTGTAGTTAATGTGTTGTCTTGTGTAGTTAATGTGTAGTTAGTGTGTAGTTAGTGTGTAGTTCATGTGTTGTCTTGTGTAGTTAGTGTGTAGTTAATGTGTAGTTAGTGTGTAGTTAATGTGTAGTTAGTGTGTAGTTCATGTGTTGTCTTGTGTAGTTAGTGTGTCGTCTTGTGTAGTTAATGTGTAGTGTTGTGTAGTTAGTGTGTAGTTAATGTGTTGTCTTGTGTAGTTAATGTGTAGTTAATGTGTAGTTAGTGTGTAGTTAGTGTGTAGTTCATGTGTTGTCTTGTGTAGTTAGTGTGTAGTTAATGTGTTGTCTTGTGTAGTTAGTGTGTAGTTAGTGTGTCGTCTTGTGTAGTTAATGTGTAGTGTTGTGTAGTTAGTGTGTAGTTAATGTGTTGTCTTGTGTAGTTAATGTGTAGTTAGTGTGTAGTTAGTGTGTAGTTCATGTGTTGTCTTGTGTAGTTAGTGTGTAGTTAATGTGTTGTCTTGTGTAGTTAGTGTGTAGTTAGTGTGTCGTCTTGTGTAGTTAGTGTGTAGTTAATGTGTTGTCTTGTGTAGTTAGTGTGTAGTTAATGTGTTGTCTTGTGTAGTTAGTGTGTAGTTAGTGTGTAGTTCATGTGTTGTCTTGTGTAGTTAGTGTGTAGTTAATGTGTTGTCTTGTGTAGTTAGCGTGTAGTTAGTGTGTTGTCTTGTGTAGTTAGTGTGTAGTTAATGTGTTGTCTTGTGTAGTTAGTGTGTAGTTAGTGTGTTGTCTTGTGTAGTTAGTGTGTAGTTCATGTGTTGTCTTGTGTAGTTAGTGTGTAGTGTTGAGGATAGTTTTGTGTTGTGTCAGAACAATGAGGCGACTGCTGTCTCCAGGTAGAAACAGCAGTGACACACCTGCTGCTGTCAGACCTGCAGGTATCAGGCTGTGATGTTTCCTTTATAGTGGACAGAAATATTTGGCACAAATAATTTGTGTGGCGTCTTATTTAATGCAGAACAGCTGATTGTTCTGTAAATAGTTTGACATGGTTAAAAAAGGGTAAAAGGTAAATGGCTGCAAATCACTTTGTTGTTTGCAAAACTTGTGCATATGATTTTAAAACTGACAATTTATATTTGCATTTAAAGTTATGAAAAACATGTTTGTGGTTGTTACAGTAACAAATATAACTTTTTCTACTCATGTCTTTGTTTCTTGTCTGAGTTTAGATCAATTATGTTAACACAGTCTGTCAAAATGAAAACATGACTGTAAATTCAGACATGTGAGGTTGTGCTGAAAAGAATGACACCAAACATGGCAAAGTAACTAGTGAAGGTGAAACGTAGAGGAAACATCAGAAGTAGTTAAAAATGGCCAATTATACCCTGGACCCCAGAGGGTTAAACACTTTTTTAAAGTAACACAATAGTTACTTTTCAAGTAATTAATTACTTTTAGAATCTTGTAACTCAGTTACTAACTCAGTTACTTATTTGAAGAAGTAACTAGTAACTATAATTAATTAGTTTTTCAAAGTAACTTGCCCAACACTGGGCAGTATATCGTTAGATGTAATGAAAAGCATCGAGCTCGTCCTCGGGTCCTCTTGTAGTTCCTCTACTCGTCCGCTAGGTCGCAGTATTAAGAAGGAACGAAGAAGAAGCAGAGGCACCGAAGAAGATTAGTTATGGCGGTTCAGGTTGAGCTGAGTTATTTGGAGACTTTCCCGTCTCACCTCAGTCCTCTGGATGTTTTGATGTTACAACCACACTTGGACCGTGTCTTCCTAAATGACACGGACCCGCCGACCGTCCTCTTCACTCCTCAGGGGCCTCAGAGCTCCGGCAGGACGGGCATTTTACTGCGTGTTCACCAAACTACCGAGGAAGAGACGGCCGACGGAGTGACCTGTCCTACAGCCAACACCGAGTCAGCGCCACGGGTCCGGCTCTTTACCAGCCGGCTCTTCCTGCGGCACCACGGGCTCCAGCAGTTCAGAGGTACCGGAACCGTCCGAGCCGTGGAGCCCGTCAGCCTGGACAGAGTCGTAGTTGGAGCCCGCGGCAGGCAGAGCCTCCGCCTGGCTGGATCGGAGCAGTTCACCGACAGGTTGCTGGAACTCTGCCGCCCGGGACACTGGCTGCTGGCTCGGCAAGGAGACCCGCTGCTGCTCCCCCGACATACGATCCTGGGAGAAGACCCAGGACAGGTGATGTTCAGAGTCAGACTGATTTAGAATGAAAGAAATGCTGTAAAATCATTTCTGTTTTCAACTGATAACGTTTGTTTTAACGAGCAACAAAAGTTCCTGTGTTTATGTTACTTCCACACGTGTTTTACTTATAGTTGACTCATGTTGTGATGCTTGTTGCTTTAGATTCACGCGTCATATTAGTAAGAAGAGGATGGAAAAGGCCCTTTATTTACTTACACTTGTAAATGTTAGAATTATGGTGAAATCATTTTGAGGCCCTTTAATATTTTAAACACAATGCGCTCATTTGGATCTTAGTCTGATGTTTATGTGGCAGCTGACTGATTGAGTACTTAAACGCATGTTATTTGTTTTGTTCAAAGCTGTGAATTCAGCGATTCACTGATTCTAATAATCGTGAATCATTTTGCACTGAGCAGCTTCTTGTTACAGCTCTAGATATGAGAATACAGACTGATTGTCTTCTGTTTTCTGTTCATGGTGCAGCATCAGCTGTTGGAGCTGCTGGTGCTGGAGTGCAGTCCTGTAAAACAGGGGAGGATCACAGCTGATACCTCTCTGGTTCTGACAGATTGCTGGGACTCAGTCACCCCCCCACCCTGCAGGCCACTCAGACTCTGTGTGTCAGACTTTGCTCATTACGCTGACGGCCTTTCTGCTGGCCCATGTCTGCTTGATAACAGGAGCGTGCTGGATTCTGGGTTCCCAGGTGTCCCGTGTCCACTGCTATGCAGAGTGGAAGTTCGGGTAATGGACACCCAGCGATGGCTCGAGCTCAAAGAACAATGTGGGGTAGCCGTGGACCTGCACAGCTGTGTGTTTGTGACCAAACAGCTGCTTCTCAGACTGGGGCTTTTCAACCAGGAGTGGGTACGGCTGTCGAAGCTCGGCGAATCCAGAGGCCCCACAGGAGAGGGCGATGTCACGGGGGGCGTCTGCAGAGAGAGGCTGGTCTCTGTGGTGGTGATGGATCTGCCACCAAGTCCAGAACTACAGAGCCGTGACAACCTGGGCCTCATATCACCTACTCTGTGGTTCAACATGACTGGAGGAGAAGTGATCCCTGTAAACAGCTTCATGCTCAGGATGAAGGTGCTTCAACACTCTGCAAACATTTCAGTAGACAAGATAACAGATTAGCTAGCCATCTGCACAGTGGGCGTTTGTGCTGTGGGTGGACTGCACCTGGTGGCAGTCGTCCTTGCTCTGCTCTGTAGCCTCGATGAGCAAACTAGTTGAATGTAGAGTAGCTCACCAGCTCACAGCGAGTCTTCAGAGCAGAAGAAACCAGCTGCAGCCAAGGAGCGCACAGCTGTGAGGAGGTAGTTAAATCATGTCAGGAACACAACACCTAAACAGTTAACACCGTCACACCGTCACTCGTCTGTGCCCACGGGCCCGTTGTTCTCGAATTGGTCCGCACTTTAAAAAAAAGTAGGTAAGAGTATGAACCAATCAGGGTTTGCTTCCTGTCATTAACCTTTTGCTCATCCTTACCAGACATGGGCCACAAACAGTATGTTCAACTTGGAAACATGTGTTTGGAAAACTATAAGCACCAGCTGGATCCAGCAGAGTCGGATAAATAAATTCCTGCACAGCTGTGAGCAAGTCTGTTTCTTCAGATACATTATCGGGTTTTTAAAGGACTTTACATTTTCAGCGCTCAGCGGGTGCTCACAGAGGAATCAGCTGTCGGATCGACTGCATTAGTGCCAATGTTCACCAGTCGCTCTTTTTGCACAGGTCTGATTGTCTGATGATCCGTTAATCTGGAAGTTTATTCTATTCCAGGTTTCCAAATCCATTCAAATCAAGTGTCAGTGTAACAGGAAACTGTCCCCAGCAGGCATTTTCTATTTGTTGAAGACTCATTTTTGATCAGTTAAACGATTTTGATCCTTCTTCTTAAAGTTATCCAGGGTTGTTCCCGTCACACCATAAATATCCTGAATTTGAACCCAGGACCTTCTCGCTGTGAAGTTTCATCCCATCAGCAAATCTTCAGTGTTTGTTTTTTGTTTCTGTCTCTCGTCTGGTCTCAGAGGTGGGACCCCCCTCCTCCACAAACCAGTGGTTGTCGCTCCGACACGTTCTGCCGCTCGGCGTCTCCACCGTATGCCAGCGAGCTCCACATCCAGCTGGTCACCTCTCCATTCTACAACAACCGGGGCTGCTATGACAACCTGCTGGCTCAACATTTCTGCACGCCCAGGTTGACGGATGCATCCAAACAGTGTCCTTAACATGTAGAAAGAAAGCAGCGCTGTTTTACTCCAGCAGTTTGTCTGGGCTCGTTTCAGGCTGGTGTCACCAGGAGACGTTCTGACTGTTCCAGCTGGAAACCATCCAGACCTGCTCGAGACCCCCGCTGAAGGGATCCACAGGTGCCGCTTATTACTGGTTAATGAGACAAGTCTTTATGCTCTTTACCTAAATCAGATCACCGTTTCTTAGGAGCACTTGCTTTGTTCAAGATAAAAACTTTTGAAAAAATAATTCAAACATTTTAATAAATGAACTATCAGACGAGGTTTCTCAGAGAATGCTGTTAAATGCCAGAACAACATTGGTGGGTGGGGTCATTTACATTTGGAGAGAAGCAAATTGAGCCTAATAGATCAAAAACCACTTTGAGGCTGCAAGTTTCTAAATTAATGTTGAAATCATGCACAATAACCATTTAGTCTGAGCTGAGCTCTAAACAATAGGCCGAGAAATCCTGAGAAATTAGATAAATTCAAATGAATTCTGAATTCTCGTCGACACACAGGCTGAGGAGCAGGAGTGGCTGCAATCTCCCACTACAGCTTATTAAGCAACCAAAGACCCAGACAGTTAATGTGTGGATTCATTTAGGCCATCATGATCATCAGATTTCTGTAAGAGTAAATCAGAAGAGAGAAAACGTTTAAAAATCCACATTTAACTGTTTTATTCTTTGGTGCATGGAGGATGCTGTTCTGTGGAGGCCACCAGCAGTTAGAAACTGTTTACTGACCTCAGACTGACGTAGCTAACGCATCACTCTGTCTGTGACTGTTCAGTGAAAAATGTCCTCTGAACGTCTTCAGGTGTCCGGTGCTGTTCTTCAGGGTGCAGAAGGTATGCTCGTCTGCAGGAAGAGAAGAAGGAGGAGGAGCTTACTTGGCCAGCAGACAGCGTACCTCGCTCTATATGGTGAACAGTGACCGCTAACCTCAGTCATTCTTCTTTATTTCCTCTGTGCGCTGCAAACATGCGGTCTGTTGTTGGATCCAGAGACTTTGATTTTGGCCTCATCTGACCAGACCAGTGTTTCACAGACTCGTCTGAATGTCCTTCAGCAAACTTAAAACACGCTTTGTCTGCAGCTATGGAGTCCTGCGTGGTAAGCACGCATGCAGGTCAGGGTGGTTGAGTGCACTGATGCTCCTGCTGGTCCTAAGCCTTTCTGTAGCATGTCGGCCCCTCGGACAACTCTCAGTAATTCGAGGCCAGTTTATGGGGAGCTGATGTTCTGCTCTCCAGCAGTTTAGAAATTCTTCTGTAAGCGATGTCATCAGTATGTTTGCAACAATAAGGCTGTGAAGTACGATCGTTTCCTGTGTGACACTTTGGTAATGACACACCTTGTTATAGGCCATCAGTTGGGCCTGAACCCGCTGATATGTGCACTGAGTGTTGCTTTCTGATTACTGATTGGGTTCAGCTGGCGCCTGTTTGCAGCTCCCTTCCTTCATGTGTCCCTGTGTCATTTCATCATTTATGGACATCATGGTTGGATTTCTTTGCATGTGTGGATTTAATTCGTTGTTGAAAAGTTCCTGCAGCAGCACTTCTACACATCGTTTAGTTGGTGATGTGTTCAACACTTTGGATACGGCTGCCAGTGAAACTGGGTTACTGGTGTTCATGAATGACTGTGTGACTACTGGTCCAAGTAGCATTCATGGGTGGCTGTAGCTCAGGAGGCAGGCAGGTCGCCTACGGATCGGAAAGTTGGTGGTTCAATCCCCGGCTCCACCAAGTGTCCTCGGGCAAGATACTAACCCCAAGTTGCTCCCCGATGATTGGAGTGTGGATGTATTTAGAAAGCACTCAGTGTGATTGTGTGAATGTGGCGTGTTGTCTAGAGCGCTTAGAGGACTCCGGGAGAGTAGAAAAGCGTTATATAAGACTCAGTCTGTTCATTTTGAAGTGTACAGGGTTGGACTGTCTGCTCAGATGCAGCTGGATGCTGTAAATACCTCAGTGTGACACATCCTGTAAAAGCTTTCTTCTGATATGGTTTAGTGACCATGTCAGCCAGCTGATCTCAATGCTGTCCCTGCCCTCCTGTCTGTCCAACAAAGGCTCTTTTCCCAAAGTGTCAGACAGCAGCGTAGCTGTGTGGGGTGCTAGCTCAGGGGAGCCCTGACTCACAGTAGATGCACTGATGAAACGTGAGTTGTGTGTATTTTGTTATAAAATGCACCGAAAGTCTTTTTTCCCTTGATCATTTTTCTACATCTTTGTTTTTTCTTTATTTGATCTCCATCTTCAGTGTTTTGTTCTCATGTTTCCTGTCTTTGTAGTTTTTCTTTCCTTCTCAGTTTTGTTATTGTTGCCCCTCGTTCATGTTTCACGTCCTCTGTGCCTGCACTTCTTATATTCTGCCTGGTTTGCCTTATCTCGGGCTAACAGGGCTGCAGGCACTGTTGATTTATCACAGCGAGTAAATGAGACTGTTTGTTTGCAGGGATCCTGCTCACAGTGCAGTCTTTTCTTAATCTAAGCTGTTGTTAGTCAGCGTCGTTGCTCTGACAGCTTCCCCCACCTCCTCAGGGAACATCTGTAAACAGCCCCGTCCCATGTTCTCTCGTGGAGGGAGCAGCTCTGTCTCCTCCAGGCCTTAACGAGACTGTGGAGCTCCTCATCGACACCATCCTGCCTCACCTGCAGCACAGGTAACCGCCCCGTCTGCTCAGATTTACAACAGCAGGCAGTGAAAACTGAATAGGACCTGAGCTTGAAGTTCACATAAACAAACCTAGTTCAGTAACAGAGGGATGCATGATGGCACGCTGCTGATGTTGGCTGCATGTGTGCTCGCAGCAGCTCTCTGTCTGGTTGCACTGTCCTCCTTCACGGTGCAGCAGGAAGTGGAAAGATGGCAGCAGTGAGGGCAGCAAGTGGCAGACTAAACCTCCACCTGCTGAAGGTACAACAGCTGTGCTCAAGTTTCAGAGTGATAAGATGATTAGACATCAGCACATTCTTCATGATTCCTCTCTGCAGGAGAATATTTTGTCTTTAAATAAAAGGCAACGTGTTGTTTGGCTGCTGTTCCTCGTTTGCAGGTAGACTGTGTGAGCCTGTGCGCTGACAGTCCTGCAGCCGCTGAGGTAAAGCTGGCGTCAGTGTTTCAGAGGGCCGAGGCCCTGCAGCCCTGCGTTCTGCTGCTCAGGAACCTGCAGCTCGTCCTCAAATCACGAGGGGCTGCCGAGAGCGACTGCAGGGTCCAGGCAAAGCTCTGCCAGCTGCTCAGCTGCGCCCCCACCAGGTCAGTGACTGCCTCTAACCCTCATTCAATACACTGGTCTAGCTCATTGTAAACCACTACAGGAGCGCAGAGCATGCAGCAGAGGCGTGCACAAGTGTTTTCAGTCTCCTGTGTGAGCCATGGCTCAGAATATAATCAAATGCATCTGTGGTTATCTTTCAGTGTGGTGATGGTGGCAACTGTCTGCAAAGCTCGAGATTTGCCTGCAGGCGTCATGGCAGCGTTTGTCCATCAGGTAGCAGTAGAGAGTCCGACTGCAGAGCAGCGGCGTGCCATGCTTTCCAGCCTGAGCAGAGACCTGCACTTAGGGAAGGATGTCAACTTGGAGAACCTCTCCAGACTCACCACAGTGAGTAATGACATCGACTCGACTTCACACCACCACTGGGGCAGAATGATTACTGTTAAAGCTCAGGCGTTCAGGTGAAAGCATGTTGGCTTCAGGTTGTTTCTAACCATGAGGCCAAAAAGCTTCTTCTAGCTGCTCCGTGTTCAGGAGTTGCCACAGCTGGTTGGATCCACATGTTCTTCCTCTGCTCCACAGGGTTTCGTGTTGGGGGATCTCAGTGCTTTGCTGGTTGAGGTTGGTAGAGCTGCCTGCAGGAGGTTGATCCACAGCTGGTGAGAATAACTACGTCTTACAGGACAAGATTACCTTCTAGTCCAGATCAAATGTGTCATACGTCATCACCTGTAGTTCATAACCGAGTCTCTGAAACATGTTGTGGTCGTGGAAACAGCGAGGTGGTGGGGTACTTAAACGCTGACGCTCGGTGCTCTCAGCTTCTTGGTTTTTGTGTCTGAAGCTCTAATTCAGGATGGAAAGGTTGAATGCTCCCCTCTCAGGTCTCCACTGAACATCCTTCTGCCTCCTGGAAAAAGGTGTAGACCAGGGGTGGGGGACTCCAGGCGTCGAGGGCCGCAGGTTTTAGATCTCACCCTGGGTCAACACACCTGAATCACATGATTAGTTCATTGGCAGGCCTCTGGAGGACTTGAGGACACGCTGAGGACACTCGAGGCCTGGAGTTCCCCTGGTGTAGAACAGACAGCTTCTTCTCCACAGCACCATATCTACCTCACCCCTGCAAACCTGGTGCTTAAAGAACTGTGGAGACAACAGTTGGTGCTGCTTTGTAAATCGTTTGCCTCTTACGTATCCTGTTGTCTGTCTTAAATACTGCTGTTCTATGCTGTCGGTTACTGTTGTTGTGTGAATACCTAATCGTGACAGAAGGAAGATCGGTGTCCCACTGAACAGCCCGTAGTTCAGTCTTCATTGTTGTTTGTGCAGTGGTGCTCGGCAGCAGGAGGATCTGTGCTGCAGCGGAGTGACCATCCTGAACCAGGACTTCACCTCTGCTCTGGAGATCCTGCAGGACACCCTGTCCAAGGCCATCGGGGCCCCGAAGGTGACCAAAGACTAAAAGACCGTTTTTACTGTCGTTTTTGTTAGCGCCCCTGATAAGGCCACACACAGGTTTGTTGTGCATGAATGGTTGTCTGTGGCAGAGCTGACCAAAGCAGCGGAATAACCTTTACTCCGTTTTTAGAAATCCATGTTTGGAAAAATTAACTGACACAGCAGGCAGTGACCTTTGTTTGTGTAAACATAATATTCATTGTTTACAAAAAAAGTGAATATAACAGTAAAACTCTGTGTGTCATCGGGTTGTTTGTGTTTAAGTCACTCCTGTTGTATAGATACACTGAGGTGTGTGTGTGTGGGGGGGGGCAGTTCTTCTGCGCAGTGTACCAGGGGCACGGAGAAAAGTTGTCGTACCATAGGCACGAGGTGTGTGTGTGTGTGTGTGTGTGTGTGTGTGTGTGTGTGTGTGTGTCACAGGTGCAGCTTAATACCTTGGAAAGAAGCAGCTGTTTGTTTCATCACGTTGTTGTCCTTTGTGTCCCATGTTGTGAGTAGATACCTAATGTGCGCTGGGAGGATGTCGGCGGTCTCCAGCATGTGAAGAAGGAGATCCTAGACACGGTTCAGCTTCCTTTGCAGTGTCCTCAGCTCTTGTCTCTGGATCTGAACCGGACTGGAATCCTGCTGTGTGGACCACCGGGGACGGGAAAGACTCTGTTGGCCAAAGCTGTGGCTACTGAGTGCTCCATGACTTTCCTCAGGTACATTTAGTTCCACTTCATAGGAAGGAAGCGGGCAGAAAGGCGTCACGCTGAAAAGAATCAGCATGTGTTTGCTGAGGTTTGCTGAGATGGCCAAGTGCTCACTGACACTGTTACTTCTGTCTTTTAGTGTCAAAGGTCCAGAGCTCATCAACATGTACGTGGGTCAGAGTGAAGAAAACATCAGAGAAGGTGTTTCTTAGTCTTTACATTCAACCATCTTTGTTGTGGTAATGTTAGTTTCAAGCTAACGTCTGAGACTGAAAACTCACTGAGTTACTGTAAAGCCACATTATTGTTTTTCTTGGAACATTGTTTCATTTTAACATGACTTCAAACAAAAAGCCGACCTGTGGGGACTGCAGCGTGCCTGGACAGATTGTCGCTGCTTCTTTAAGCCATTACCAAAAAAACTGAAGTTTATTTTTGGCTCACTTTAATATACAAACAAACTGTCATCTCTTCCTGTTTGTTCTGTTTTGTTTTGCTGCATTTACAGTGAATAATATTCTTGTTCCCAGAAACGTATCACCCAGAGTTAAATTAGAACACATTTTTAAGTAAATGTTATATATTTATGTACGTGATTGTCATCAGTTTTCCACAGAGCACGCTCAGCAGCTCCCTGCGTCATCTTCTTTGATGAGCTAGACTCTCTGGCTCCCAGCAGAGGGCGCAGTGGAGACTCTGGAGGGGTGATGGACAGGTGTGTGCACGCCTTCATTTTTATTTTGATTATTTATAATATTTGCTGTTTCTGATTTTTTTTTTTTTTTTTTTTTTTCTTTTTCAAAAGAAATGAATCTTTTTCATTATTGGGAAGCACCGAGAGATAGGGCTGCCACGATTAGTCGACTAGTCACGATTACGTCGACGATTTTTGATTTAATAGTCGATGCGTCGTTTGAAGCTTTGTAAGATCACAAAAGAAGCAGGAATAAGTAGTAGGATTTAAGAGTGTAATAACGGACTGAAACAGAAGATGGCAGCACTGCATGTACAAGGATGCCAGCTGCCGTTAAACCCCGAAGAAGAAGAAGCTGTGTCCCAGAATTCATAGTGCAGCCCAGCTCAGTTTCCAACAATGGCGGCAGCCAGTTAGTTTTAATATTACTCTTATTATTCTTTCTGGGTCACAAAATAAACGTTTAACATATTTTCAGGCGAGAATGTAGCTGTGTAAACCTCAAATATCTGCTCAGTTTATCAAGACACCACATATTTTCAAAAGCGCTCCAACGTTTTCAGAGACGTCTGTTAGCCACTAGCTAGATAGCTAGCCGGGGGCTAGGCTAACTAGAGCCGTGAGAACACCGGACTCCCGGCTAATCGTTTTCAAACCCACCGCCGTCTTTCGCTACTCAGGTTAAACATGATATATAAGTCACTTAGATAACTTAAAAATAATATTGTTTGGCTTTTTTCAGTATTTTATTTGTTCCTGAGTAAATTGGTTTGGCTGAGATTAAAGTTATAGTTTTTACACAGCTGAATAAACGTCAAGCAGACAGCTGATTATCAGAAGTGTGAGATGCTCCAGAATTTACTCCGGTGTCCTGTTATATTTTAGATAGCAAGGAGTTTATTAAACTTCACCGAAACAATCTGCAAATTTCATTAAAATTTAATAAACTGTCATCTTGTCTTTATTTTTAGTTAGCACAGACCTTAAACACTTAAAGCTGTAAGCTAATGATAGTTATATAAGAGCAGATGCTGCTGGTGCAATAAGCTGTACGTTTTACGTCCAATGGATGATGATCTGATTAGTCGACTCTCAGAATAATCGTTTGTGGCAGCCCTACTGAGAGACATAATTTACTGTGCTCAGCTCTTGTACCATCAATAAATTTTCCTTTTTGTACAGAGTTGTGTCTCAGCTGTTGGCTGAGCTTGATGCGCTGCACTCATCTGGTGGGGTTTTTGTAATCGGAGCCACAAATCGTCCAGACCTGCTGGACCAGTCACTGCTCCGACCTGGCAGGTCAGCGCTCTCACTCACTCACACGCAGTTATGTTTGCATCACTTCACAGGGTGTTGTGCTGGCTCCAAAAACAAATCAGTTCTTAATGAACCACAGAATGACCCTGCTGCTTAGTTGAATGATGTGATTTATTACTTTTCCTGATGAGTTTTTGTTTGCAATTCCTAGACTCAAGACTTCTTCAATAAAGCAATTCTGGTTCCCTTTCAGTCGTTTCACTCGGTACAACACATAAGCATCCTCCCCCTTCTATTTAGCTCTGTTGTCTGCCGACTTGAAGTTAGCTTAACTGCCCCTGTTGGTGTTAGCCTCCAATGCACAGTTGGTGCATAGGAGGCCCGTGGAGCGATAAGTTCGAGTTATCCTTAGCGTTTTGGAATGGACACCAAAGCAAGCAAGGCAGAAATCTTCTGTTTGCCCCTGTCCTCAGGGGTGCGGTTTCTCTTTGCACGATGCGTGCCCCGTCTGCCTTGAGATTGTCCACACTATGAGAGCACTGATGGAGCCGAAGCCTGTTATTTTGTCACTAGCTCCGGCGTTCGAGGCTGGAAAGACGGGTGGTGTTTGTGGAGAAAGTGCTGGGACATACGGTTGCATACCCTCTCCAATCTGAGTCTGGGGCCCCAGCTTCATCATTCACCCGAACCACAGGCAGCTTCTGAGGTTGGATTCGAGGGCGTAGCCTACGAATACCTGGTGCTGCCATTCCGGTCGTCTCTCACTCCTCGCACCTTTGCAAAATGTGCCGAGGCAGCATTGGCATTCCTCAGAGAGAGAAGCATTTGCATCTTAGCTTATGTAGCTGACTGGGCTCTTGTAGCTTGCTCCAGAGAGTAGGTGGTGACACAGCTGTCACTGGTTCTGTCAAATATTCAGGCACTGGGTTTCTCTGTGAACTTTCAAAGAGCTTGCTAGTTCAGAGTCAGCACATTTCTTTCCTCGGTTTGGAAATATGCTTGCTTTCCAGCTGCGCACGTCTGTCAGCTGCATTTCATTGCTGATTTACTCTATGATCACTGTAGTGCCACTTGAATTGTTAAAGATGAGAGTGCTGCATCTTGCATGCTACCTCTTGGTCCTGTAGGGAGCCGGGTGCTGCATCAGGGTGTTGTTTCACAAGGTGGTGTCCACAGATGCTTCCCTAAGGGGGTGGGGGAGCACTGTGTGAGGGCACATCAGTGAGAGGGATCTGGACCACAGCCCAGTGTGATCTGTGCATCAACCACTTAGAGCTGCTAGCAGTGTTCTTGGCTCTCAAGCATTTTAATTCAATTTTATTTATCCAGCGCCAAATCACAACAACAGTCGCCTCAAGGCGCTTTCTATTGAAAGGTCGACCCTACAATAACACATACAGAGAAAAACCCGAAAATCATATGACCCCCTATGAGCAGCACTTTGGCGACAGTGGGAAGGAAAAACTCCCTTTTAACAGGAAGAAACCTCCAGCAGAACCAGGCTCAGGGAGGGGCGGGGCCACCTGCTGCGACCGGCAGATGGCCGGTGATGATATGCATAAATGGGAGCTCATTTCTGTCCAGTTCTGAGGGGCCAGCATGTCCTAGTCAGTACAGACAAATCAACAGAGGTCTCTCACATAAACAGGGAGGGAGGAAGACGCTCCCTTCCCCTGTTGAAGCAGTCTTACTCTCTGTTATGGTGCAGTGTTCGTTTTATGTCTCTGAGAGCCACTTATGTTATGGGCCATTTGAGCCTGGGGCCAGACCTTCTCTCCACTGGGGGTCCTCTGGTGAGGGAATGGAGGTTCCACCCTTTTGATAGTGGCCCAGATTTGGGATCTGTTTGGCAAGGCGCAAATTGCACCAATCACTTTGCCTCCAGGGTAAACACTCACTGCCCCTGTTCTTCTCCATAATTGACCACATTGCACCCTTGGGCATGGACGTGCTCCTGTATGCATTCCTCTCGGTGGCAATGATATCTCCAGTTCTAGAGAGCCTCACCAGTGTCTTTCTCTGATTCTAGTGGCCCCTTGGTGGCCCACAAGGTCATGGTATGCAGAGATAATTTGTCTGCTAGCAGTGAGTCCTTGGCAGCTTCCTCTCCACAGGGACCTCCTCTCACCCGTGATTCACCCGGATCTGTGGTGCTGCTACCGCAGCATCCACTAGAGGCTGGTATCCTCACAAATAGCAGGCCTTGGAGCGATGTTGCTGAGACTGCCACACTCTCCGTGGTTAGGTTAATCTGCTCTTGCACTTCTGATTAGATGCAAAATTTATTTCGATACCCTGTATTTGTACATGTGTCATGACAATAAAGTTTAAGTACAGTGTCCCTGCAGGGGACTTGTCCTTGGTGCTGGGGCGCCCCCTTTTTTTGAACCCATTAGGTCTGTGGATATGAAATATTATATAATATGCTTCTCGCTTTGGCAAAGCGAGCGGGTGACCTTCATCGTCTGTCTGTGCATCCCTCCTGCACACAGTTCTCTCCTCCTTGTGCCCGAATGCTGCCCATTTTCCCACGGTCGTTCCTGCAGCTTATAGCTCTGTGGACATTGAGTGGCTGAGCTTTTGCTGCCCTCCTCTTGCGTCTGAGGAGCAGAGAAGGATGCCTTCTTTTTGTCCGGTGTGTGTGCTATGTACCTACATTGAGTCCACTCAAAACATGCGTTTATGTGACCAGTGTCACCAGTGTCTGCTTCGCTAATCCAGCCACAGAGGGGGGTCTGTCTAAACCAGGGGTGGGCAACATCAGGCCTTGAGGGCCGGTGTCCTGCAGTTTTAGATATCACCCTAGGGCAACTCCTGTTCCCTGAAGGAGAGGAACGAGGTACAACACAACGTTGCCCTGCCGCACAGCTGGGTCAAGATCGACTATCGAACTGAGGGATGACTGTGATGACACGGGGTATATATGTAGGCGGGGCCGTGTGCATGTCATCACAGGTCAACCGCTTTAAAGGCGTGAATAAAGGTTTCTTCAGCCAGAGCACGTGGGAGTGTAAAATCAAATACTTATGTGTTGTGCTAGGGCTGTGCGATATGACCAAAATCTCTTATCCCGATACAAGACATCTATCGTCCGATAACGATATAAATCACAAAAATGTAACATTTTCTGTAAAGTCTGTGAATCAGCTCGACTTGGGTGAAGTGTTTCCAGCTGGGCGTCATGTAGCTGGAGTCGAGTGTTTTAACCGATGCATGAAACGACACATTTTTAGACATAAGTTGTAACGGCGCCGTTTTCTTTGTGAGTATTTATTACACGGCGTGCTGCGGGGAAAAGCCTGTTCTAACGTTTGAGTCTGAGGTTTATTTTTTTAGCGCCTGACGTCTTTTTTACTTCTCATCCATAAATAATCTGCTCTTTCACGTGATTCAGTTTATTTTGAAGTCTCAACAGGATCTCGAGCTTTATTGTGAAAGGTTTATGTGGACCATAAACAAGCGGACACGCGATGATTTTACCGCCGTTGTTGCTAACGACAACGCATAAAAACAGGCGCTTGTCCATCCGTAGTGTGGTTATATTAAATATAGAAAGAAAGAGAGAACTTTATGAAATTAATAATAACTACAGTGACATCAGAACATGAACAAATATTGCTGTAAACAGTTTATTTTGCGACACCACGAACCAAACGATAGCGTAAAATGAAACGACAGACGTTTTTATATCGTCATCAGATATGTATCGTTATATCGAACAGCCCTATGTTGTACCTCGTTCCTCTCCTTCAGGGAACAGAAGTTACAGATATAACGTTTTGTTTCATTTGGAATCAATCAGACAGATTTCTCTGATTTCAGTGTGTCTGAACCTCTCCTTTGTCTTCTTAGGTTTGATAAGCTGGTCTACATGGGAATCAATGAGGATCGTGTTTCCCAGCTGCAGGTTTTTCAGGCCATCCTCAGAAAGTAAGAACAGCACTTCCTGCGAAGGCCGGGCCTTTACACAAGCTGCAAAGAAGCTAGGCACAAAAAACGACCTTTTTTCTCCGACATATTTCATTCTGATATGATTCATAAAATACTTTGGTCTTCACAGCTTCAGTACAGAGAACCTGTCATCGGATTAAAATAAAAATATGAGCATGAGAAATTTGTGTTTACGTAGCATCAGTCCATTTAAATGGTAAGTACTATACTTTAACTTCATCTTTTAAAACACGAGCTTTTTCTTGGTTCCAGGTTTCAGTTGGACCCTGCTGTGAATCTCAGAGAGGTGGTTGACTGCTGCCCTGCTCACATGACCGGTGCTGACCTATACGCTCTTTGTTCAGATGCCACGATGGCAGCCATCAAGAGGAAGATCTCTCTCATCAATGACGGTGAGGAAACCTGATTCTTTCTGATTCATTGAAAGGACTAGATGATGATGCATTGCTTAGGCGATGACTACTGTGAGGAAAGGCAGCCCGAAGCTTCTTCAGGGGGACACATTGTCAGCTGTGCGCCTCACAGGGTGTTTCGGCCTTTTGTCACAAATATTTTACTTTTAGCTTCCTTGGTTCGGTGTAGGGATTAGAAATCTGATCTAGAGTATAATATTTAAATTATTAACATTTTTTTTGTGATCAACATTTTATTGATTTAAAACAGGGAGGGGGGGTACAGACATATACAACTGTAAACTGCAGTAGCAAAGCAAACATTGGTCACAAGGCAAAACCAGTTATCACCTGTTCCAGGAGATCACTCTGGATGAGAGGATTTTCCAAGCTTCAACAGTCGTGGGTCGAGCTTTATTTAATTTTGCTGTGGTATGTTCAAAATTTATAACACAACATCGTATCCAGAATGATTCCATACAAATGTCAGGACTGAACCATTGCTTCATAATAGTCTTTGCAGATGTGAATCCAGTGAACAACATTTTGCATTGTATTTGTTTCAAGGAGATTTCAGAGGTATCATAAAGGAGACAACGACCAGGATTGGGAACATAAAAAACTTCCAGCACCTCAGATAACAGAGTTCACAAAGACCCAAAAATTGGATACAACAGGACAGTCGCAAGAACGTGCCTGGTGACGAATCATTGCAGACGTGACAGTGATACGTAGCCTGTAGTTTAATCTGGAACCTCCTACAGGGTGTAATGTATGTTCTGTGTATGGTTTTGAAATGAATCAATTGATGCGCCAGGTTCTTAGAAGTCAAACTCAGATTAGACCACACTGTATCCCAGTCTACATTAACCTGTAGTCCTCCCAGTTCCCTGACCCAAATAGATTCAATGGGCAGGGGCTTTATACCATGTTCAGCTAATTTGTTGTAGATTTTGGAAACAGAGGGACTGCCAGAGTTACGCAAGGTCCATTCCAGCATGGGATGAGAGGGAAGAGGAGAGTCCCAGGGGACACCATATGCTTTTAAAGCTGATCTGAGCTGCAGATACACAAAGTAAGAAGAAAAACGTGTCCTTAAGTCCTGAAATGAACGAAGGCCTTGGGCGTTGAATAGATCATCAAAAAGGTTTATCCCGAGTGAAAACCAAGAGGGTTGAACAAATGGTCGGTGATATATTTGGAGGGCTGATGAAGACAACACAATGTCAGGATCCTAAATCAGTCGAGGGAAGTGACCCCATTACTTTCTTGGGGAAGTTTATTCCCAAGATTGTTGAACTTTTGGTTTGGTCTGTCACTGTGGTAACGGTCTTTTCTTTCTGATTTCATTTATCCATAATTATTTTTATTTTAATTATATCTTCTAACCTGTTGTTGCCTTTACCCATGAACTTAACTTTCATTTTTGGGAAAGTAATGAATAATGCTGATTTTATCGTTATTACTGTTGATTTGTTTACTCAGACCTTCTCTGTTACTTTTTAACCTCGAGGGAAGGAAAGTCCCTTTTAGCACAGCTGCATTAGCAGATTTGTCTGAAGCTGGTTTCTCTCTTTGCTCCAGAAGTATATAGTCTGTAATATGTTGACATTTATATTGTTTTTGCAGGTCTTGTCCATCTAACAGGTTTTCCAGTTAACTGTTCATTCTTCTGCTGCTGATAAGTGTAATGGGGTTGTGAGGATTTTCCATTGTAATCTTCAAATTGTTGGGCTGACCACGGTGGTAGAATAGCTGTGCAACTGATTTATGGGCAGCTAGTATTGCTGGGCCTCTCAGGCTTTAAACTGGTTATATGTGCTCTGATGGATCATACACCGTATAGATCAAGTCTTTGCAAGCTTGGTCAAACAACAATAGCAATAGTAGCTGCTGCCTGTTAAATCCTAGTGTTTACCCACCTATCATTAAGACATAAATCCCACTCAAGAATCGACTTCAGTTTTGTGTCTAGTTGTTTGTTCCACGAAATCTCTGAGGTGAATCACGTAGGCTTTACTCTTTCTGACTGTGAAGCAGGGACTGCGCCGTACGCTACACCTCATCGAAACACCACCTAACTGTGCGATGAGCTCTTTGGGAAGCCCCGGGCGGTGTCTCAGAGAAGCACTCTGAATCCAACCACAGACGACTTCAACGCCGACCTCCTCTCGCCGCCTTTTATTGAAAACAGTTACAGTGCACACAAGCACCACCCATTGTAAAACGTGTATATGAGTATGTGTTTGGGGGGTGCGTTTGTGTGACTTCCTGCTCACCAAAGGGTCATCTCCCCCACCCTGTATATGGCTTAACCCCTGTAACAGTCTCACCAAACACAAACACAGGTGAGGTCATAAAGGCAGGAAGTAAAACATCCTCACTAAATAAGAAACAGAACCCTCACATAGGACGTGTCCCTATATTAAAACACTACAGCCCCCCCCCCCCACCAACAGGCTGGGGAGGTCAACAGAAACAAAAGAGTGTCTTTGATCAGGCTGCTTGAACTATGACTTACAAATTTAAGTAACACAATGACAACATTTAACAATTTGATTTGTGTAAAAACAACAATGTGATCACAAAAGATACACTTCCTGTTTCTCTTTCTGTGCTTGTTGTTATTTGTAGTAAACACTGATGGACTACATGTATAGAAAAGTCTGAGTGCAGTCTGCCAGCTGAAAGTTGTGCCCGTTAACAGCTGATTCTGCTGGTCTAACAAACATGATGCAAAAAGATCGTGTTCCACATCTTTACGCTTTTGAACAGGCGGTGAGATCGACTTACCTGTCTGCTCTTCTCTGTTCCCCTTCAAACCTTTGACCCTCTCCATTTCTCTCCCTGTCAGGTCTAGACTCTGAAGACTCTCCTGTCCTCCTCTCCACTGAGGATTTCTCCACTGCTTTAGAAAACTTCAAGTCATCAGTTTCTGATGAGGAGCTCCTGCGATACAAAGACATTCAACAAAAACTCGAAGCAAAGTAGAAACACACAGACATCTGTTCGTCATGAAGCTGACAGATGTTCAACAGTTTCATTTAAATCACCTCAGACAAATCTCTGCTGTACAACACTGCACGGCAATGTAAATCATGTAAACAGAAGCTGGTAATATATTTAATTAATAAAGACACTAATGAAAAGTGGTTTGTCTCTGTGTTAGCCGTGTGACGGACCGTCAGTCTGTCCCGGGTGTAGCCGGCCTCTCGCAGCCTGTAGGCTCACTGTGACCCTGGACTGGGTGGATGAAAACTGGTGTAGAATTTCACTGTGTTTGGTGGAGCTGCCATCATCATTTGTAATTGCCACATAAGTGGGGCGTCGGAAAGATCTGGAGTGGTGTTTCAGCACCTTCAGTAAACCTGAGCGGCAGCTTAATGCTGTTAAGATCTTTCTATTTGATTATCCAGATGAACAGATCACATTTTGTGGGGCTGTTTATAATAGATGTAATTTATCCACTCTGGGTTTTTATTGTTGGTATCACATGTCCAAAGCCATGATGTGATCCTGCAACAATTTAATTACATACTTTAAATTTATCAGGGATCTCTGGGGTGTCTGTGTCTTTGTTTGAAATCATTAACAATAGCAGCCCGTCTGACAGGCTGGTGGAAGTGTTTCAACAAATGTGTCCTTAGAAGTTTATTTGGATGGTGCTATATCGAACAATTCTGACTTTTCAATTAACATGAAACCACTGTACTTGTGCATACGAGTAAGAAAAGGCTTCACACACCTGCAGCACATTTTAAAGTAATATCCTGGTCTTATTTTCTCACTTGATGCAGACGTACAGGATACGGACATTATTGTTGTCCACTCACTTAATACTGAGCTTAATACTATAAATATCGTCTTTCCACAGGCAACTTCAGGACTGCTCAACAATACAATTACAAAAAAAAAGAAAAATGGGAATCAGACCTATCACTACTATCACTCCATCACTACTAACGCCAACATCTGGAATGAGATTTGCAGAAGCATCTATTTCAAAACAAAATTTGCCAATTTACAGCTAATGCATTATTAAATATTCCACAAAACTCAGCTTTAAATAGGAGTCACATCAGAATTGTTCACAAAATTAGGTAAATGGTTTGATGCAGCTCTGCTTTTACAGTTAAATCGACTTAAACTACAGTATAAAAGAGCACTTGCACTGCAGTGGTGGTCTCTCTGATTGCCCAAGTCAAAAAAAGCCCAGTATGCAGATGACATTGCTCTCTCCAGTAATAGATTAAAGTTTATTGTCATGTACACTGCAAAACACAAATGGTTATTCTGAGCAATGAAATTCTCAGAATAACTTTGCGAGTTCCCAGGCAGGGGACAGAAGTAGTGATGGTTGAAGTGAGCCTTCAGAAAACAAGGGAAACAGCTGGCTCACCAGAGGAAAGGGTGCAGGCACCTGCCAGGTGGCAGGAGTGTGATCTGTGTGCCGTGGGTGGGTGCGGTCCTTAATGATGTAAATCTGTAGTGGTGGGAGGGGTACTCCACAGGCACTGCCGTTGGAATTACCACACTGTGATGGAGTTTGTCAGGATACTCTTTGCTGTGCATCTGTAAAGGCTGCTAAGAGGTTTGGAGGTTAATCGAAATTTTCTCAGCTTAGAAAGAAGAGGTTTCAAGATTGAAACCATCAGTATCACGAACTGAACACACCTGCAAAGCAGGTTGCTGAATTTAGATGCGTGTGTCATTGAATACCTGTGCCTGTGAAAGAAGTTAGTTGCACATGATTATGTTCTTTCTTGCACATGGCTTTGGAAATAAATATAATTCCACATTTTAGTTATAAAAAGGTGGTTGTCATAGTTTACCCCTTCAACATCAACCAGGTAACCAAAAAACTGAAGACGACCTCAGAATCTGGAGCTTTTTCCTGTAAGAGATCTGGAAGTGACTCAGAAAAGGGAATAAAGACATTTTCACATAATAAATCTGCAACAGTTTTAATATTTTAATATTTGATATCTGGCAAATAGGTCTTTAAATTAGTTGGTGTTGATGCTTCTCATCACTTTTCTCTTAAACCTGTCCATGGGCGTTTGGAGGAAAAACCCATGGACGGTGTCTGCTCATCATACTGGAGTGCTTTTGAAGAGAGGTATTTTGAATATAACTTTGTAAGGTGTATCCCCTCACTTATGTACTCATCAGTAAAAAAGCCGTCTTTGTGCCATCTGAATTTCATGTTAATTACAGACAGAGGAGGATTTTTTTAAAGGTTTATTTGAAGATCATCACACACTGACAATGTTTGTTTTTACATCGGAGTTTCAGTGGTAGAGCACAGAGACAACTATGAAAAAGGCAAATGTATTGATTTATTGATTTGGTGTTGATAAAGTAACTAAACTCTGTAACATTAAAAACAGTCAGAATGCATCATTTCACTATAAAACAGTCACATCACATAAATCCTGCTGAGGGGCGATTACAAGTGCAGTCTCTTCAGAATCTTCATCTTTATTTCCACCACTCATTCCTTCTGAATGACTTTGCCCTTCACTTGAGGTACTCGTTTCATCCTCACCCTTGCTCTGGTTCCCCTCCTCTTCATTCTGTCTGTTTAGTGCCCTCTCCCTCAGATCATCCCCCTCCAAACTTGAGCAGTCATCCGAGGTGTCGCTGTCTTCCTCCTTGTGTTCTCCTTTTTCCTCGTTGCTTAGTTCATTATTAGCTCCTTCTCCACCCCTCCACCCCTCTCCCTCATCTGCCTGTCCTCCTTCTGTGTCCTCCTCGGCATCCTCCTCCTCGGCATCCTCCTCCATGGCATCCTCTGCTGTTCTCTTGTCCCCTGGCCAAAGCTGAACACCCAGGTGGTCCTCCAGGTTCCTGATCCAGGTTCTCAGCCTCTCCCTCACATCTAATAGGAACCTGGGCACAGAGCCGCTGTGGTCTGACTGCTGGCACACGTGATGGAGATATGCCACAAGCACCATCAAAACCATGATGACCAACAGAATGACAATAAGCCAAATCTTCACTGCCTTTCCGGTTGTGGGGGGTGAGGAAGTTGTGCCTGATGGAACAACAGCTGTAACTGAACTGGATGTTGGGGAGGATGTTGTTGTGCCGTTTGTAGCTCCAGAGGGAGAGTGTGAATAGCCTAAAGTTTGAGTTGATGTCACATTGTTCTCTAGAGTATAGTTTTGAGTGCTGGTAGCAAAAGATACGGGAATCAAGAGTATCAGTATAAACACTGACATAAGAAGGATGGCTTTGGTCCTCATGGTGACTCTGTAGATCACTAAAAAGACAAAAAGCAGAAACTGCAGTTAAAATGATGTGAATCACAAGAAATGACCTGAGTAGCTCTAAACCCAATGAACAACCTGTGAACAGATTTGTCAGGAAGTGTTTCTTTAAACACTAAATGATTATTTAGTTTTATTTATATATCACCAAACCACAACAACAGTTGCCTCAAGGCGCTTAATATTGTAAGGTAAAGACCCTACAATAATACAGAGAAAGCCCAACAATGACACTACCCTTTTTGAGCACTTTGGTGACAGTGGGAATGAAAAACTCCCTTTAACAGTCAGAAACATCTGGCAGAACCAGGTGACCAGTCGGGGCTGTGGGGAGGGAGACAGTCAACAGTGGGTAATTATGCCTCCCCTACTAAAGAAGCAGCGGCAACAACAGGTAGACACTACAAAGGCACACACAGGAAGACGTGTGTGTAAATACATAAACCCCACATTGTTTGCAATAAACAATTTCTGTAAATGTGCAGATGTGATTATTTGCCAGCAACCTTCCTCTCTATCTGGAACTGTATACAGTAGAATCAGCAGTGACTGCTCTATAGCTCCATCCAGCAGGTAAATAGTTACATATTGTTAACGCACATATTTTAAATGTTTTAAAGAACTTCAATAACTCAATAGACTCAAGACATTTGCCTGAATATTTAAAAAAATGATTTATAATGTGATGGTTTATTTTCATTCTTCCATGATATGACCTTAGTGTCTGTGCAGCTGGTCTTTTTTCCTGCTACGTATCTCTTCTCCTGCATATTGCATTACCATTCTGAACATGTGTCTGTCTCGTGGTTACAGCGTCACCAGTTTGCTCTGGTTTTTCAGAGGTTTTTCTTTCCCACGTTACTGAGTGCTTGCTAAGAGGGGAACTTTGCATTACACTGTATACAACAGACGCATAGAGTCTGACAGATTGGAGATGAAACTACTTTAGCAGAGGTACAAAGGTGAAGAAGAAGCAAGAAATCTGCTATATTTAACATCATAAATGATAAACACACTGTACAGTTACAGCAGCTGTGATTTAGCTAGAAGCCAGGCAAACACTTGCATTTTATTTAGAATTGAACTATTGACATTATTAACATCATATTTTATAAATTGATATCTGAAAAAAATGTTCAGCTATGATTATGAGACACACCTGTGTGAAGTGATAATCAGTCATCAGTCATTTAGGATAATTAAAAATACAAGACTGACTGATGAAAAGCACACGGACACTCGCTGAAAACTCCACGAGGTACACCTGGTCAGCTGCTTGTTAATGCAAATCAGCAAATCACATGGCAGCAACTAAATGCATGTAGGAATGCAGTCATGGTCGAGATGACGTCAGAACGGCGAAGAAAGGTGATTTAAGTGAATCTGAGTATTTCAGTAACTGCTGATCTACTGGGATTTTCCCATATAACCATGTCTACAGTCTACAAAGAAACTGGTCAGAAATAGAGCAGCAGCAGCTCCCTGTGTGAGAACGCCTCGTTGATGCCTGTTTTGAGCAGACAGGAAGATAACTGTAATAACCTTTCTCTATCTGTGTTGTGTACTCTTCGTTGTGCATTTCAAAAAGAGCAGCTTGGGATGCAGAACACATGAAACTTTAAGCAGAACAGAACTAACCCCTGACAGAAAACCACACTGGCTTCCACTCCTGTTAGCAAAGAACAGGAAACTGAGTTTGCACAGAACACTCCACTAATAACGAGAATGCCAAATGTTAAAGTAAAAAGGTTATATTTGCCCTGTTCACTGACTCACACTCATTCAGGCTCAGGATGTGGTTAGTTCTGTGCACTCTGCATCTGTGTTTCACTGAAAACACAGGAAATCAATTTTGCACCTATCTGCAACTTTGCAACAGCAACTGCAGTAACCGGGTGGTTTTCTAACTGGCACCTGTGAATTCTGACTGTTCTATACACAGGACTAAATCTGCACGTGGCCCACCATGTTAAATATTTATAGTGTGGTCCCTGTAATGAAGCTAATGACCACATTAGAGTTCCTCATGAATAATGACAGCTGCTGAACTCTTATGAATCTCTGTAAAAGGAAACTCAGTTTTAGTTTAGTTAGTTAAATCATCCCAGGACTGAAGCTGATTCTAGCCACATGTTACACATTTTATTACCTTCAATTCAGATTGATTTCTCTCATACTGTAACACAGGAAACGTTTGTTCTTTGTGAATGAAGAACATTTACAACAGGTAGGCAGAAGACAAGGAGGTGAATAAATATATCCAATAAAGAAATGAGTTAAAATAAATGTAAACTCTAATACCAGAAAGATACAATATTGAAACGTAACAAACCAAACTAAAAACTGCAAGTATTTACTTACTCAGTAAATGAATAATTCAGTGAAGTAATGCCAAGCTCCCAAGAAAGACAGGATGTGAAGGAGGCAAAGTTATAGCTACGTATGTGAGGAGACTTAGAGAAGGGAAAGAAAGAAGACACTGGGGGTGGGTGGGGGAACAACAAAGATGAAGGCTTCAGAAAATAGGTTACCACATGCTCTCATCTCACAGGTCTCATGCAGTCATTTCTCTAACTTTCCTTTTCTAGCATTCAAATGCAGCAGATATAAAATGCTAAAGACAGAAATTAAAGCTGCAAACAGAGAGGGCAGATGTGCTACATTCGAGCGGAGCTACAGCTTGGGCGAGCTGTTGGTGATTATACGCACGCAGCCATTCCTATAAAGCATGTGAAGTTTAGGACACATTACATGATGTACAACTGAGAAATACAATGTGATGTCCTAGAATAAAACAGCCCTACAGGTCATGTTAATGTCCTAACACAGGGGTCAGCAACCTTTAACACCGTTTCCCAGTGTCCAAACGGAAACTGGGTCCGTTTGGACCCAGTTTCCACAGAAAAGAAAACTCTGGGAGCCGCAAATACTTTTTGACATATAAAATGAAGATAACACTGTTATTGTTTTTTACCTTTACGCTTTGTATAAACAACTAAATTGTGTTGCTTATGAAATCCATGAAGTGCTACAGAGAAAATTACATTTTATTTATGTAATGAACACATTTTGAACTCTTAAAAAAATATAACAAAAAGGAGATACACCCAGGTGAATTAAAAAGCTGAACTTAAATTATTCATATAGCAAACAAAAACTGTAGTGAGCCGTCATCCTTATATCACCTTTGGGATTTTGCAGCCTGTAGCGGAGCCTTAACCTGAATTTTAAAAATAATTGGAAAAAATCAACTGCTAAAAAAATGAAAAATAAATATTTGCGAAATATCTGGATAAATATTTATTTTACGTGGTTAATGTGTGTGGCGCGGCGTGGTCTGCAGTGCCGCTGCAGGGGCGGCACCTGAGCGATCTGCGATCAAGCCTCGCCGGCTTAAAGTCTGCGCTCTCTCTGCTGTTGTGTTGGTGTGTGTGGGCTGTGAGCTGGAAACTACAGCCGGCTGTGTGGCGACAGCAACCATGTGTGTAAAGTGGTCAATAAAGAAAAAAGCATGTTCGTGCAAACATCATTTTTTTCCAAACCACGTGAAGCCGCAGTATAAAGACTAACGAGCCGCATGTTGCCGACCCCTGTCCTAGGAGAAGGACCAGCCTTTGTAAGCTTGTTGTCAGTCTAAACACCCAAACATACTACTTAAATCCTCTTCTTTCACCATCTCTGAAAGTCTTATGTATATTTAGAAGCAGACGATTTCTCCCAAACCACACTGTTAGTGCTCTGTACTCCTGCTACTGTCATAAATGCACAAGAGAGGTTCAAGAGGTGGAGCAGGACTTTTCTCTGCATGTGAGCTGAGCTGACATCTTGTGGCACTATGGAGGCGTTTGGGGTGGCTGTAGCTCAGGTGGCAGAGCGGATCAGCCACCAACCGGAAGGTCGGTGGTTCAATCCCAGTCTGCTCCAGTCTGCATGCCAAATATCCTTGGGCAAGATACTAACCCCATGTTGCTCTCCGATGCAT
The DNA here is from genome assembly GCF_963576455.1 of Neolamprologus multifasciatus. Lineage (NCBI taxonomy): Eukaryota > Metazoa > Chordata > Actinopteri > Cichliformes > Cichlidae > Neolamprologus > Neolamprologus multifasciatus. The sequence goes on along the minus strand of NC_140444.1, from coordinate 37,497,307 downwards.
CCATCGGAGTGTGAATGTGTATGAATGTTAGATACTGCGCACTTAAGCTTAGAAGTGCTTGTGTGAATGGGTGTGATTGGGTGAATGAATTAGCTGTATAAAGCGCTTTGAGTGCTCGGACAGAGTAGAAAAGCGCTATATAAGAACCAGTCCATTTACCATTTACCATTTAGATGGCATCAGCCGGTACCATTCGCACTGGTGAAATGAAAGGGATGGGCTAATCGAACAACACTGGCCATGGTGAAATATGGATGGTATTGGTAAGCACCACAGGCACTGGTGTAATGTGAATGTCCTCAGCCAACACCACAGGCCCTGGTGTAATGTGGATGGGCCTTAGCTAACACCACTGGCCCTGGTGAAATGTGCATGATATCAGCCAGCACCACAGGCCCTAATGTGGATGGCATCAATTAGCAGCAGATGCCCTGGTGGGGCGAAGATGGCCTCACAGGAAGCACTGTCCCTGGTGTAATGTGGATGGTAGAAGCAGGCATCACAGTCCCTTGTGAAATGTGGATGATCTCAGAGAAGGGCAAAAAACAAAAACCAACAGAATAAGCAGAAAAAAAACAAAACATATATCAATCACCTGGATCACCTGTTGAGAAAGAAAAAAGAAAACAAGCAGAAGAAAACGAGAGTAATAGAATAAACAACATCACAATGATATATGGGAATATGACAGTAAATACTAAATATTAAACATTATTGTGCAGCACGTAAGATCGACAGCACAGTGTGCTTTGAGGTAGGAGCCAAAAAGGGTGTAGTTTGTGTGTGTGTACACCTGTGAGCATGGATGTGCTTGTTTTCCTTCATGTAATGATCTGCTAGAGGGTGTGGGGGGCCACTGCCCCGTCCTCCAGGGAATGAAGCAGGTATGGAGGAGATCAAAACTCCAGACATCCAGAGTCCCCAGAACACAAGAGACCAAGGAAGACCAACAGAGGGGCAGCCGTGCCACTGTCCCAGAAAGAGCTGAGGAGAGTCCCAGATGAGGGGTCACTCAGCAGCCACGGAGCAGAAGCCAGGGGGAGGTTGCAGTGACGTGCCCGTGAGCTCCGCCGGCAGCCAGCTGTGCCAGAGTGACCGAGCCCCAGGCCGAGAGGCCGAGGGCACCCGACCTCCGAAGTGGCCCAAGCGAGCCCCAGGCTCCAGGCCCCGATAAGCAGCCGCTAAGGAGTGAGCCGGTGTGTACCTGGACGCCCACCCCCGGACACAAAGAACCACCAACGCACCGATGTCTGAGGGAGTCCGCCCCCGGCAGGGGAAGTGGTGGGGGCAGATAGGCCTCCAAACCTTGGAGGGCCTGAGATGTCCTCAGAGAGGTGGCGTCTGATACCCAACCTGACATATATACACAGACATACAGGCACACACAGATACAAACATCCATTCCCACCCTCATGCTCTCATATGCACTTACTCCACACTCAACCAACGTGGAGACAGACATAAATACACACAATCACACTCCCCAAGCGTACTCTACGAACCGGGTCTAGGTACCCTTGCCCCTGGAGGGGGGAACTGCACCCAGACCCAGGTTGCGTTACCCTTTTCCCTGCGGTGGGGAGAAGCAGACCGCCCCGACTCCGCAGCAGCAGGGAGGCCCCACATTCCGGACCCCAGTTGGACGGCCAACTCCTCCTCCTAGCCCCCCTGCTCCAGCAGGCCGCAGAGAACGAGGGTGAGAGAAGACTCCTAACCTCCCTCCACCCGCTCATTGTAGTGTTGATGTATGTGTGTTCTAAGGTGCATTTAAAACCCAGGACGGCATGGAGCTACCTGCCAGAGAGCAGCAGGTAAGCGCATATTGGGGTGGCTGTAGCTCAGGTGGCAGAGCGGATCAGCCACTAACCAGAAGGTCGGTGGTTCAATCCCAGGCTGCTCCAGTCTGCATGCCAAATATCCTTGGGCAAGATACTAACCCCATGTTGCTCTCCGATGCATCCATCGGAGTGTGAATGTGTATGAATGTTAGATACTTAGCACTTAAGCTTAGAAGTGCTTGTGTGAATGGGTGTGATTGGGTGAATGAATTAGCTGTATAAAGCGCTTTGAGTGCTTGGACAGAGTAGAAAAGCGCTATATAAGAACCAGTCCATTTACCATAGTCCCTCCTGCTAGCCCTCAATGTCTACGTATATTTAAAATTGAGAGGTGGACAACGACGCCAGGGGTGAGGTGTACACCCTGATGGTAATTGGGATTCCGTGTAGCGTGCCCACCCCCAAGATCCTATATGTATGTGTAATGAGAGTGTGAGTAATGTGAATGTCTAAGTTGTGGGATAAAATTGAGGCAGAGGCAGCCAGAAGGGGACAGGGGGGGGTTACCTCCTCTGCACCCTGGTGACAGACCCCTATTCCAAGGCCCTGCATGTGTGGTTGGTTGTGGTGGAGCGGGAAGAGGGAGGCAGCTGGAGATGGGGAGGGAAGGAAGGGAGGGGCAAGTAACCCCTCCCTGGGGCCAGCTCCCCCGCTGACCCCAGTAGGCACCCCCATACTCCGCGACCCGTCAGGGAAGGGGGGCCCAGGCCCATCCGAACCGGGGCCCAGTGCGGCGGCGCCGCCCGGCCCCACAGAGCCCCGGGCAGTCCATCCAACCCCACCACAGAGAAAACTGCACCCACCCCATCATCCACTCATCTTCCAGACTACATAAGACAATAGACGCCCAGGCTGTGATCTTCCTCCACCTCTCCTGTATCTCCCCCTCTTGCAGAGAGAGTTCCTGAGAGGGGAAAGCTCCTGCAAGATGTGACAACCCTCCCCCAGTTGAAGAGCCCCCCAGGTGGCTCGACGCACCGGCGGCACCCTGCGCCAGGGCTGAGCCCCCATACACCCACCCGCCCGCAACACACCAACCAGGACCCAGGGCCCCAGGCCAGAGCCGGAGCGCCCCCAGAACCTCACGCCCGTCCCGGACCCACCCAGGGGCAGCCAGGCTACCAGGTCAGTAACCCCCGTCCGTCAGCACAGACCCTCCCCTAGCCCTGCTGCACGTAGCCACGAGGAAACTGTCACCTAAGAGCCAACAGAGCCCCTAATTGGCCATGACCGCTACCCCGGGTTGAGCCCCCCAAGGAAGATGCTCCCGGGGAACCCCCTGACGCCCTAAGCCTGACCCTACCCCCACACCAATCACAACAGTGAAGGCCAGACCAAAATATGACCCCCCACCCCCACTAGTTGATGGAGCTGATCAGAGGAGCCCAGAGTGATTGATCTGATGTGGTGGCAGAGGCTGTATCAAGACTAATGTAATCTAATAGATAATTTCTATATTGGTTAGAATTAAGATTGTTTTTATTTTTCCAGTTCATGAGGACTGTTTTCTTGGCTATGCATAGGGCAGTGAAAACCATATGGGCTATATTCTTTTCTGAAGTGACATTATCTAAGCTGCCCAACAAACACACTAAGGGGGAAGTTTGGAATGTTACATTTCAGACACTTTGATAAGTCTTCACATATCTCGCGCCAAAACTTCTGAACTGGTGGACAGAACCAAAGAGCGTGGATATAATTGTCCGGTGAATTGGTTTGGCAGTGTGAGCAGTTGTTGGTAGATGCAAAGCCCATCTTGAACATCCGATGACCTGTATAGTGCACTCTATGTAGTATTTTGTATTGAATTAATTGAAGACTGGGATTTCTGATTAGATGAAAGGTTTTTAAGCAAATCTGAGACCAGAAGTTTTGGTCTAAGTTAACTGATAAATCCGCTTCCCATTTTGCAATAGGAAGTGATATTGATTCATCTGTTTTAGAAAGCATTCTGTATATTTTGGATAGTAATTTGGGGGTTTTAAGAGTAAGAAATTGAACCACACTTGGTGGTGTTTGTAGTTCAACTTGACCCGGTTTAAATTTCTTTTTTATTATGGATTTAATTTGTTGATATTCTAAAAATCTTTTCTTGTTGATCCCATATTGTGTAACTAGTCTGTCAAATGAAATAAATTCTGTTCCTTCTAGTATATGTTATACATATTTGATTCCTTTACCATTCCAATCTGAAAAGTATATCATATTATTGTTTTGTAATATGTCAGGGTTGTTCCAGATAGGTGTACGTTTGCATGGGATTAATGAAGACTCTGTCAACTTCAGAAACTCCCACCATGCTGTCAGAGAAGAGCTGATGTTGATGCTTTTGAAGCATTCATGTTGTTGGATGTTTGAGCTGATAAATGGTAGATCTGAAATCTCTAGATTATTGCAAAGTGCTTGTTCTACATCTAGCCAAGGTTCATCTAAGAGGGTATGTTTTAGCCATCCTGAGATAAACTGAAGCCTGTTGGCTAAGAAGTAGTGCTGAAAGTTAGGTAGTTCTAATCCTCCTTTATCCTTGGTCTTTTGTCGTGTTTTTAAGCTTATACGTGGGGGCTTATTTTTCCAAAGGAATTTGGACATATATGAATCTAGAGATCTGAACCAATCTTGCGGCGGTTTATTTGGGATCATTGAGAATAAATAATTTATTTTTGGTAATACCATCATTTTTATAGCAGCAACCCTTCCCATGAGTGATATGGGTAGACATTTCCATCTAGCCAGATCACCTTCTACTTTCTTTAAAAGTGGGGTATGGTTTAATTTAGTTAGATCTGCAAGCTTGGGAGAAATATTAATACCTAAATATTTTATATTTCCCGATTGCAGTTGAGTAGAAGAGGAATTATGGAAGCAGCAATTAATAGGAGGGACTGTAGATTTTGACCAGTTAATTGAGTAATCTGATATTCTTGCAAAAGAGTTTATCAATTCAATCACCCCAGAGATATTGGTTTGTGAATTTTGGAGAAAGAGTAACACATCATCAGCATAAAGGCTGATTTTATGTTCCACGTTCTTGCATTTTATGCCCTTAATTGCTGAATTCTGTCTAATTGCTGCTGCTAGTGGTTCGATAAAAATTGCAAACAGTGAAGGGGAGAGTGGGCATCCCTGCCTGGTGCCCCTCAGGAGACATAAGCTGGAGGATGTCTGGTCATTTGTTCTGACACAAGCTGTTGGGGAATTATATAATATTTTTAACCAGTTGATGAAAGAAGATCCAAAACCAAATTTGTGTAAAGTTGCAAATAGAAATTTCCAGTTAACTCTGTCAAACGCTTTTTCTGCATCTAAGGAAAATATTGTAGTTTCAAGGTTTTTACTGTATGAGTAGTCTATCAAATTAAGTAATCTACGTGTATTTGTTGATGAGTGCTGTTCTCCCAATTCTTTGAATCTTTGGGCTGAAGGAAGGACAATACTCGGTGTATAAATGCTCAATCAACAATCCTTTATTTCCATACAATTTTCACACAATGAGCATAAAAACAACCATCCGGATGGGGAGAGTTGCATGAGAGGGTCACAGCAAGTCTCAAAATGGTGGTGTGTTACACAGCTTTTTATACTTTCTACTGGCCCCCACCTGGTCATAAACCTAAACATTCACAGTCCCTTATCTGTCATGGCGCCTAAATTATGACCTCGGGCTCCCTGTCTTTCTACCTCCTACAAGAGTGGGGGCACAGAATGTTGTCTGTTTCTTCTTATTATCGGCACAAGGTCCTTCGCACGCAACATTCTCAGAAATGATTTAAGCAGTCTGACATGACAAGAAAACAGTGTAAAACATTCACAGCAGATAAATGGCGGCGCCCACCTGTCTAACAGAACCCAAAGATGGTCACATTCTTTTAATCCCCAAAGATATACTGGAACATTTGTCTAACATACTACAAAAATATACTGCGAAGATGGTCATGTTCTTTAACCTAATCTCACAATTCCCCCTTTGATCTCTCTTTAGAGAGATCACTTACAACATACATTCTAGGGTTGCAATGTGGTGTCAACTCTTTCCCAGTCTCCTAGTATTTGTGCTTCACACAGAAACACAATTCCATCGCTGGATTTCCTCTGCGCTGTCACTTTTGGAGCTTGGCACGCTCTCTCCATCCCTCGAGTTGTCACGTCCAACGCTGCTGAAGATTTAAGGCAGAGCACGTCGTACACCTTAGTTGTCTTCCTCAATGTCAACGATGAATCTCTCATTTTATTTAAAATCCTGCTGTGGGAAGTCTCCTCTCAATCTCCTGGAAGCTCAGTAGCACAGCTCTCTGTGGTGATGTCTGCTGTGCTGAAGATGATCTCTGATCCTCCTGAAGCCTCTCTCCTGGCCTCAGCTCCCATCTTGTGGACGATCCTCTCAGCCACTCCTTCTCGTCATGGCACCTCACGACATCTACAGATTAAAAAATAACACTCCTCTCCCCACATGGCTTCCACCATGTGTCAACTCCCCAATGAGACATGTACAAGAATGTTGCACATTCTCTTTAAAACAATCTCCAGGGTTTCCCACTTGGAGCAGCCATACTCCAACCTGTAACCCTGTGTAAAAACATTAATCAGCAGTTACATGTTCAGCTTATTTAACTCCCAGCTCCACCTGGAGCCTGTATCCTGGAAGACAAATCTGTTAAATCAAACTTCACATTTGCAACCAACTGTAGATCATAAGAGTGATAAAGTATTCAGCATAAAAGACAAGTATCATGTGCAAGTTTTCTCCAATCATTAAATCACTATTATTACCATAATTTGTCCCAAATCATGAATCATCCCAATTTATTCCACAATTTAATCTGTGACTTCCCTTAAACAATGTCACTCCACCCATTTTATCACTATGAGCTCAGTAGTGGCTAGCTAATGAGTTCATATTCAACTATTCCATAAACACTGCATCTCTTATTTGTTTCCTCATGTCACTTGTCTGTTTTCTGCTGAATCCTCTACATCCACTCTTAGAAAAAAACAGACATTAGGAGCACACATAGACAATCCTGGTGGTCAGGCACAGGTTGATAGGTTCCAGAGGTGCCGTAAAAGGCCATAAAATTAAGCCTGCTGTAAAAAGAATGACACTGGTTTCAACACAGGAAATTTCTCACGTTATTCACATCGTCAAAGTAACCTTCAACATTTTCCCAACAACACAGTGTAACAGCATCATCAATCCTGTAGTAGAGAAACAAACATCAACCAATTGTTCTGTTATAAATCACATCATCAAATCACATGAAGAACTGTAATGCTGTAGAAAAGAGAATGTAAATGTTAGCGCTGCGCAGATGTATACACCCTTTCTCACAGTAATCTCTGTGAGCAACACAAGCCCATGAATAACACACCCCTGGTAGATTCACAAACACAGAAAGTGGCATTTAAAAGGTTAAATCATCACACAACCTCGAATGTTGCTGTCATCTTTCTGGTCCTGTAAAAAGAAACACATAAATTCATCCACCCTTTTGTCCTGTCTAGGTGGAGGTAAACTTTGAGTCGTGGTCAAGTCTTGTCAGCTTTTACCAGTCAGTCAGTTTGTTTTTATTTCCATTCATTCATTCATTCATTCATTCATTCTTTCTTTGCTGATAGTGGAAACCATCGCCGCATTTGATTTCCACCCTCAGCAAAATGACGTCATTTCAAAAAGAAAAAGAAGAACTTTAGGTCGGATTACCTAGCTGAATCCTTTTTAGGCAGCGACTCTCATTTTCTAATTGTCCCAAATAAGTGGCTTTCTCCAGAGCCCATTTTAATGTGGAGAAACTCACTTGCAACAATTTTCTCGATGACGTGTAGCGCTTTTAATTCCCGACGTGCAGATCTGCTTAAAGAAAAGAAATTCACAAACAAAAATCAGTGCACTGTTCAAAAAATAAAAATTAAATGAAAAATAAAAGATAAAACTGAAAAACAAAAGTAAATAAAAATACAGAAGCCCGGTCCTAGGACTTGTCACAGAATATTCTTTTTCTTATAGGTGAGAAAACACCAAATCTAAAAATTGGTTCCCCATACTTCAGAAACAAAAACAAAACAAAAACAAAAAATCTGCTAGTTTTACTCTTTTAAACTCTGGCAGCAGGATTCTGTTCACCCCTGCTATCATGTTCCCCAAAATAATACTAATTAAGTCGTCTATGTATCATTTCTCAACTCAATAAACCAGACAGGATGATAATAACAGTATTACCTTCTTAAAATTGTTTTTGATCCTAATGAGCTTCATTACGTGTGTGTGTGTGTGTTAGTAGGGTTAATACATTTTCTATTTCTATTTATCCTTTTATGTACCTTCCCCCTTTTTTTCTGAAACAAAACTCTGTTCACTCCAAATTTTGTTTCAGAAACATCTAAATGAAAAACTCTGACATAGTCAGGCACAGCTAAACCCCAAATGCTTGCAGGTTACCATCGGCAACCACACTGTGTGTTGTTAACCCCTTCTACAAATACCCTCTTTGGATGTGTGCGACTTTGTGTATGATTTTGTGTTATCTCTAGTGCATATCATGTGCATGTGTGGTGTCACTTTCCATTTTTCTAACAGTACACTTGCATACCTCAGTGCTTGTCTTCCTCCCCCTTTTGTTGTGGTCTGGACACTGTGTCAATCCTCCACTCCCAGGCAGTCGTTTGTCTCCCTGGATTCCTTAACCCAATTTGATTCCCCAAACTAAAACAGCAGCCTCAGTCCTCTTCTGCTCCTTTCTCTCCGTTCTTCTCTCCCACTTTTCTGTCCAATGGCAGTCAGTTCTTTTCAGCTTTGTCCCGTGTATCTCTTTGTCCCACTGTCTCTTTCATTGCCATCTCGCTCCAAACATGGCAAATGTCAAACTCAGACAGTCTTCTCAAAAGTCCTTCACACACAGTGAGGTTGCAGCTTGCTGGAAACGCATCTCCATCCATCCAATCTAGATGGTGGATCTTCTCTTTCTGATGCCGTTTGCCCACAGCGCTGCTGGACCTCTCTGCTCATAACTCTGGTATTGTCTCTCGGACTTCTGTCCACTGTTGATGTTCATGCTCGTGCTTCTGGAAGTGCACTCGTTGTCTTCAGGGAGAGATTAGCTTCCTTGGAGCTTGCTTGTTCAGGATGAGGACGGGAAGCTGCAAAACAATTCAGCCAAAAATTCTGGCTGGGTGTTTCTATTTTATTTTATTTTTCTAATGATTTTAACCTATAATTTTCTTCCGACTGCTGCCCGTGGAGAATTGATCCAGGTCCGTTCCCCACCTGTAAACGACAGACTGAGAGACTTTCATTATTCACTGTGACTGCAGATGTTTTCATCACTCCTAAAGCAACACATCTCTACTTATTTTGTTTTGACCTCTACTGACTTCAAACCCCAAAAATGAAATTTTTATTTGATCTTAACCGCAAACACAAAAATCTTCTTGATGTTGTTATTAATTCTTTTCATCCACAACAGCTCTCATACGGTCAGTAATCAAATTCTCCATTCATCCTTGAGTACTTGATCACCTTTTAATGTCACTATTAGTTTGATCAATTTATTTATCATTACTTTGACGCTAATCCACTTTTAATTTGCTTCATTTACTTTAGTTCATTTTCTCCTATTTGATCACTATGATTTCTTGACTATTATTATTTCACAGAAAATCAACTAATCTACTTTGTCTCCCTATTTGTCATCAAGGAATTCTCACACACACTCGCGGGCTGGTCACTCGCCCCCACCTTTTCTTTCTCTCTCACACACACGCACATTTTACTCTTCGTTCGTTCCGCCTGTGAACCCGCCCCTCGAGGCTGGCTCACACACACTTCATACTTCTCGCAGTCCCATACAAACTTTCTGCGAGACACTTCTGCTGATTCAGGACAACGCCCTAATCAAAACAAAGAGCGGGTGCCGTCCGCTCTTATACACCTCAACCTAACTAGGACAATTAGGCTCACGATCTTCAGATTGCGCCACATTTGCCTCACGATTTATTCAAACTGCGCCACGGACTGGATACCGCAGTTTCTCTTCCCCATAAAAATAAAACCAAATTAACCCCCCCTCCCCCCCCCCCCCACTTGACTTCACAGCTTGCAACAATTCGTGACACGACCTCCTGCTGCAATTTCTGCACACCACAAACACACTTTTAGACAAATTATTTTTGTTACTTTAATTGACTCCCGTACTTCAGACGAGACGCCGACTCTAACGGCGCTTTCACACACACTACACACCTCTAACTATCTTTCTTTCTCTCTTTTTTTTTTTTTTTTTATTACACCACAGAGTAATAAACCCAATTCAGCCCGTCTATCTCTATGTGGCTCCAAATACCCTCTTTATTTAATTTAACACTCGTCAGGGGACAGGCAAACAACAATTTCAACCACTGAAACGAGGAATACAACCTTTTTCAACCTTTTTAACCTAATTTAACCTTTTTCTCTTACTATTCTTAGAACTCAACCTTTGTTCGCAAATTGTGTCTTGTTCTATGTTCTAGTCCAGAATAAATGTAAACCCGTGATTACACAAACGTTTTCAGTATTATTCTGTAGCTATGCGGGAGTCCTCAGTTCCCAAGTCACCACCTCAGCTAACCAGACGCCGCTGGACCTGACTGCGCGTCCACAGACAGGGGGGTTGCCACACCATGAACAAAACCAATTTCCACAGGTCCACTAGGCATCAACCTTTGATCCTAAAATGTGTCTTTGCTCTAATGTCCTCCCATTCACACATCAACCGTCACTGTCACCATGTTCATATTTCACACACAGAAACACAGCAAGCGCGTCTCATCAGCAGTAATACACAGAAACACCATAAGCGTGTCTCACCAGCAGAAACACACACAGAAACCTCTGAGCTCACCTTTGAAAATGCAAGCGCACCACAAGCCAGATTCTATTTCACCTCTATTTCAGATACTACACTTTAATTTATTTATTCAGGACAGTGCATGTTAATGAACATAAATGTAAAAAAAAAAATTACATGAATGTAAACATGCCAGATTATAGCCAAAGGCTAATTTCCATCTGTTGTCCTTAAACATAAAAAAATAGACAATAATTCATAAAAAAATCATCATTCATTCATAATAAAAACTCCATCACCAAACTTACGCATACACACCATTCTGTTCCCAAATAAAACATTAAAACTATACAACATGATCACACACTTGATTTGTCCATAACCAGTTTTTAACCTTTGCTTTAAACAAATTGAATGTCGAGCATTCTCTAATGGGTTGAGGAAGACTGTTCCACAGATGGCCACCCTTAACAGAGAGGACGTTCTGCCCAAATGCTGTCCGTCTGTGGGGTATAAACAAGTCTCCTCGGATTGTAGCTCGAGTGGTCCTGTCTGAGCTTTCTTTATGCCTAATAAACTGCTTTAGTGGTGGTGGAGCAAGGGAGTGTAAGACTTTATATATTAAACACACTCTTTTAAGTTTCACTAAGTTATTGAAGTTCAGTAATTTATGTTTTTTTAAACACATGACAGTGGTGGTGGGAAGTCGGTTTTTTGTCAAGTAGTTTTAAACTTCTTTTATAAATGTTTTCAATAGTTTTAAGTGTTGTTGGACAAGCAAGTGACCAGGACGTCAAACAATAGTCCATATGAGAGATGATCATTGAGTAAAAATACGTTTTTGCAACATTCATATTTAAATTATTACATATATGATTAAAATTTCGATTATTAAATTTAAGTACCTGGGACACTTTATTTATGTGACTCTTGAAGGATAATGTTGGGTCTAGAATGACCCCAAGATATTTAAATTCTGGAGCTAATTCAAGCTCTACTCCATCCAGGAATATGTTTGACTGCTTCAAGTTTAAGGGGCGTTTTGAAAAATACATACAGACAGTTTTTGAGGTGTTCAACATTAGGCATGAGTCCTCCAGCCAGCTATGCATTAATGCTAAAGCAGCTGTAAGATCTTTTGCCACCTGCTGGACACTATTTGCTTGCGTATATATAACTGCATCATCTGCATACATTTGAGCAAATATATTTGGACAGACTTCAGGTAAGTTATTGATAAAAAGAGAGAACAATAAGGGCCCAAGAACAGATCCTTGAGGAACCCCTGTATCACAGTCTAAATATGGAGATTGAACCCCATCCAACACCACACACTGTTTCCTGTGTGAGAGATATGAGGCAAACCACTGAAGAGCCTGACTGGAGATATTAAACTGAGTCAATCTGGACAACAATATCTGATGGTTTACAGAGTCGAAAGCCTTCTTCAGATCTAAAAATACAGCTCCAACACAGGGACTCTTGTCCAGCAAGCTCTTCAAGTTCTCCACTAACATACACAGGGCAGTATCTGTGGAGTGATGTGCCCGAAAGCCAAACTGCAATGGATGTAATGAGGGTTGGGTGTTTTCTAGGTGAGCAGTGAGGAGTTTAACCACCCACTTCTCAGCTATTTTAGATACAACCGGGAGTATGCTTATGGGGCGATAATTAGCCATGTCAGTCTTCACACCTGCTTTGAAAATTGGTGTAACTGCAGCAATTTTCCAATCTGTTGGAACAATGGAATGTTCGAAAGACATATTCAAAACATGAGTTGTTGGACGTACAAGCAAATCCATATGTTCCTTTAGGAAATTTGTGTTAATACCATATACATCAAGTGCTTTTGATTGTTTTAAACCTGTAATTAGTTTAGCAACTTCAGTGTCTGAAATATGAGTGATGGTGAACAAATTTTGACCAACATCATTCACATTATCAGAGCATACGACTGAGTCAAAGCTCTGACTGATATCCTTAACAGATGAAATAAAGAAAGTGTTTAAGTTACTGGCAATAGATAGAGGCTCTCTAACAATAGAGTTATTTACATAAAGTTCAAATTGTATTTTTACTTTTGTTTGAATGACGGCCAAGTAATTTATTTAAGTGTTGCCAGATAATTTTACCATTACCTTTGGCTCTTTCAATTATATTTATAAAAAAATTTCCTTTGGCCTGTCTCAAACTTCTTGTTACTTTGTTCCGCATTGAAGTAAATCTCTGTCTATCCAGAGTTAGACCTGTTTTCAGGAACTGTTTTAGTAATTGATCTCTTGTTTTCATTAAATTCTTGCACTCTTTGTTTAACCAGGGCAAATTAGATGTTGTCCTTATTTTTTGTCAACCTCTAATGGAGTATGTTGATATAACATCCTTGACAATGTCAGTGAAGTGACTGCTGCAGAATTGTGGATCATCACTACACAATAAAGGCTCCCAGTTAACTGATGCTAATGCTTCTGCTACATTTTGTCGCTGACTTCTTGGTATAAATTCATAAAAGGATCTCCTATTAGATCAACTTTGAAAGTCATTCTTAACCCGTGATTTTATAAGTTTTCTAGAAAATAATATAAAATTGTGGTCTGAAATACCAGTGATAAAATTATAAGATTTAATAATTCGCTCGGGCTTATTACTGAAAACCAGATCTATTTTAGTTTTAGAGTGTCTCGTTATTCTTGTGGGTTGTTCAATGTGTTGAGTAAAGTTCAAAGTCTCCATTATGTCCTTGAGTGTTTTTCTGTTCTTTTCACAGTCCCAGTTGACATTAAAATCTCCCATTACAATTATTACATTAGACTTATTATTTATAGTATGATATTTAAGTAATCTCTGTAGTTGTTCATAAAAAATATTCTTTGTGGAAGGAGGGCGATATAAACAGATCAACGTAAATGACATTTCTGGGGAAAGAGTGATTTTAACAGAAATATGTTCTATTTCGACATCTATTGGTGAACTAAGTAAAGAGCAGTCCAGGTGTTTTTTTACATACACAAGTATTCCTCCTCCTCTTGTTCCAATTCTATCCCTTCTGAATACTGTGTACTCTGGAAAGACAACCGCAGACTCAGGAGAAGAACTTGTGAGCCAAGATTCAGAGATACCCAAAATAGAAATATTGGAATTGCTTAGAATATGTTCCAGTTGCTCATGCTTTGGTAACATACTGCGAATGTTAATGTGTCCACATAGAAGCCCCTTTGGTTTATTTTTAGTGTCCCAGATTACTTTAGCCTGATTAAATGTCTTGCAGATCTTTGTTCCTCTGTAAATTTTAATAGCAGGATTTCTTGTCCTTTTGTTGACAATGCTATGAGCATTTAATGATGAGAAACCCTTTACTGGAGACTGTAATTTGGGTAGAGCAGGTGGGGGCCCAGGCAGCCGAGATGGGGGCCCAGGCAGCCGCGTTGGGGGCCAAGGCAGCCGAGGTGGAGGTCCGAGCAGCTGAGATGGAGGTCCGAGCAGCTGAGATGTAGGCTCAGGCAGCCAAGATTGAAACCCAGTCAGCTGAGGTGGAGACCCAGTCAGCTGAGGTGGAGGCCCAGGCAGCTGAGGTGGAGGCCCAGGCAGCTGAGGTGGAGGCCCAGGCAGCCGAGGTGGAAGCCCAGGCAGCTGAGGTGGAGGCCCAGGCAGCTGAGGTGGAGGCCCAGGCAGCCGAGGTGGAGGCCCAGGCAGCCGAGGTGGAGGCCCAGGCAGCCGAGGTGGAGACCCAGGCAGCCGAGGTGGAGGCCCGAGCAGCTGAGGTGGAGGCCCGAGCAGCTGAGGTGAAAGCCCAGGCAGCTGAGGTGGAGGCCCGAGCAGCTGAGGTGGAGGTCCGAGCAGCTGAGATGTAGGCCCAAGCAGGCCTAGGCTAACTAGGCTAATTAGTTGTAGCCAGTCCAAATCACTGATGTTTGAATTAGGTCCAGGATTTAGTTCTATATCACCAGCCAAAAGTAGCATGAGAACAAGTTTCAGAATCTCCAGCGACAGTTGTGGTATATTTGATTGTTCATGTTTACCTGGGGGTGGTCTAGCATGACCAAAATCCAAGAATCTTGTGAACAAAAGATGTTGACTCCATTTGGCTGGGAAAGTGGTATAATTATCCAGTTTTCTTGGACATGTCGAACTCCACAGAAGATAAAAATGTATAAAAACAAAAGACAAGTTGATGTCAAGATCCAGGGGTTTTTAGGTGGGTTTTTTGGCAAACGCATAGGACCTGCCAAGCTGTGTGTCTGCACCCTAGCAGCCATCTTGGATTCCAACCTTTGGCCACCTTTTGAAAGTTTTTCCAGTTTTGCCAGTCATAGACTAAATTAATTTGTGGGGTTAAGTGGGCTGCACCCTAGTCTCAACGTAGAATGTGATTAGTATCTTGCTAGAGCCAGTTCCTATAACACACTTGATTTCTAGTCTCAACGTAGAATATTTTTAGTATCTTGCTAGAAAATTCCTATAACACACTGGAATTCTAGTCTCAACATAGAATGGTTTTAGTATCTTGCTAGAAAATTCCTATACCACACTTGAATTCAGCCTCAACTTATGTTGTTAGTATCTTGCGCCGAAAACCAGACACCGACAATTTAATGTGAAAATACGTGTAACTCAGCGAACAGATTAATTTGGAAAGCCCAATATGCACATTTGGTATTTATAATACAACAGGTTGTGCTTACCTTTTTATGTTTGGACCGTCCTCTGTTCGCCTCGCCCCACGATCTCACCACAGGCCAAATCTGCCCCTCCTCAGCACACCAAAGATCCGGGTCACCGGCACCAAGTTGTTGAAATCTCCCAATTCTTTGAATCTTTGGGCTGAAGGAAGGACAATACTCGGTGTATAAATGCTCAATCAACAATCCTTTATTTCCATACAATTTTCACACATTGAGCATAAAAACAACCATCCGGATGGGGAGAGTTGCATGAGAGGGTCACAGCAAGTCTCAAAATGGTGGTGTGTTACACAGCTTTTTATACTTTCTACTGGCCCCCACCTGGTCGTAAACCTAAACATTCACAGTCCCTTATCTGTCATGGCGCCTAAGTTATGACCTCGGGCTCCCTGTCTTTCTACCTCCTACAAGAGTGGGGGCACAGAATGTTGTCTGTTTCTTCTTATTATCGGCACAAGGTCCTTCGCACGCAACATTCTCAGAAATGATTTAAGCAGTCTGACATGACAAGAAAACAGTGTAAAACATTCACAGCAGATAAATGGCGGCGCCCACCTGTCTAACAGAACCCAAAGATGGTCACATTCTTTTAATCCCCAAAGATATACAGGAACATTTGTCTAACATACTACAAAAATATACTGCGAAGATGGTCATGTTCTTTAACCTACTCTCACAGTGCCTAACTTTTATGAAACCAGTTTGGTCAGGATGAATTAAGAGGGGGAGGGGGGGGGGTCTTTGGGTTAGGGCAGGGGTCTGCAACCTTTAACACCCAAAGAGCCACTTGGACCCGGTTTCCACGCAAAAGAAAACACTGGGAGCCGCAAATAATTTTTGAAATCTAAAATGAAGATAACACTGTATATAGTGTTTTTGGTTTTTTTTTACCTTTATGCTTTGTGTGAACAACTAAATTAAGTAAGTAAAGTTTATTTATTAAGCGCTTTTCACAGACAGGCAGTCACAAAGCGCTGTACACAAATATTAAAATAAACAATACAATCAATAGACATTATACACAATGTAAAATATCAAATGTAAATAATGTAAAGAATATAAAATACGTAGATCAACAAAAGGCTTGTTTGAACAGAAAAGTTTTTAACTGCTTTTTAAAAGAATCCACAGAGCAACTAAGGTGTGTTGCTTATGAAATCCATGAAGTGCTACAGAGAAAATTATATTTTATTTATGTAATTAACATATTTTGAACTCTTAAAGAAATATAACAAAAAGAAAGACACCCAGCTGAACTAAAATGATCCAGCAAACAAAAACTGTTGTGAGCCGCCACCCTTATATTGCCTTTGGGCTTTTGGAGCCTTGACCTGACTTTTAAAAAGTAATTGGAAAAAAACCACTATTCCGTTAGAAAAAAAAATAGATATTTGCAAAATTCTGCCTAAATATGTATTTTACCTGGTTAATGTGTGTGGCGGGGCGTGGTCTGCAGCGCGAATCGGGGCTTTCATCTTTACGCAGGACTGTAAGCTGTCCTCTGTGAGGCGTGAGCGGTGTTTGTTTTAAACATAGTTCACGGTGGAGAACAGCTGCCGACATAATGTGGATCCGAAGATCCATAACTGGCCTACCTGGGGTCGAAAGTCTCGATAAATGCACGGCGTTTCGGCGGGTATACTGTCTTCCGCGAGTGTGACGCTTATTTTGAGCGATGAAAAAATAATAGAATATAATTTTATTTTTATATTTCAAAATCATAATTTTCGAATTTATAACTACAAGTTAAAAAAAGAACTAAACACAAATAAAATACACTTCAGCTAAATACTTCTAATTTATTATCCCAAACCACGCAGAGCCGCAGTATAAGGACAAAAGAGCCGCATGCGGCTCCAGCGCGGCAGGTTGCCGACCCCTGGGTTAGGGTATTAGGCAAGGTGTTCGGATCTTCAGGTACTGGCCACCACACCAGGGCTTGTACTGCTAGCAAAAACCAATTGAGCCACACCAGGCCTTCTGCTCCTGACATAGGCAAACTACAATACACTAGGGCTTTTGCTTCTGGCTGATGCCAACAAGAACACACCAGGGCCTGTGCTGGTGGCTGACGCCATCTCCACCACACCAGGGCTTGTACTGCTAGCAAAAACCAATTGAGCCACACCAGGCATTCTGCTCCTGGCATAGGCCAACTACAACACACCAGGGCCTGTGCTGGTGGCTGAGGCCATCTACAACACACCAGGTCTAGCCACAATAAATGGCTTATGCCCATCTACATTTCACCACCAAAGGCCCTGGTGAAATGTAGATGGCCTTAGCCAGCAACATACACCCAGGAAAAATGTAGTTGGCCTCAGCCAGTAACACAGGTTGGGTGAAATGTAGTTGGCCTCAGACACCTGAGACCATCTCCACCACACCAGGGCTTGTACTGCTAGCAAAAACCAATTGAGCCACACCAGGCCTTCTGCTCCTGACATAGGCAAACTACAACACACTAGGGCTTTTGCTTTTGGCTGATTCCAACTAGAACACACCAGGGCCTGTGCTGGTGGCTGAAGCCATCTATAACACAGCAGGGCCTGTGCGGACTGCTGACGCCATCTCCACCACACCAGGGCTCGTACTGCTAGGAAAAACCAATAGAGCCACACCAGGCATTCTGCTCCTGGCATAGGCCAACTACAACACACCAGGGCTTTTGCTTCTGGCGGGTGCCAACAAGAACACACCAGGGCCTGTGCTGTTGGCTGAGATCATCTACAACACACCAGGTCTAGCCACAATAAATGGCTTATGCCCATCTACATTTCACCACCACAAGCCCTGGTGAAATGTAGATGGCCTTAGCCAGCAACATACACCCTGGTAAAATGTAGTTGGCCTCAGCCAGTAACACAGGTTCTGGTGAAATGTAGTTGGCCTCAGACAGCTGAGACCATCTCCACCACACCAGGGCTTGTACTGCTACCAAAGACCAATTGAGCCACACCAGACCTTCTGCTCCTGACATAGGCAAACTACAACACACCAGGGCTTTTGCTTCTGGCGGGTGCCAACTAGAACACACCAGGGCCTGTGCTGTTGGCTGAGGCCATCTACAACACACCAGGTCTAGCCACAATAAATGGCTTATGCCCATCTACATTTCACCACCACAGGCCCTGGTCAAATGTAGTTGGCCTCAGCCAGTAAGACAGGTTCTGGTGAAATGTAGTTGGCCTCAGACTGCTGTACAGGCCCTGGTGTGGTGAAGATGGTCTCACAGGGAGCACAGGCCCTGGTGTAATGTGTATGGCAACGACCAGCAATGCAGGCTCTGGTGAAATGTAGATGGCATCAGCCGGCAACATACGCACTGGTGAAATGTAGCACAGGCCCTTTGGATGGGCTAATCGAACAACACTGGCCATGGT
Organism: Neolamprologus multifasciatus; assembly: GCF_963576455.1. Lineage (NCBI taxonomy): Eukaryota > Metazoa > Chordata > Actinopteri > Cichliformes > Cichlidae > Neolamprologus > Neolamprologus multifasciatus. The sequence goes on along the minus strand of NC_140444.1, from coordinate 37,478,588 downwards.
GAAATACGGATGGTATTAGTAAGCACCACAGGCACTGGTGTAATGTGAATGTCCTCAGCCAACACCACAGGCCCTGGTGTAATGTGGATGGGCCTTAGCTAACACCACTGGCCCAGGTGAAATGTGCATGATATCGGCCAGCACCACAGGCCCTAATGTGGATGGCATCAATTAGCAGCAGATGCCCTGGTGGGGTGAAGATGGCCTCACAGGAAGCACTGTCCCTGGTGTAATGTGGATGGTAGAAGCAGGCATCACAGTCCCTGGTGAAATGTGGATGGCCTCAGCCAACAACAGTGGCCCTGGTGAAATGTGCATGATATCGGCCAGCGCCACAGGCCCTAATGTGGATGGCATCAATGAGCAGCAGATGCCCTGGTGGGGTTAAGATGGCCTCACAGGAAGTACTGTCCCTGGTGTAATGTGGTTGGTAGAAGCAGGCATCACAGTCCCTGGTGAAATGAGGATGGCCTCAGCCAACAACAGTGGCCCTGGTGAAATGTGCATGATATCGTCCAGCACCACAGGTAATGTGGATGGCATCAATGAGCAGCAGATGCCCTGGTGGGGTGAAGATGGCCTCACAGGAAGCACTGTCCCTCGTGTAATGTGGATTATATTAGCCAGCACCACAGGCCCTGGTGTAATGTGAAATTCCTCAGCCAACACCACTGGCAGTGGTGTAATGTGGATGGCCTCAGCCAACAACAGTGGCCCTGGTTAAATGTGGATGGTATTGGCCAGCACCACAGGCCCTGGTGTAATGTGCTCTGTGCTGGTGCCTGAGGCCATCTTCAAAAATACAGAGCATGTGCTGCTAGTTAAAGTTTTATCTGAGTCTTTGGGTTAGGGTATTAGGCAAGCATGCAGGTATCGTTAACTCTGTAGTTCAATTGTAGGGTTGTGTTCGGATCTTCAGGTACTGGCCATCACACCAGGGCCTGTGCTGCTTGCTTTTTCCAAGTACAACACACCAGGGCTTGTGCTACCTTCTGAGGCCATCTCCACCACACCAGGGCTTGTACTGCTAGGAAAAACCAATTGAGCCACACCAGGCCTTCTGCTCCTGACATAGGCAAACTACAACACACTAGGGCTTTTGCTTCTGGCTGATGCAAACTAGAACACACCAGGGCCTGTGCTGGTGGCTGAAGCCATCTATAACACACCAGGGCCTGTGATGACTGCTGACGCCATCTCCACCACACCAGGGCTTGTACTGCTAGGAAAAACCAATTGAGCCACACCAGGCATTCTGTTCCTGTCATAGGCCAACCACAACACACCAGGGCTCTTGCTTCTGGCGGGTGCCAACTAGAACACACCAGGGCCTGTGCTGTTGGCTGAGGCCATCTACAACACGCCACGTCTAGCCACAATAAATGACTTATGCCCATCTACATTTCACCACCACAGGCCCTGGTGAAATGTAGATGGCCTTAGCCAGCAACATACACCCTGGAAAAATTTAGTTGGCCTCAGCCAGTAACACAGGTTCTGGTGAAATGTAGTTGGCCTCACACTGCTGTACAGGCCCTGGTGTGATGAAGATGGTCTCACAGGGAGCACAGGCCCTGGTGAAATGTGTATGGCATAGGCCAGCAATGCAGGCTCTGGTGAAATGTAGATGGCATCAGCCGGCAACATACGCACTGGTGAAATGTAGCACAGGCCCTTTGGATGGGCTAATCGAACAACACTGGCCATGGTGAAATACGGATGGTATTGGTAAGCACCACAGGCACTGGTGTAATGTGAATGTCCTCAGCCAACACCAAAGGCCCTGGTGTAATGTGGATAGGCCTTAGCTAACACCACTGGCCCTGGTGAAATGTGCATGATATCGGCCAGCACCACAGGCCCTAATGTCGATGGCATCAATGAGCAGCAGATGCCCTGGTGGGGTTAAGATGGCCTCACAGGAAGTACTGTCCCTAGTGTAATCTGGATGGTAGAAGCAGGCATCACAGTCCCTGGTGAAATGTGGATGTTCTCAGCCAACAACAGTGGCCCTGGTGAAATGTGCATGATATCGTCCAGCACCACAGGTAATGTGGATGGCATCAATGAGCAGCAGATGCCCTGGTGGGGTGAAGATGGCCTCACAGGATGCACTGTCCCTCGTGTAATGTGGATTGAATTAGCCAGCACCACAGGCCCTGGTGTAATGTGAATGTCCTCAGCCAACACCACTGGCAGTGGTGTAATGTGGTTGGCCTCAGCCAACAACAGTGGCCCTGGTGACATGTGGATGGTATTGGCCAGCACCACAGGCCCTGGTGTAATGTGCCCTGTGCTGGTGCCTGAGGCCATCTTCAAAAATACAGAGCATGTGCTGCTAGTTAAAGTCTTATCTGAGTCTTTGAGTAAGGGTATTAGGCAAGCATGCAGGTATCGTTAACTCTGTAGTTCAATTGTAGGGTTGTGTTCCGATCTTCAGGTACTGGCCACCACACCAGGGCCTGTGCTGCTTGCTTTTTCCAAGTACAACACACCAGGGCTTGTGCTACCTTCTGAGGCCATCTCCACCACACCAGGGCTTGTACTGCTAGGAAAAACCAATTGAGCCACACCAGGCATTCTGCTCCTGGCATAGGCCAACTACAACACACCAGGGCTTTTGCTTCTGGCGGGTGCCAGCTAGAACACACCAGGGCCTGTGCTGTTGGCTGAGGCCATCTACAACACACCAGGTCTAGCCACAATAAATGGCTTATGCCAATCTACATTTCACCACCACAGGCCCTGGTGAAGTGTAGAAGGCCTTAGCCAGCAACATACACCCTGGTAAAATGTAGTTGGCCTCAGCCAGTAACACAGGTTCTGGTGAAATGTAATTGGCCTCAGACAGCTGAGGCCTCTCCACCACACCAGGGCTTGTACTGCTAGCAAAAACCAATTGAGCCACACCAGGCCTTCTGCTCGTGACATAGGCAAACTACAACACACTAGGGCTTTTGCTTCTGGCTGATGCCAACTAGAACACACCAGGGCCTGTGCTGGTGGCTGAAGCCATCTATAACACACCAGGGCTTGTGCTACCTTCTGAGGCCATCTCCACCACACCAGGGCTTGTACTGCTAGGAAAAAACAATTGAGCCACACCAGGCATTCTGCTCCTGGCATAGGCCAACTACAACACATGAGGGCTTTTGCTTCTGGCGGGTGCCAACTAGAACACACCAGGGCCTGTGCTGTCGGCTGAGGCCATCTACAACACACCATGTCTAGCCACAATAAATGGCTTATGCCCACCTACATTTCACCACCACAGGCCCTGGTGAAATGTAGATGGCCTTAGCCAGCAACATACACCCTGGTAAAATGTAGTTGGCCTCAGCCAGTAACACAGGTTCTGGTGAAATGTAGTTGGCCTCAGACTGCTGTACAGGCCCTGGTGTGGTGAAGATGGTCTCACAGGGAGCACAGGCCCTGGTGTAATGTGTATGGCATAGGCCAGCAATGCAGGCTCTGGTGAAATGTAGATGGCATCAGCCGGCAACATACGCACTGGTGAAATGTAGCACAGGCCCTTTGGATGGGCTAATCGAACAACACTGGCCATGGTGAAATACGGATGGTATTGGTAAGCACCACAGGCACTGGTGTAATGTGAATGTCCTCAGCCAACACCACAGGCCCTGGTGAAATGTGCATGATATCGCCCAGCACCACAGGCCATAATGTGGATGGCATCAATGAGCAGCAGATGCCCTGGTGGGGTGAAGATGGCCTCACAGGGAGTTCTGGGTCTGGTGTAATGTGGATGGCCAAAGCCAACAACACTGGCCCTGGTGAAATGTAGATGGCCTCAGCCAGCAACACAGGCCCTGGTTTGGTGAAGATGGCCTCACAGGGTGCACAGGCCCTTATGTAATGTGCATGGAATCAGCCAGTAGCACAGGCCCTGGTGTGGGGTAGATGGCCTCACAGGAAGCACTGGCTTTGATGTAATGTGGATGGCATCAGCCAATAGCACAGACCCTTGTCTGGTGAAGATGGTCTCAGCCAGCACCACAGGCCCTGGTGTGGTGATTATGGCCTCACAAGAAGCACTGTCCGTTGTGTAATGTGGATGGCCTCAGCCAACCAAAGTGGCCCTGGTGAAATGTGGATCATATTGGCCAGCACCACAGGCCCTGGTGTAATGTGAATGTCCTCAGCCAACACCGCAGGCCCTGGTGTAATGTGGATGGCATCAGCCAGTAGAAGAAACCCTGGTGAAATGTGGATGGTATTGGCCAGCAACGCAGGCCCTGGTGAAATGTGGATGGTATTGGCCAGCACCACAGGCCCTGGTGTAATGTGCATGGCATCAACAAGTAGCACAGGCCCTGGTGTAATGTGGATGGCATCAGCCAGTAGCAGAGACCCTGGTCAAATGTGGATGGTATTGGCCAGCAACGCAGGCCCTGGTGAAATGTGGATGGTTTCGGCCAGCACCACAGGCCCTGGGGTAATGTGGATGGCCAGCAGCACAGGCCTTTGTCTAATGTGGATGGCCAAAGCCAACAACATTGGCCCTGGTGAAATGTGGATGGTACCTGGTGTGGTGGAGATGGCCTCACAGGAATCATAGGCCCTGGTCTAATGTGCATGGCATCAGCCAGCAGCACAGACCCTGGTGTGGTGAAGATGGCCTCACAAGGAGCACTGGCCGTGTTGAAATGTGGATGGCATCAGCAACTAGCAGAGGCCCTGGTGTATTGTGGATGGCATCAGCCACCAACACAGGCCCTGGTGTATTGTGGATGGAATCAGCCAGCAACACATGCCCTGGTGAAATGTAGATGGACTCAGACAGCAGCACAGGCCCTGTTGTAATGTAGATGGCCTCATCTAACAACACTATCCCTGGTGAAATATGGATGGTATTGGTCAGCACCACACACCCTGGTGTAATGTGCATGATATCGGTCAGCACCATTTGCCCTGGTGTAATGTGGATGGCATCAACGAGTAGTACAGGCCCTGGTGAAATGTAGTTGGCCTCAGCCAGTAGCACAGGCCCTGGTGTAATGTGGATGGCATCAGCCAGCAACGCAGGCCCTGGTGAAATGTGGATGGTATCAGCCAGAAGCACAGGCCCTGGTGTGGTGACGATGACCTCACAGGAAGCACTGTCCCTGGTGTAATGTTGATGGCCTCAGCCAACAACACTGGCCCTGGTGAAATGTTGATGGTAGAAGCCGGCATCACAGACCCTGGTGTAATGTGGACGGCCTCAGACAGCAGCACTGGCCCTGGTGAAATGTTGATGGTATTGGCCATCACCACAGGCCCTGGTGTAATGTGAATGTCCTCAGCCAGTAGCACAGGCCCTTGTGTATTGTGGATGGCATCAGCCAGCAACACAAGCCCTGGTGAAATCTGAATGGTTTCGGACAGCACTACAGGCTCTGGTGTAATGTGGATGACATCAACGAGTAGTACAGGCCCTGGTGAATTGTAGTTGGCCTCAGCCAGTAGCACAGGCCGTGGTGTAATGTGGATGGCATCAACGAGTAGTAGAGGCCCTGGTGAATTGTAGTTGGCCTCAGCCAGTAGCACAGGCCCTGGTTTAATGTGGATGGCATCAGCCAGCAACACAGGCCCTGGTGTGGTGAACATGGCCTCACAGGGAGCAGTGGCCCTGGTGTAATGTGCATGATATTGGTCAACACCACAGGCTTAGGTGTAATGTGGATGGCATCAACGAGCAGCAGAGGCCCTGGTTGGGTAGCGATGGCCTCACAGGAAGCACTGTCCCTGGTGTAATGTGGATGGTAGAAGCTGGCATCACAGTCAGTGGTGTAATGTGGATGGCCTCAGCCAACCAAAGTGGCCCTGGTGAAATGTGGATGGTATTGACCAGCACCAAAGGCCCTGGTGTAATGTGAATGCCTTCAGCCAACACCACTGGCCGTGGTGAAATGTGGATGGCATCAGCAACTAGCAGCAACACACTCCCTTGTGTATTGTGGATGGCAACAGCCATCAACACACTCCCTTCTGTATTGTGGATGGCCTTAGCTAACACCACTGGCCCTGGTGAAATGTGCATGATATCGGCCAGCACCACAGGCTCCAATGTGGATGGCATCAACGAGCAGCAGAGGCCCTGGTGGGGTGAAGATGGCCTCACAGGGAGCACTTGCCCTGGTGTAACGTGGATGGCATCAGCCAGTAGCACAGGCCTTTGTGTATTGTGAATGGGATCAGCCAGCAACGCAAGCCCTGGTGAAATGTGGATGGTATCAACGAGTAGCACAGGCCCTGGTGTAATGTGGATGGCATCAGCCAGCAGCACAGGCCCTGGTGTCGTGAAGATGACCTAAGCCAGAAGCACAGGCCCTGGTGTTGTGAAGATGGCCTCACAGGGAGCACTGGACTTGGTGTAATGTGGATGGCCACAGCCAACAACACTGGCCCTGCTGCAATGTGGATTGCATCAGCCAGTAGCACAGGCCCTTGTGTATTGTGGATGGCATCAGCCAGCAACACAGGTCCTGGTGTAATGTGCATGGCATCAACGAGTAGCACTGGCCCTGGTGTAACGTGGATGGCATCAGCCAGTAGCACAGGCCTTTGTGTATTGTGGATGGGATCAGCCACCAACAAAGGCCCTGGTGAAATGTAGTTGGCCTCAGCCAGCAACACAGGCCCTGGTGAGGTGTAGGTGGCCTCAGCCAGAGCCACAGGCCCTGGTGTGGTGTCGGTGGCCTCAGCCAGCAGCACAGGGCCTGCTGTAGTGAATATAGCCTCGGCCAGAAGCACAGGCCCTGGTGTGGTGTAGGTGGCCTCAGCTGGAAACTAAGGCCCTGGTGTGGTGTAGATGGCCTCACCAAGCAACTAAGGCCCTGGTGTTGTGTAGATGGCCTCAGCCAGAGCCTCAGGCCCTGGTGTGGTGTAAGTGGCCTAAGCCGGCTTCTCAGGCCCTGGTGTGGTGTAGATGGCCTCAGCCAGATCCACAGGCCATGGTGTGGTGTAAGTTTCCTCAGCCGGCAACTCAGGCCCTGGTGTGGTGTAGGTGGCCTAAGCCCGAGCCACAGGCCCTGGTGTGGTGTAGGTGGCCTCAGCCAGCAGCACTGGCCCTGGTGTGTTGTAGGCAGTGTTGAGTAAGTTACTTTAAAATAGTAACTTAGTTACATTACTAGTTACTTCTATCAAAAGTAACTCAGTTACTTCAAGTTACTCGTTACTTTCAAAGTAACTAGTTACTAGGGAAAGTAACTTTGGTTTTACTCAGAATTATCTTGTTAATGTGTTGCTTCCATAACTTTGCCAGTCTTCTAGCTTGCTTACTTGCCACAAGTGCACTGTGCCACCTACCAATAGAAAGGAAAATATAATGTGCATATTTCCACGAGAGAAATCCCACGCCTGGACCGTCATTGACTGCTGCCATAATTCTAGCCTACGTCACAGCGTCATGTGCGCCTTTTACATCCAACACAAAAACTGCAATCGTGGTGCTTTGATTGTACTCAGAACTTGGAAATTCTGCCTCCTGAATAGGAAGATGTAGGTAACACCAGACTGCAGATGAGCTGCTTACAGGGCTGGACTGGGACAAAAAATCAGCCCGGGCATTTTGACTAGAGACCAGCCCACCATTATAGGAAAAATCATAAAGCCTTTGAATGAAAACAAACACTGTTGTGACAGTGATGTACATTGTTTTGATGGTATATATGCATCAATCTATCAATCGTTTGTTGTAAGATTCAGATAATTATTTTTTAAAAGCTAGACATTTTAAATGAGAATAAGAAAGAAAAGTATTTCTTTGTGCCCACCTCTCCCTGTTAATGCCCCACCTGCCCCCCTGGCGAAACTTTGCTAGACCCGCACCTGCACAGTTACCAGCTGTCAGCTACCTAAAAAAGGATCCTGGGGTTATCTGTCTCTCAGAAACAGTTCATAACTTCCCTTCAACTCATTTATGTCACCTAAAAGGTAAACCTGTTTCTCCATCACCTGTTCAGCTCTGATGATTCAGTAAGGACGTCTCCTGGTTTCATTTTCATGTTTCCCTCTCACCAGATAACCAAACCGATATCATGACCAGCAGCTTTTTTGCAGCTGTGGCTCCAGCAAACATCAGCTGATACTAGAAATTAATATTAAATAAATTTTAACAACAGCTGATCAAGCTTAAACGTGCTGCTGCTGTTTAACGCGACATCCGGTGGTTTCTTTCTGGCGCAAAGTGGGCGATAAACAAACAAGAGAGCCAATCAGCTGATCATTGATCAGTTTTCATGATTGAAGTAGAAACGGGAGAGGGAGGGGGGAGAATGAAAGAAGAAGAGGCAGCTGTGCAGCAAAGACACAGAATAACTCCAGCTTTGTGTCTTTTTCATTGTAGGTCCGGGACAAACTGTTCCTTTTCACCTCAATAAGAAACGCGTAATATTTTCTCTGAATACCAGACGGGATCCCGTCTGGTATTCAGAGAAAATATTACGCGAGTTATTAGAGTTGCCAACCGTCGACGGTTGGCAACTCTAATAACTTATGAACTTATGAACAAAATAAAGTTCAACATCATTAACTTCATAGCACCCACCCAGCTGTATAGAAACGCCGTCATGCTAGCTAGTACGCACTACGGAAAAAGTCAGAATAACGAAAATAAACTCCACCTAAACTTGGTTTATATCTGACCCAGATAGACTGCAGGTCATAACTTCTTACCTGAAGTTGGACCGGCGGCCGCCTCGGGTCTCTTTTCCTTCTGCGTCCCCTTTCCCTCCTCCACCTGCTGCCTCCACCACTTGCTAATGTTATTGAATCTGTGGAAGCTCCGCGATAGCCACCACACGAAGTAACGAGTAACGACCCTATCTAAATCCCAGTAACGACTAACGCGTTCCTGATTTTGGCATAATAACTAGTTACCGTGCTCGTTACCACAATAATAACGTAGTTACTGTAACGCGTTACTTAATAACGCGTTAGTCCCAACACTGGTTGTAGGTGGCCTCAGCTAGCAGCACAGGGCTCTGGTGTGGTGAAGATAGCCTCGGCCAGAAGCACAGGCCCTTTTGTGGTGTAGGTGGCCTCAACTGGCAACTAAGGCCCTGGTGGTGTGTAGATGGCCTTAGCCAGAGCCACAGGCCCTGGTGTGGTGTAGGTGGCCTGCTGAGGCCATCTACACCACATCAGGGCCTGAGTGTGGTGTAGATGTAGCGAAAGACCCCCGCTCTTTCGCTACTCAGGTTAAACATGATATAAGTCACTCGGATAACTTAAAAATGCAATTGTTTTATTTGTTCCTGTTGCAAAATCAGTTTTACCCCAGTTCTTTTTAATTCCTTGAGCATCCAGAGACGGCACCGGACTCATTAGTCATTTTCACAAAACTTTTATTCATCTTTATTCATCTTCATTTAAGCATGCACTTCTAGAAGGGAAGACGAGGCCGGTGTGTCCCTCTGCAAAATCTTCACCCCTTTGTTAGTTACAGCCAGCTTTATAGAGTCGACCCCATCATAAACGCGCCCCCCCCCCCCCCCCCCCCCCCCACAGTGTGCTGCAAACTCTGTGTCTGTGTCTATGTGAGTGCTCGTGTGTGACTGTGTACGCATACCTGTGTGTATGTGTGTGCACGTGAGTGAGTGTGCGTGACAGTTAAAACACTGTGGGTGTAGGTGACTCCCTAGAGGTCATAAAACCCATTTCCCTTCCAGACCACAGTTATCCAGTTACAAATGTTGAGACCTTTCACAGTTCAACTGGGGGAGGGGTCTTCTACAATCTACTCCTAAGTTCATGACACAGTCAGGCCTTTATTACATTGAGGGCAGTGTCAGTGTCTCTACAATAATTCTACATTCTATGTTAACACATTTCTAAACTCTAAAATAAGCTAAACATTTCTACATTCCGGAGTAAATCGGTTTGGCTGAGATCAAAGTTATTAGATTATTATATTAAATAAAACTTTATTAATCCTTCGAGTGGGTTCCTGTGGGATTTTCACACAGCTGAATAAACGTGCCAGAAGCACGTGCCCACGAGCTGTGGGTAGTGACCGAAAGGACGAGATCGCGGATACAAGCGGCGGAAATGAGCTTCCTCCGAAGGGTGGCTGGCATCTCCCTTAGAGATAGGGTGAGAAGTTCGGCCATCCGGGAGGGGCTCAGAGTAGAGCCGCTGCTGCTCCACATCGAAAGGAGCCAGCTGAGGTGGTTTGGGCATCTGACAAGGATGCCCCCTGGGCGCCTCCTGGGTGAGGTGTTCCAGGCATGTCCCACCGGGAGGAGGCCCCGGGGCAGACCCAGGACACGCTGGAGAGATTATATCTCTCGGCTGGCCTGGGAACGCCTTGGTGTTCCCCCGGATGAGCTGGAGGAGGTGGCTGGGGAGAGGGAGGTCTGGGCCTCTTTGCTTAGGCTGCTGCCCCCGCGACCCGGCCCCGGATAAAGCGGATGAAGATGGATGGATGGATGGATGAATAAACGTTAAACAGAAAACTGATTAAACAGAAGTGTGAGACGGTCGAGAATTTACGCCAGTGTCCTGTTATATTTTAGATAGCAAAGAGCAGACGGCCGAGTTTATTAAACTCCACCGACACAGTGGTGACGCAAATCTGAAGGCTAGACCGTCCCATTTCACAGCCTCACACTTCCGGCCTTCTCGGTCTTTGAAGGACCCGGCCCACGTAGACCGCGAAGGCCGGGTCCTCCGAAGGATGCAGCCGACGTTTTGGGACACAGCTATGGTCAGCATCCTGACAGCCCAATGGACGAAGCTGTCTCTCAGTCTGTGTGTTCTGGCCCGGAGGCTCTTCAGTATCCTTCCTGATGGCAGCAAACTGAAGGGATGAGTGGAGTCACCTGTAATAGAGAGGACCTTCCAGATGAGGCAGGTGCAGTAGATCTCCTGGGGAGGGAGGCAAGAGAGGTCCCCACAATGCTCTCGGCTGCTCTCGGCTGCTCTCACTACCCGTTGTCATTTTTTCCTGCAGAACCCAGTGCAGGAGTCATACCACACAGTGATGCAGCTGGTGAGGATACTCTCAACTGTGCCTCTGTAGAAGGTGCTCATAATGGGGGTTGAATCTTTTGTGCTTCTCAGTTTGCAGAGGAAGTAGAGTTGCTGTTGGTCTTCTCCACATTGAGGGACAGGTTGTTGTTGCTGTACTACTCTACCAGATGGTTAACTTCACCCCTGTAGTAGATCTCGTCGTGGGTCAGCAGAGTGAAGAGAAGGGGGCTCAACACACATCCTTGGGGAGCCCCCGTATTCAGTGTTCTTGGGCTGGAGGTGTTGCTGTCGACCCGTACTGTCTGCTGTTTTCCTGTCAAGAAATCTAGCAGCCCGTTATACAGCAAGGTGCTGATCCCCAGCAGATCCAGTTTGTGAATGAGTTGCTGGGGAATGATGGTGTTGAATGCTGAACTGAAGTCTATGAACAGCACTCTGACATATGAGTCTCTAGTGTTCAGATGTGTGAGGGCTGAGTGAGGGGCAGTTGAAATTCCATCATCAGTTGAGCGTTTTGTACCACCACTGGTTCGTATGCGAACTCAAAGGGATCCAGGTTGGGGGAAAGCGATAATTTGATTTGATGCATGACTAACCGTTCAAAGCACTTCATAATGATGGAGGTGAGTTTGACAGGATGGTAGTCCTTAAAGCAGGAGGTAGATGACTTCTTGGGTACAGTAATGATGGTGGAGGCTTTGAGGCATGTGGGAACGACGGCCTGACCCTAGTGATGTGTTAAAGATGTCTGTGAAGACATTTGTGAGTTCCACAGCATAGTCCGTCAGTGCTCGTCCAAGGATGTTATCAGCACCTGGAGCTTTGCGTGTACTAATTTTGGCAAGGGATCTCCACACACTGTCTGGGGATTGTGTCACCACGGTCTGTAGAGTGGGCTTGTAGTCTGTGATGGTTTGTATTCCTTACCACTGCCTCCAAGTATTTCTGCTGTCGCTGAAGCTTTGCTCTAGCTTATGCCACGTGACAGGTTTGCCCTTGCTGTTCTTAGGCTCACCTAATTCCCAGCTCTGAAGGCTTGCATTTTTCAACCTTTGGAGCATTTAAACCTGACCTGTGAGCCATGGTTTCTGATTGGCCCGGACAGTGATAGTCCTGGTCTCTGTGACATCATTGATGCATTTTGGGATGTAGGCAATGACAGTTTCTATAGTCTGAAAGTCTGTGGTGTTGTCGTGTGTGGCAACCTGTGGTGGAAAAGCAGTCTTGCAGTGCCTCTGAGGACCCTTCTGGCCACACCTGTACCTGCTTACGAACTGGTTTGGTGACTTTGACCAGGGGCCTGGGGGAACCCATGGCACCCTAGGTTTCCGCCTGTACTGACCCTTATGCAAAATAGGTGGAATTAAGACACAGTTCCAAAAGCAAACACAACTGATTAGTGCTGAGAGTGGTCCTGTTGCTGAGGTTGGGGTGATCCTGTAATCTCTTATGAACTACCTCCAACGCTTCCGTGACTGGGATGCAAGTGAAGACAGATGTAACATCTCTCTCTCACTGTACATGTACTGTGTATAAAATTAGAGAAACATAACCTGCACAAACAAAATAATTTGCAGGACATGTCTTTGACATCAATTTTGTTCGATTTGAAGAAGGTAGGGGGGCCAACTTCACTCACATGTGTTTATAAGGTTGGGAAAACCTGCAGTCAGCTGAGACTGAAGAAGTCACTTGGATGAGTGACGAAACGTTTCTCCAACTGAAAATGTCCAGATGAACAGAATCAACCTTTTGGGACTTACTTACCTGGATGATTAAACATGCATCAAGATGTTATTTTATTAATATCTTTAAAATGATAGCAGCACAAACAAAAATTTTTGCAGCACAAACGTAGCACAAACGTTTGATACCACTTTTCTTGGATTTGGGTAATGTGGGGGGGCTGGTTGACCTGTGATGACCTCTAGAAATTTTTTATTAATATCTTTAAAATTATAGCAGCACAAACAAAAATTTTTGCAGCACAAACCAGCACAAACGTAGCACAAACGTTTGACATCAATTTTGTTTGATTTGGGTAATGTGGGGGGGCTGGTTGACCTTTTGACCTTTACATTTTCATTAATATCTTTAAAACAGAAGCAGCACAAACAACAATTTTAGCAGCACAAACCAGCACAAACGTAGCACAGTTGATTGACACCCATTTTGTTTGATTTAATTAATGTGGGGGGGCTGGTTGACCTCTGATGACCTCTAGAAATTTTTATTAATATCTTTAAAATTATAGCAGCACAAACGAAAATTTTTGCAGCACAAACGTAGCACAAACGTAGCACAAACGTTTGATACCACTTTTGTTGGATTTGAAGAGGGGGGGGGGGGGGGCGGCAACTTCACTCACATCACACCCTGGGCGCTTACCTGGGAGTATATTGATTACTCCCAGGGGGAGTCTGCTGAGGCTCCACCCCTGTCTGCCACACCTGGAATCACATGACAATATGTGAATCTTTAATCAGCATTCACAATAATAGATTTGGATCTCAATACTGTGAATATTAAATTGGCATTCACGATAAGAAACTTTTTGTCCTACAAAACATATAGTGGGACTGTTTGCTTTGCAACAACCCCATCAATAAACACTGACACTGTTGTATTAGCACCTAAACATCCACACCACAACATTGCCTCCAGACAGTGATTTGGTATGCTTCGGATCATGAACTTAGCAAGTTAATGTTGTTTTCATAAGTCCAAAGAAATTATTTCCCTTTTTTTTTTCTATTCTTTTGTTTTATTGAGATTTTTCCTGAAATCGTGTTCTTGTGTAACCACTGTTTTGAATATCTTTGTAAACCCCTCTCATCATGAAGGTATCTCTTGACTGTAGACTTGGCAATGATACACCGACTTACTGAACACAGTTCTTCACAAGATGTTTTGGGTTTATTATGAGTTTTGAGGTTGGAGATCCGCCTTAACGCTCCTTAACCTGCAACAATCTCATATTGAGAATTCAGTGAAAGTTCAACATTTGGAATTAAATCTTGGGCTCCAGATCTTCTCAATGATTCATGATATCACATAGGAACAGGCTTGGTTCTCTCTCAATTACATTTGAGCCTTTGAAAATGGGATACTATGCATAATCAGAACCAAAATCAGAATTATGTTTATTGCCAAGTTTTTACACAGATGAGGATTTTTTTCTCGATGATATGGTGCAAAAAAATAGCAATACAGAAAATTGAATATTTGGTATTTACAGTATATATAATATATGCATCTTTATATAAATACAATAAGAATATATAGTAACTTCTAGTTTTCCAATATCTCTGCTGCTCACGCTACATGTTAGTCTGACATGACATTAAAATGTTAGCTTTAGATTTCCAAATTGCCTTGGTCATGAGTGGATTAACCACCACTAGAGGGAGACAGAAGACTGCATTTCATTTAGTAGTCTTTGAAATTTTCTCAAAATTTCACTGAATTATTTTCATGTAATTTTTTACACATAGCAATTAACAAATGAAATGAAATATTTAAGTCAATGATCCAAGACACTGTGTCCATGATGATGTGTTAATTGATTTTTCCAGTACATATACTCCTGTAACATGTTGAAAAACTTGATCTTGATGAGATGGCACATTTTAAGCCTGAATTCTTTTTCTTTTTCTTTTGTAAAGAACCACATATCACACAAGGTTCATTCAAAGCTCATCTGAATGTTGGTGTTTGTATACATCTCAACAGATGAGCTGTTACTTACAGAGTTCAGGGTCTTATGGTGGAAAAGTTTGTAATTATGCGAGCTGCTCTGGATAAATCCTCTGCTCCATCTGAGTCTCAGTCCACAGAACCTCACAGTATTCCCAGCAAACAGATGACTTCACCTTATAGAAACCTTTTAGAACTATTAATTTATCTTAGCTGTCATGTTTTTTTCAGTAGGTAAGTTAACCAAAGTTATTATTACTGAATCTAAACCTAATTATCACAATAGTTTTTACCACAAACTTTGTCTTTATTAGCTTTATGACATAGTCCCAAGGGAACAACAGAATTTCAACCACTTAAGCTGTAAATAATTTATTTCCTCTAAATAAATAAAATAAAGTAATGATAATAACGGCAGCCAAGTGTAATCCTCTGGAACACAACTCTGTTTCCATTATTACAGGGGTGGTCGTAGCTTAGGTGGTAGAGCAAGAGCAGGTCATCTAACCGGAACGTTAGTTAATGTCAGGTGCACCGACACTCTAGCGCCTCATGAGGGCAGCAATTCGTCTTTGCGAACGTATTTGTGACGTCATCCCGTGTAACTTCCTGTAATCTCGGGTCCGTTCCTCAAATCCTCCGCTGTTGTGGTTCAGAAGGCCAAGTACCGACGTGTCGGTCATTTCAAAAACCTTAAAGGTAGAGAAACAATTTCCAAGTTATTTTATGACAGTGAATTGTTGATTTGGCGTCATGCTCGGTTTATATAGGATGGGATATAGATACAGCAATTTAGCTAAATTGAAATGTGCAAAAGTCCTTGACAATGTGCGCTCCAAATCGGCTGCTATTCAGTGCTAGCTTAGTTTAAGAAACAGGTGAGCTTAGCAAGAATCGCTTACGTTCCGTTTGGAAGGCAAACTAAACTCTGCTAGTATTTATTGTGTATTAAATGATGGGCAGTTGGTTGTCAATTTGTCATGACGTGTGTGTTTTAGTAATCACCGTCACTATCGAGTTCTGCCGAAGTACTTTTATTTCCAAATGTTGATATTGTTATATAATCTAGAAAGGATATGTTGCATTGTACATTACATCTAATATTAGAAAGTAACAATACAGGATTAATAAACGTTTGCATGCATATTGTTTCATATGGCATAACTTACCTGTGCCCCCTTCCCATAAAAAAAATAAATAAAAATGAACTTTAATCTGTTAATATTATCCACGTTGTGTTCTCTTTCAACTATTACACTTAATGCATAAACTTTGATGTCTGGTTTCAGATTTAAGACGTGATGGCTGCAACACTGCGTGTACTTTACTCTGCATCAAGGCCAGGTATGACGGCCTTACATTCTTATACACTCAACAATTCAGAGAGCCTTGTTTGCCACATATCCTTTCTTACTTCTCACCCCTGTCATGCATTTATGTATACCAGGGGTCCCCAACTCCAGGCCTCGAGGGCCGGTGTCCGCGATCCAACACAGCTGATTCAAATGGCTAAATTACCTCCTCAACATGTCTTGCCATTCTCCAAAGGCCTGATAATGAACTAATCATTTGATTCAGGTGTGTAGACCCAGAGTGAACTCTAAAACCTGCAGGACACCGGCCCTCGAGGCCTGGAGTTGGGGACCCTTGATGTATACAGATGTCGGTAAAGTTGCAGCCTAGCCCTAGCACAGAATGAGAGTGAGCATTATCACATTAAATGCTTTTTTAAGCTTTAGAAGTAGCAGGTAATGTCAAACACCTCAATAAGGAAACTGTAGTTTTGAAGTTTAACTCTAACACAATATTTCTGCTACCTAAAGGTAACGTTTCTGTTTTTACAAGGAAGTTATTGTGTGATAAATTCATTCTTACAAGTAGAGAGAGATGTAAGAAAGAGGTGACAGGAAAGGAAACATTATTCTGTTGCTGATGTCATCTGGGTATTTACCATAAAGAGATGTCTTGAAAAGCAAAGTGATTTATAAACATTTCATTATTCAAAGTCAGTGTTGTATGACAACAATAGGCTGTTCACTTTATTGGAATGTAGACTAAGTTGGTTTGTTTGTAGTCTTGTTGTATTATTTAATGTAAGGGATTATATTTGACTGGTGTAGATTAGGTTGTGATATCCATAACTATTGCTAGGTTCAGTGAAGAGACAATAAAAGCTAGTTAGTTGTTGTTTAATGCTGATATTTAAAGCAAACAGTACAAGCTTAAAGTGCTTTTAGTGCTCAGTAGTAAGGCAAGAATAGAAAACAGCAATATGATTAGCAGTTCATTTACCATCACAAGAGTTTTAAATTTTTCTGGACAGAAGCTAAAAGTGAGAAAGATTTATACTGTGTGTTGATGGAAAGTTATATTGTATTACTCCACTCTAGACTGGTTCCTGTAGTGTCAAGTTGACTGCATTGTAGTAGGTTTACTGTTTATCTTTTCTGAAATGTTTTTACCTTCAGGTTTTTTTGTGGCCAGCCAGAATCTAGCAAGGTCCTTCAGTCTGTCGGCACAAAGGGACGGATTCAGTAAGTGCTGCTACAACACAACTCAATTCAAGGGCTTTCAGAGGCTGTACCACGATATTTTCATTCACACATGGACTTCAGACAGTTTTAGAATTTAGTTCAGGATGTTTTCCTTAGTTGGGCTTTCCTCACATTCTTACATCCTGAAGAAGGATGTACTCAGCTTTAGAAAAGCTTGGACTACTGGAAATACTCTGTGTGTTTATGTGTTCTTTCAGCAAAAGCCGACATCACACAGATTTCTTTAGTAGGGTCAGGATTAGGGCTGTTCGATATAACAATATATATCGGATGACAATATAAAAACGTCTATCGTTTCTTTTTACACTATTGTTTGTTTCATGGTATCGCAAAATAAACTGTTTACGGCAATATTTTTTTCATGGTTTTGATGGTCACTGTAGTGGCTACATTAATTTCTTAAAGTTCTCTCTTTCTCTTATATTTAATATAACCACACTACGGACAGACAAGCGCCTGTTTTTATGCGTTGTCATTAGCAACAATGACGGTAAAACCATTGTGTGTCCGCTTGTTTATTTTCTACATAAACCTTTCACAATAAAGGTCAAGATCCTGTTGAGACTTTTCAAAATAAACTGAATCACATGAAAGAGTATGTAGAGTATTTACAGATGAGAAGCAACAAAGAGCCGTCAGGTGCTAAAAAATAAACCTTAGACTCAAACGTTAGAACAGGCTTTTCCCCACAGCACGCCGTGTAATAAATACTCACAAAGAAAACGGCGTCCGTTACAACTTGTGTCTAAAAATGTATCGTTTCATGCATTGGTTAAAACACTCGACTCCAGGTACACGACACCCAGCTGGAAACACTTCACACAAGTCGAGCTGCCCAAGATTCACAGAGTTTACAGAAAATGTTAAGTTTTTGTGATTTATATCGTTATCGGGACGATAGATGTCTTATATCGGGATATGAGATTTTGGTCATATCGCACAGCCCTAGTCAGGATTAAAGAACATTTAAAGTCCAATCTCACTGAGAGGTAAATACTGTCATTCTCACAGGTACTGCTGTCATGTCAGGTCCAAAAAAAGTTCAAGCCTGCACTGCCTTTGAAAACAGCTTTGGTGACTTTTAGGAGCTTTAGTTGTTGGACCTGTCATTTTAATTTTGATATGATACCTAAAGCCCAAATATGCCACAAATTGGTATATGAGGAACAGAACAGCCTGCACTTGACAAAAAAACAAAAAAGATTTATGAATTACACTGATATTTTACAGTTTACACTCATGTAAATTGGGCGTATTACCATTATTTTGTTTCGGCTGTGTGTGTGTGTGTGTGTTCCTTTCTTTCTCTACATAAGAGTATGTGAATGCTCAGGAGATCCCTGTCGACATGAAGTCCATCACAGACAGAGCAGCACAAACACTGCTGTGGACAGAGCTCTTCAGAGGTCAGTTGAATGTTTCTCTGTCCTGTACAAATAATTGGATGTTTGTGTTTTCCTTTACCAGTGGAAGTAGTTGGGGTACTGTCACTTCATGGAAAATGTTCTTTGTATTTGTTATCTTACAGATGAAGATAACATTAGTCCCCCATGATATTTTAATGTTTTTGTCCCAGTAAGTTGATTCTGTGCATCTGGATGTTATATTTCAATGGTAAATGGTTTGAAATAAAACCTCAAGCAGTTAGCAGCAAAACTGGGTCTGGAACGTCAATTTATCTTCCAATACGTCACCGACCTAAAACATAATTCAAAATAATAATTGGCAGGAATACCAGAGGAGCGAAAAACCAGCTGCTGGTAGACAGAGCAGTCTCCCGAGACTGCAAGACAGGGCTCACCAACCTGTGCACTGGCCTGGATTGACTACAAGAAGGCCCATGACTCCATTCCCCACACTTGGATCCTGGAATGCCTCAATCTGTACAAGATCAACAGGACCCTAAGAGCCTTCATCAGGAACGCAATGGAGATGTGGTGTCTGACTGACTACGGAATGGAGCAATTGTCAGCCACCTTCTCTACATGGATGACATCAAGCTGTTTGCCAAGAGTGAGTGAGACATTGATTCACTGATTCACCACCAAGATTTACAACAGTGACATCGGAATGTCATTCGGATTGGAGAAGTGTAGTCGGATGGTAACAGAAAAGAGAGGGAAGGTAGTCAGAACTGAGGGGATCAAACTACCAGAAGGCAACTTTGCAGACATTGAGGACAGCAAGTCCTGAGGAGTGAGGTGAACGGTAATAACAAGATCCGGGTTATCAACACCTACGCCCTGCCCATGATCGGGTACCCTGCTGGGATAATAAGCTGGCCAAAGGAGGAGATGCAAACTGGACCGAAAGACAGCACAGTGTAAAGATGCCCCTGAGACAATCCAGCACATAAGTAGGGTGCAAGATGCTGGCAGGCAGGGCACACATTGAACGCCATAACCAAGTGGCCGGCATAGTATACTGTGCCGAGTATGACCTGGAAGTCCCGAGGTCAAAATGGTGGTCCTGTAGGACTTCCAGATACAAACGGATAACCTGGTGATAGCTAACCAACTGGACGTAGTAGTGGTAGGGAAACAGAGGAAGACAGCCGTACTGATAGATGTAGTGATACCAAATGACAGCAAATCAGGAAGAAGGAACACGAGAAGCTGGGCAAATACCAAGGGCTCAGAAAAGAGCTCGAGAAGATGTGGAGGGTGAAGGTAACAGTGGTCCCAGTGGTAACTGGAGCACTCGGTGCAATGACCCCAAACTAGGCGAGTGTCTCCAGCAGATCCCAGGAACAACATCTGAGATCTCTGTCCAGAAGAGCGCCGTCCTAGGAACAGCAAAGGTGCATGACCTTCAAGTTCCAAGGCCACTGGCAGGGGACCTGAGCTTGAGAGATAAAAGATGGGGAATTTTTTTGATACAGATGCATAAAATTTTCATGGAGGTGTTAATAATTGTAAGTGTTCTCATTTGAAAATGCGGTTTTATTGTAATGCCAGGTCTAGGCATGACAATGAGCTACCTGTTCAGAGAGCCTGCCACCATTAACTACCCGTTTGAAAAAGGACCTCTGTCACCACGCTTCAGAGGAGAACATGCGTTGCGCAGGTGAGGATGATTATTTGACAAACACCAGTCAGTGTAATATGATTCGTAGCAATGATAAGATGTCAGAATAATAAATTTGATAGTCATTGATTGGTGCTTTGAGATATATATATATATATATATATATATATATATATATATATATATATATATGTGTGTGTGTTTGTGTGTGTGTGTGTGTGTGTGTGTGTATATATATTAGGGGTGCAACGATACTCGTATCGATATTGAACCGTTCGATATAGTGCTTTCGGTTCGGTACGCATATGTATCGAACAATACAACATTGTAATTTATTTTATCAACTTTCCTTCTGACGATGCTGTCTGTGTTGAGCGCTCAGTGGATCTGCCGATCAGTCGAACGCAGATTCACTGAGCGCAGGGCAAGCTAGCGAGACAGAAGCTAGGCTAGGTGCAACATGGCAAATTGAACCTCCCCCACCCTCATTCAGATCTGGCGTTTGGAACTATTTTGGTTTTCATGTGAGGTATGACCCTGAAGGTAAGCGCGTCATAGACTAAAGTAAAACAGTATGTTGGATGTGCCAGCAATGCTCAATTACATGGGTGGGAACTAGTGTGTTAGCGCAGTTAGCTCGTTAACGTGTTGGCCGTCCAGCCCCACACACGGGGCGATCCGCGGTAGCTCGTTAACGGAGATTTGCCGTGTTGTGGCGTTAACTTCATTTCAGATTAACGCTGACAGCACTAGTGGGAACACAACGAATATGACTGCATATTTACGCCGACATCATCCTAGTGCAAAGACAAGTGGAAGCAGACAAAAACAACAAGCACGCATACAAACTTTACCCGAGTCATTTAGACAGCCGTTAGCACATGATTCTCCTTATGGGGACCTGATATGTTTAATTTGCTGCTGAGAATATAGCCCAGAAGAAGAGTATAGTATAGCTTTTATTTTGGAAAGAGACATTTCTCTGTAATAAACTCTCTTTTCCAAAGATGAGTGATTCCTCAATCAGGTACAGAGCTCGCAAAATCGCTAGCCCGACGTCCCGAGGCTAGCGATTTTTCCAGTCGGGCTGCCCTGCCCTGCCCGTCGGCCTATTGTAGGAAGGAAAAATATATGTCAAGCTTTTGCATTCTTTCGGAAATGTAGCTGGGTAATTATGTCATTGGCATCGGCCACTGTCAATATGTGACATATTGAAATCGCGTTTGAATTTGCGCTTGTTTTTTGCTTTCACTTTGCAATCGCGCGAACTGTGTATAGAGAGCGACAGCACTGATTGGTGAGTGATGATAATTTGCGCACCAATTCCTCTGACATCATCTTATCAATCGTTAGCTTACTATGCAAACATGACAAGTGAAATCTCCCGCAGCTTAAACATGTGAGAGGTTGATCGCGCAGAGAATCGCTGAGCGTTGTGTGAGTGCGTGTGTAAAAGCAGCAGGATATATATTTTAGTCCTGCTGAGCCAAATAAGACAGGTCAGGGTGAAGAAGGGACAAAACGGAAAAGTTATGACAAATCAGACTATAAGGCAAAAAGAAAGTGCAGCTTTATGGTTTCATGGACAAAAGAATTTCTGTGGCTGCAATATGACGAGCTAAATAACCAGGGCTGCACATAAGTGGTCCGCAGGTGCGCATTCGCTGTCAAAATAAAAAACGCGCACAAGATAAGAAGTTGCAACGCGTGTTTGCGTACATAAGATTTTCTGGAGGAGGACAGACATTTGTTTAGAACTGTTAAAGATGTCGAAGAAGCTCCTTTAAGCAATTACTGTGGTGCTCCTCCACCTCCAAAGAAATGTCAGAAGGAGTTCGAACCACAAAAGAAGCGCGTATTCTCGGAAAAGTGGTTGCAGGAGGTGAGCTGGCTTCAAACAAATGATGAACGCACAGAGAGGTGGTGCAGAATGTGCCGTGAAAATTTAATAAATGACAAATTAATAAAAAGGCATGAACATTGCATCGTTGCACCCCATATATATATGTGTGTGTGTGTGTGTGTATGTGTATATATATATATATATATATATATATATATATATATATATATATATACACACACACACAATACAGTGTGTTTGTGTCTGTTTAACAAATTACCAGTAACTTCTTATATAAGGAGGATCATATGCAATGCAAGAAAAACATTGTAACTTTTTAGATTTAACTTTTTTTCTAAACTATTAGCATCTTTGAATAGTATCTGAAAACACCTCCATACATCTGAGTTTTTATAGGAGGCTCTGAGATAACACTGTATTAGTAATCAAACCTCACCTAGTTTTTGGAATGTGTCAAAACAGGTATCCCTCAGGAGAAGAGCGTTGCATTGCTTGCAAGCTGTGTGAAGCAATCTGTCCTGCCCAGGTATAAACAAATAGTCATACCTATGTGAACAAATATGAATGAGATAAAAACAACTTTGGCTATAGATATGTTTGCAGCATAACTGTCCTCACAGGACCTCAACTGTATAACTGAACATGTATATGATACAGTGCAAAAGTCTTGAGCCACCTATCATTTCTTTGTATTTTGCCACCCTAGACTGAGAGCAATTCTGAGGCTTTGGCGAACAGTAGATAGGTGAACCATGGGAGCCAGATGCATCTGTCATTTCATGTGTCAGGTCTATGCTGGATTTTTTTTATATGACTTTCAGATACCTGCCACTTTTTTTTTGTTCCCTAATTGTCCAATTTCCTCAAATTAGCCCACTTAGCTGAGATATGCCAGGTTCTTGGTTAGCAGTTCTTAGAACTAATCTTGTTGCTGTAAAAATCGTATTTCACGCCTCTCAAACTGTTGTCTTTGAAATATAGGACTAAATAATGGATTTATGTGACAGGCTGAAAGGATGCAATCTCAAATTGTTTTGTTGCTAAGTTGTCTGTTATGTGTAGACACAACACTGGTTCATCCCCGGAGTTAGGTGCTTTTTTATTGCTTGAATGATTCAAAAATCAGTGTTAAAAGTGTCTTAAAAAACCTTTGTCCTCTGAAAGTCATTTTCAGTCAAGGACTGGACTGAAAAAGCACACCTGAATATTAGCTGCACAAGCTAAAATTAGGGAAAACTCCTGTTTTGTACATAGATTAGCCGCACCTGACTAAAAGCAGCAGGTGTTTTAATGTTTACTTACCATATGTAAGAGAATATGCACAAAGGGGATTGTCAGGAAAGAGATGGCTGTTTGGGACCACATCCCTTTTATTAATATTTTGAAAAACAAGTTACCGGTACATATTTGCATAACTTTTTACGTATATGCACAAGTACCGGTAATTACAAGTACGAAACATGTACTGTGCTTTATAAACGAGCTTTTTGCACAAAAGCTTGTGCAAAAAGTAGCGGCTTATACCCCGAAACTAACGGTAATGTCCAAAGAAACCCTGGAGAACTATTACTCAAGACCACTCATTAAGGATGCAATCAGAGTAGAGCCTTGATTTGAATGTATCGCTCCATGGAAGCAAAAAAACAAACAAAAGAAAAGATAGGAGGGTCAAGACGTTTGCACAGTACTGTATACTGGGGAATGAATGTTTGTATTCATTATTAGTACAAATACCAGATAGCGCTGTTGATATCATCGCTAACAATTTTCCTTTCCAGGCCATCACCATAGAGGCAGAGACGCGTGCTGATGGCAGCAGGAGGACAACTCGCTACGACATTGACATGACCAAATGTATCTACTGCGGTTTCTGTCAGGAGGCATGTCCTGTGGATGCCATTGTAGAGGTGTGTCTTTTTCCACAGCATAGCACAGTCTTGGATAGTGTGGGTAGCCCCACTGCATGTTTGATTGACTGATTGATTAATTGTTTGAATGATTGAATCTTTATTTTGAACATATTGAAAAAGTACAACAACATAGAATTAAAAAGAGATAAATAAACAAAGCAAAACAAAAGGAAAACGAGCAACCACAACTACAAATAACTTTGATGTTCAAAAAGGAGCAGGAAGAAGCATAAGCTTATTTAATCCCACCCCTTTTCCACTATCTAGTAATCAATAGACTACAGAAGTACCTCCTTGCAATTAGTCAAAGGAGTTTGCAAAGAAAAGCGTCTGGACTTCTTTAAGTTGCTTGAAGACGTTTCACCTCTCATCCGAGAAGCTTCTTCAGTTCTAAGGTCAATTACATTATGAGTTACGTGTATTTAAAAAAAAAAAAAAAAAAAAAAAATATATATATATATATATATATATATATATATATATATATCTGGACAGAGATCTCCGATGTCATGTATTGTTGTTCCCGGGATCAGCTGGAGCCACTCGCCTAGCTTGGGAGTCACCGCACCTAGTGCTCCGATTACCACGGGGACCACCGTTACCTTCACCCTCCACATCCTCTCGAGCTAATCAGAATCAGAATACTTTTTTAATCCCGAAGGAAATTAGGGTTACAGCAGGCAGCACGCTAATGGCGCATGCGCACTTACAAAGGAACCTTCTGACCAACTTTACACAAACATCACATTCGGGAGACATGTCAGAAAGGTCGGCTGATAGGAAAAAAACAACGAAAATATATAACATGAGGTAAGAGGAGGAGAAAAAAAAACTCCACTCAGACTGAGCTCCTAGTGTTTGATAACAGAACAGTTTGATAACAGAAAAAACACCTCAGCACAAAAAGCACATGACTATCAATACACCATAGAAACACAAGACAAGCAACAGGGGTGGGTAAAGGGTAAGAGAGAGCCGGTGTAGACAGGGCATCCGGTCCTGCAGCATGTCTGCGCTGGTCCAGTCGACTGCCATCTTCCCCGGTAGGGCACAAGCATCGAAGGCGTTTGGAAAGGGAGGGGGGATCAGCTGTGTGTGTGTGTGCGTGTGTGTGTGTGTGCGTGTGTGTGTGTGTGTGTGTGTGTGTGTCTCCAGAGTTCAGCTGAGACAGTGTCCTTAATCCTGCCAGGCTAAGTAAACAGTCTTCCAGCCAACCAAGGTGGCCTTGCATGGAATGGGGGGGACAGTCTAAACACAGTCGTTGTCAGGGTGTTTTGTTCAGCTCCAGCCTTGAGGCCGCAGCTGGCGCCGAAGGGGTCTCCGCATGAAGTGATGATGGTTTTTACTTTAGTGCGAACAACTCATATGAATTTCAAAGCTATTCTAACAGTCTAACACTGGTCTCTCAATCTCCCGTTGGAGAGCCGTGAGCTTTCTATGATGTTATCCAAACTTACGCTCCGTGATGTTGTCGTTCTTTTTGTTAAAGAGCAGGTTCTGAGAACTCACGACCGCAGTGCACTTCCCCAAGATGTGATCGAATTTGCGCTCAAAGGTGTTATTCGAGCTAGCCCCTCCAGATGTAATCGAGTTTTTCCCTCAGAGGTCTTGTTCTGAGTATTCACGGCAGCCGTGCGTTCTCCAAGATCTTCTCCGTGCAGCACTCAATGAGCCCATGGTATTTCTCCAGCTTCTCGTGTTCCTTCTTTCTGATGTTGCTGTCATTCGTAACCGCTACATCGATCACTACGGCCGTCTGTTTGTCTACCACCACTATGTCGTTGGTTAGCCACCACCATTTTGTCCGTCTGTATCTGGAAGTCCCACAGGATCTTAGCTCGGTCATTCTCCACCACCCTTGGGGGCGTCTCCCATTTTGACCTCGGAACTTCCAGGCCATATTCGGCACAGATGTTTCTGTATACTATGCCGGCCACTTGGTTATGGCGTTCCATGTATGCCCTGCCTACTAGCATCTTGCACCCTGCTGTTGTGTGCTGGATTGTCTCAGGGGCATCTTTACACAGCCTGCACCTGGGGTCTTGCCTGGTGTGATAGACCCCAGCCTCTATGGATCTTGTACTCAGAGCTTGTTCTTGTGCTGCCATGATTAGTGCCTCTGTGCTGTCCTTCAGTCCAGCTTTGTCCAGCCACTGGTAGGATTTCTGGATATCAGCCACCTCCTCTATCTGCCGGTGGTACATACCGTGCAGGGGCCTGTCCTTCCATGATGGTTCCTCATCTCCCTCCTCTTTCTTGGGTTTCTGCTGCCTGAGGTATTCACTGAGCACTCGGTCAGTTGGGGCCATCTTCCCAATGTGTTCTTGGATGTTCGTTGTCTCATTCTGGACTGTGGTGCTGACACTCACCAGTCCCTGGCCTCCTTCCTTAAACTTAGCGTACAGCCTCAGGGTGCTGGACTTGGGGTGAAACCCTCCATGCATGGTAAGGAGCTTTCTTGTCTTTATGTCAGTGGCTTCTATCTCCTCCTTTGGCCAACTTATTATACCAGCAGGGTACCTGATCACGGGCAGGGCGTAGGTGTTGATAGCCCGGATCTTGTTCTTACCGTTCAGCTGACTCCTCAGGACTTGCCTGACCCTCTGCAGGTACTTGGTGGTTGCAGCTTTCCTAGCTGCCTCTTCATGGTTCCCATTTGCCTGCATCAGGACCGTCCGACCTTCGGTTAGTCATTCCGGGTGTCTCTCGTCAACTAGCAGCTGGTTCATTTGTGCTGCCAGACGCTCGTGGAGTGCAGTCAGCTTCTTCAGCCAGTAGGCGTGAACCATGTCGGGGCCTGGTGCTGTCCAACTCTTCATACTAGAGACCCTTGCTTGGATGTCTGCCACCGTGATGGTTACTTCACGTAATCTTGGTAACCGCCTACGGGGGGTCCAGGTTTCAAGCTTGGCCATGATCCTATCTTTCAGGTCAGTTTCTCTCGCACTCAACGATCCTTCTCCTATCGCACTTGGGGCTTGGTACCCAATCTCAGGTGGGGGTGATGATATTTCCCCCCTGACCTGGCGTCCTGGCTCCCCCTTGCCGTAGCATTTATGTTGTACCTCGTCAATCTCTAGCTGTGAGAGCAGTCCCTTCTTTCGAATGTTGGAACACTGAGCTACTAGTTCCGTCATTGTGGATGTTGGGTATCGAAGAATCCATAGGTCCCTCATCCTATTCATGTAACCCCTTCCGCCAGGGTTACTTGCGTAATAGCATTCCAACAACGCCCTGTTTTCGTCTCTTGCCCACCGATACCTTCTTGCTCCAGTAGCCCACTTCTCGTCAGGGTGTCCTGGTTCCTCAACACCTGACACGGACCTTGTAGATCCAGGTGTGTACCTTGTAGATACACACAGACACACACACACACACACACACACACACACCAGTTTTATGGATTATCCTTATGGCCCTTTTTATGTAATATAAAGATTAATGGTAGCAAACATTTGTAAGTATTGCCCCAAACATCTGCACAGTAATGTAAATACGGTGGGAACAATGGAGAATGTGGAGTGATTTGTGGTCCAGAATGTGAAATTTTGTTATGTATATGATTTATATGAGACTTCCAGTTTAATTTATCATCTATAATCACACCTAGAAACATATGTTCAAGTACTCTTTCAATTTCCACACCATCTATATGAATCTGCACTTGTGCATTTCTAAGGGAATTCCCAAATAAGATTATTTTAGTTTTACTAAGGTTTAGCGATACTTTGTTCCTGTTAAACCATTTTTTTAATTTTGCACATTTCTGAAGTAATTGTATCCAGCAGCTCCTTTAGATTCCCCCCAGAACAAAAAATATTTGTGTTGTCTGCAAATAATACTAATTTTAATATATCAGATACCTCGCAAATATCATTTATATAAATAATAAATAATTTTGGACCCAGTACAGAGCCTTGTGGAACACCACAAGCAATGTCCAAGCATGATGAGGAATGGACACCCAGCTTCACAAATTGTTTCCTGTCACTTAAATAATTTTTCACCCAGTGCAGTACAATTTATGCCAGAGATGTTGATCTTTTTGATCTGAATCCATATTGACTGTCAGAGAGTAATTTATATTTATTTAAGAATTTGTCTAATCGTCTATGCAATTTTCATATCTTACATTTCATAGGTATTTAAACATTTATTTATTAATTTGTTTCTGCTCGCTAGCGAGTATAAGCTCGGGGGAATATGGCGAGCAATGTCACCATTTTGACAAAGTCAAACAGTACAAAGTGCAGTTTGCTGTGCTGTAGACAGAGATTCAACTAATTATGTTTTTATCTTTTGTCTTTTTTCAAACTACTAGGAAGTTAAATCCAAGATGTATCTATATTGTTGTATGATCATTGTCTCTAAAATAATTAAAAAACTGTATTCTACCAGAAACATTCAGGCACAAAAATATTTGATAGGGAGCACTTTTAATAAAGTCCTTTACGAATAAAAATACAACTTCCTCTGTGGGGAATGCAAGGCATTAGGTGCCCATAATGATAGTCCATTTAGACCCCCTACAACTGTGGTGAGTCAAACTTGTTCACAGTGGTTTTTGGATTCTGCAGAGGCTGCTCATTGACATCAATTCAGTCTATAATTCTTACACACCAGGTGCAGAAGGTGTTAGGTTGTGTGGTCTCAGGGTCTTTTGTCTTTTGCAAGTGATGTGGTTCTGTTGGCTTTATCAAATGATGGCTGGGATGAAATTAGGACCTCAAAATATGAGGCCGTGGTTTTCAGCCAGCAAGGCAATTAGTGCCCACTCTAGCTGGGAATGAGTTGCTGCCTCAAAAGGGGGGTGTTCAAGGATCTCAAGGTCTTGTTCTTGTTCTTATGTGAAGGAAAAAGAAAGGGAGTGTATGATGGGAACTTCAGTTAGGTAGTTAGGCTTATGTGCATGTTATTGCTGTTTTGGGCTGAGCCAAAAATGTCATTAGGCATTAGATGTGGTTAAAAAAATGGAGTACATATGGACAGTATTAACATAGGGAAAAGGATATATGTATATGTATATATATATATATATGTGTATATATGTATGTATGTATGTATATATATATACATACACACACACACACACACACACACACACACACACACACACACACACACACACAAAATATGGTAATATTACGTTGAAGCACAGTACGTATCACTCCGCGTGGCTCCGGACTACGGTAGCCGTAATGCTCCGACAATCCATCAAGCGGTGCAGCTCACCAAAGTCGAACTAAACATTTTTTGACAGATTGCTGAGCGCTGTGTACCACATAAAATCGGTTCGCGGTCAGTAAGCACAACCAAAATTCATACATAAGGCGCGCTGTCGATTTTTGAGAAAATGAAAGGATTTTAGGTCATGCAGCCACTGTGGGCTGCATGTCGTTAGCGCGGTTAGCTCGCTAACACGTTGACGCCATCCAGCCCCATGCACGGGGTGATCCGTGGTAACTCGTTAACGGAGATTTGCCGTGTTCGTCTTGTTGTTTCCTGCAGGTGAAGCTATGGGGGAGGAGGGGGAGTTGTGTTCAGTGAAGGAGAGGCGAGGCAGAGTAACACAGCGTAGAGACAAAAGTGGACGAAAGAGAGGCAAACTTGCGGCTCCACAAGTATAATTATAACGTAACATATACTATATCGATATAAACAATATTGTCACATCTTATATCTCGTATGAAAATATATCAATATTTTAAAAAAACTCGATATATCGCCCAGCCCTACTCTGAAGCCTCACTCTATCCGCCTTGGTGCAGCTGCCGTACCATACCGTGATGCAGTAGGTTAGCAGGCTCTCAATGGACGAGCGGTAGAGGGTCAGCAGCAGTTAGGCAGTTTTAATTGGCATGGAGTAGCTCTAATACTGTGCTGTCTGTAATGGGACAGCAAACATACTGTTATATAAACCAGGCACAAAAAATGAGGAAATTTGGTTGATTATTTCTGGGATTTAAAAATGTTTCTTGGGAATACATCATGTCTGGTTGGAAAGCCTGTTTATTTCCTCTTAAATTTGTCACATTTGTAAACAATTGCATTTGTGGGTTCAGCTGCAGAGTTGAGTATATGGGTTGTACCCATGAAAAACCAACTAGTAAGCATAGACCCTGCACATTAGTCAATTGTGTCTGCAGTATTTAAAGGGAAAAACAGGTTGTCCAATGGTATACAAGTTATTGCTGAAAAACATTGTTACAACTAAGAACTATTCAAACAAACACAAATATTATCTGTATATCTATATCTACCCATCTCTATCTATATATCTGTCTCTCTCTATCATTCATGTATAAGTAACATGAACACGTCACATATACTTCTAAAGGTACTATTGACATGAAATTCTCATCAGATGTCGATAACGATCCATCCAATCCACATATACCAAGAAACCTTAGTTGTCCATAAATTATGTGTAATAATGAGAAATGACACAGGGAAAAATACTGAACACAAGAAGAAAGACAATAGGGCCAAATAATGTCAGCTGGTTCGGTCCCAACTGATGGCCTAAAAAAAGTGTCTCATTACCAGTGATTTACACAAGAAATAGCTCATGATAGATCAAACCAATGAGCTTTCTCAAGACCTTTACAAGATTATTGTTGCAAAACATACTGATGTCATGTTACAGAAGAATTTCTAAAGTCCTGAAGGTTCCAGTGACCACTGGCCCATAATCCAGAAGTGGAGACAACATAATTTCACTGTAAAGCAACCACAACCAGGTGCTCACTGCAATACTTCAGACAGAGAAGTGAAAAGAATTCTCAGTAATTGTTGTGCAAGAGCCAAGGACCACTTGTGAAGAGCTACAATAAGACCTGGCATCAGCAGGTACACTTGTTTCAAAGAAAACAATAAGCAATGCACTTAACTGCCATGGCCTGTATGAATACTCACTATGCAAGTATCTATTGCTTAAGAAAATGCATGTTGGAGAGTACTTAAAGTTTGCTGAACAACATTCAGACAGGCTTGTGAAATACTGGGGGAAAACAGTCCAAAACTGAACTCTTTGGATGCCATAACCCTGTTTGGAAGTTAAAAGGTACTGCATATCACCCCCAAAAACAACGTACCCACAGTGACGTTTGGAGATGGGAACGTCATGATGTGGGCCTGTGTTCAGCATACAGTACTGAATGGATGCAATTAATGGAAAAATGTACAGAGACATTCTTGATAAAAATCTGCTGCTATTTACCAGAATGATGAAGATGAACGTAGGGTGGAAGCTATAGCAGGACAATGATCCCAAACACAGCCGAGCCAGTTGCACAGGAAGAAAATAAAGCTGCTAGAAAGAGAGAGCATATTTCTCCTGTTTTGGCTTCCCTTCATTGGCTCCCTGTTAAATCCAGAATTGAATTCAAAATCCTGCTCCTCACATACAAGGTCTTAAATAATCAGGCCCCATCTTATCTTAATGACCTTGTAGTACCATATCACCCTATTAGAGCACTTCCCTCTCACACTGCAGGCCTACTTGTTGTTCCTAGAGTATTTAAAAGTAGAATGGGAGGGAGAGCCTTCAGTTTTCAGGCCCCTCTTCTGTGGAACCAGCTTCCAGTTTGGATTCGGGAAACAGACACTATCTCTACTTTTAAGATTAGGCTTAAAACTTTCCTTTTTGCTAAAGCATATAGTTAGGGCTGGACCAGGTGACCCTGAATCCTCCCTTAGTTATGCTGCAATAGACGTACGCTACCGGGGGATTCCCATGATGCATTGAGTTTTTCCTTTCCAGTCACCTGTCTCACTCACTATGTGTTAACAGACCTCTCTGCACTCAATCATACTTGTTATTAATCGCTCTCTCTTCCACAGCATGTATTTATCCTGTTTTCCTTCTCTCACCCCAACTGATCGCAGCAGATGGCCCCGCCCCTCCCTGAGCCTGGTTCTGTTGGAGGTTACTTCCTGTTAAAAGGGAGTTTTTCCTTCTCACTGTCGCCGAAGTGTTTGCTCATAGGGGGTCATATGATTGTTGGGTTTTTCTCTGTATTTATTATTGTACGATCTACTGTGCAATATAAAGCGCCTTGAGGCAACTGTTGTTGTGATTTGGCGCTATATAAATAAAATTGAATTGAATTGAATTGAATGGCCCAGCCAATCACATGACCTAAATCAAACTGAAAGTCTATGGAAAGAAGAATTCATAGAATGGGCCCACAGAACCGTCAGGATATAAAAAATGGGCCAAAATCATCTTTGCAATGCCTGCGACTAGTTTCTCCATACAGAAGGAGCCTTGAAGCTGTTTTACCAACAAAGGCTTTTGCACAAAGTGTTAAAACAAATTTCAGTAAAGCATGTTTAATACTTTTTTCATTATTACACGTAATATATGAACATCTGTGGTTTGAGTTTTTTGCGTTTGCAGATTGGGATGGGTTGGTACTGATATCTAATGAGTATTTCATGTCAGTATCACCTTTAGAAATATATTCTGGGAGCGGCCGGCCCAGGTCTTCCCTTCCCTCTACCCCTACTTTCCTGTCCTCTCGTCACTGTGTCTATCGACTAAAGTCTCAACCCCCCCAAAAAAAAAATTTTTTAATTAGTTACACTTTCTGAAAAGGGCTGAAATACGGGCAGAGTCATAATAAAAGTTGGCAGTAATTTTTATTGCAAAGATCTTTATCTTTTTGTTTGTGCTTTCATTATTTTTATTCTTTGCAGTCTCTTTTCTCTGCATTTTGTTTCTGTTATTTTCTTCTGTTCCTCTCCTCGTGTTTGCAGACCTGTTGTAATCCATTTTTTTCTTTTTTTTCAGGGTCCTAACTTTGAATTTTCTACTGAAACTCATGAAGAACTGCTCTACAACAAGGAAAAACTCCTCAACAATGGAGACAAGTGGGAAGCAGAGATTGCTGCCAACATACAAGCTGATTACCTATATCGATAGACATCACACACAGACATGCAGGTGTACAAATGTACAGTATACACGAACCATCTTTTGCGCCCCACACACATTTTGACTCAAACGCAGAGGAAATGGATGGTCAGTTTAGATTTCGTTTTGTTGTCCATTCTTATTTTAAACATAACATAAATATCCTCAGTATCATATTATTCGATATTTATTGTAGAACGATCAATACCTCACTGACTATTTGTGTAAGGAGTCTAAAGCTATCACAGCCTGGTCTAGTATATTATCGTTCAATGAAGACTATACTTTGTGTGGAAATTGAATTGAATAACATGTAGACTGAGTCAAGCTATGACAGTGTGAGCATGTACCCCGAGGGTAGACTGCAATCTGGATTTCATATTCACTGTCAGTGTAAGGGTGTATGGATTATCATCTAGTGAGTTGTATGTTCATCATGCTGCTTCCACTTTCAAGCAAATAAAGAACCTTCTGGGAGAAAGTTGTTTCAAGTGTGGAAAAACGATGTACAGAAAATGTTTCAATGCAATTTTTATTTATATAATGCCAAATACAACAACAGCCGCCTCAAGGTGCTTTATATTGCAAGGTAAAGACCCTACAATATTGCAGAGAAAACCCCAGCAATCAGACGACCTCCAAGCAAGCACTTGGTGACTAGCTTTATGTTAAAAGCTTCCTTTTAGGCTACGTTCACACTGCAGGCGAAAGCGCATCAAATCCGATTTTTTTTGACCCTATGCGACCCATATCCGATCATGGTATGACAGTGTGAACGGCCAAATCCGATATTTTCAAATCCGATCTGGGTCACTTTCTTTCTCTTTTTTTAATTTTATTTTATTATTTTTTTTTATTTTTTGCCTGTCCCGTTTGGCTCTTTTGCCATCAGAATTATTGTCTAAAGGCGAAGAAAGATGCCCAACGGATTTACTTTACCAAATTGACCATCCCTGCTTTGCCGTGATGGTCCATTTGATTCACCTTTTATTATTTATTTTATTTTCACTTGCTGAATACGGGACAGACTTGACTGGGGGAAAGAAAAGGGAGAAAGAAAGAGGGAAAGAAAAACAGCTGAGAAGAGGAACGGGGGAGAAGGGCAAAAAACAAAAACCAACAGAATAAGCAGAAGAAAAAAATACATATATCGATCACCTGGATCACCTGTTGAGAAAGAAAACAAGCAGAAGAAAACGAGAGTAATAGAATAAATAACATCACAATGATATATGGGAATATGACAGTAAATACTAAATATTAAACATTATTGTGCAGCACGTAAGATCGACAGCACACAGTGTGCATTGAGGTAGGAGCCAAAAAGGGTGTAGTTTGTGTGTGTGATCACCCGTGTGTGCACCTCTGAGCATGGACGCGCTTGTTTGTTTGTTTTTAAAAAGGTTCCTTCATGTAATGATCTGCTAGAGGGTGTGGGGGGGCCACAGCCCCGTCCTCCAGGGCATGAAGCAGGTATGGAGGAGATCAGAACTCCAGACATCCAGAGGCCCTCAGAACACAAGAGACCAAGGAAGACCAACAGAGGGGCAACCGTGCCACTGTCCCAGAAAGAGCTGAGGAGAGTCCCAGATGAGGGGTCATTCAGCAGCCACGGAGCAGAAGCCAGGGGGGGTTGCAGTGACGTGCCCGTGAGCTCCGCCGGAAGCCAGCTGTGCCTGAGTGACCGAGCCCCAGGCCGAGAGGCCGGGGGCACCCCACCTCCGAAGTGGCCCGAGCGAGCCCCAGGCTCCAGGCCCCGATAAGCAGCCGCCAAGGAGTGAGCCGGTGTGTACCTGGGACGCCCATCCCCGGACACAAAGAACCACCAACGCACCGATGTCTGAGGGAGTCCGCCCCCAGCAGGGGAAGTGGTGGGGGGAGATAGACCTCCAAACCTTGGAGTGCCTGAGATGTCCTCAGAGAGGTGGCGTCTGATACCCAACCTGACATATAGACACAGACATACAGGCACACACAGATACAAACATCCATTCCCACCCTCATGCTCTCATAAAAGTGATCTGGGTCACTTTCGTATGTGGTACTGAATCCGATACATATCTGATGTTTTAGAAAGCGACCGCTGTTTGAATGGTCAGGTCGCATTAAATCCGTCTTTTACGTCACTGACACAAGACAGACGCCAATTATCAGCTCCGGAGAAGACATCGCGAACGCTTCCTGGCCATCCAGTGAAACTGCTGGGAAGACAACGTTGGAGAAACGTGAACATTTTATTTGTACTGTATAATCTGCAGATTCTGACAGAAATCTGCAACTATCCTTTGAAGTACCGCTCCTCTCTAAAACAGCAATAAGGATCATTATTAGGTTATTTACATTATTATGTAAATGTAAATAATAATAATGTAAATAATGTTATTTACATTATTATGTAAATAACAAAATAACTTAGAGCAAAAATTGGGAAACGTGAAGTCCGAAGTCTTTATATTAAGGGCCATCAGTTAAACAATACTGTTTGCTCTGGGTCTAAACAGAGCGCGTTGTGTGTGACGTCTTCTTTTGCGCATGCGGGCCGCTTTGAGCGTTCACACTAGAGCACGTTTGATGTCGCATTTTATCTGTAGTGTGAACAAGCAGACAAAAAAATCGGATTTGATCAAAAAATCGGAATTGAGCATTAAGACCTGCAGTGTGAACGTAGCCTTAGAAGGAAAACTCTGGCAAAACCAGGCTCAGTGGAGGCCGGCCATCTGCTGCGATCAGCTAGGAATGAGGGCAGAGGAGATGGGACAAAAAAACACTGTGGAAAACAGCCAGAGATTAAAAATAACTGATTAAATGAACAGTAGTGTATACACACAGTGTGAAAAAAAAGGTGAGTGAAGAAGAAGTAGTCCATCCATCCCCTGGGAATCCCCCAGCAGCCTTGATCTACTGCAGCATAAATAATCACCTGATTGAGCCCAGATTAGAAGCATTAACAAAACTGGCTGTGGTTACCAACTGCAGAACGGACGACATCAAGCATTATGCCACGAGTGAACGAGATATATATTGACTGACACGACTAGGATCTACAACAGGGGTGTCAAACGTACGGCCCGCAAACGGGTTTAATCTGGCCCGTGAGATGATTTTGTAAAGTATAAAAATGAGCAGCAATTTTTAAATAAAGAAACTGCTGTTCCAATTGTGTCCATTGGATGGCGCAATAGCAATTGTGAGCTACTTTATTTTGCCCACGAAATTTAAACCTGATGTGCTTGGCACCCTCATTGCCCCAATATGTCTCTGTCAAAAAAGAGAAAAGTGGATGCAGAGTGCAGAGTGTTCCAAGAAAAATGGTCATCCTCCTATTTATTCACGGAAGTGAATGGGAAAGCTGTATGTTTGGTGTGTTCCTAGCATGTTGCAGTGCTGAAAGAATATAACCTCTGTCGCCACTATGTGAGTCTTCATGCCGACAAATATGACAACTTCCAAGGACAGCGGAGAAGAGAGAAGGTGAATGAACTGTTGGCGGGTCTGAAGAAACAGCAGTCTGTGTTTACTCACAGCCCAGACATCAGTGATGCTGCAGTGAAAGCTAGCTACCTCATTGCTAACGAAATTGCACTAGCTTCAAAACCATTTAGTGAAGGTGAATTTGTAAAATCATGTATGATGAAGGCATCGGAGATTGTGTGCCCTGAAAAGCGCCAGGCCTTTGCAAATATCAGTCTGACAAGAAACACAGTTGCCGACAGGATTTCTGATCTTTCAGCGGATTTGGACAGCCAGTTGAAGCAAAAAAAAAAATAGTCATTTATTGTGTTTTCAGTTGCAATTGATGAAGGCACGGACATTACAGATGTTGCACAACTGGCAATTTTCATCCGCGGAGTTGTTGATACATTGACCGTCACCAAGGAGTTCGTGGAGTTGGTACCGATAACAGATACAACGACCGCAGCTGATATTTTCACCGCACTCGTCGGCGCGCTGGACAGGGTCGGAGTGGACTGGTCCTGCGCTGTCAGCCTGGCTACAGATGGTGCGTCCTCAATGATCGGGAAGAAAGCAGGCGTTGTAAAAAAGTTCAGAGATAAAGTGCAATCTGCAAATGGAGGACGTGATTTCTGGACTTTTCACTGTATTTTGCACCAGGAGGCTTTGTGTTGCAAGTCACTGAAAATGGATAACGTCATGAAGGTGGTCATCCAAACTGTTAATTTCATCCGATCCAGAGGTCTCAATCACCGTCAGTTTGACAGTCTTCTCAGAGAGAAAGACCACATCTATGGCCTGCCATACCACACTGAGGTAAGATGGTTGAGCCGAGGTGCTGTGCTGAGGCGTTTCTTTGATTTACGAGAAGAAATTGAACAGTTTATGGAAGAAAAGGGCAAATCAGTGTTAGAATTTCATTCTGCAGAATGGATGCAGGACCTTGCATTTATGGTGGATGTTACAGAGCACCTGAATAATTTGAACAAACAGCTGCAAGGACGCAACAAAGTTGTCACGCAAAATTATGACAGCATACGTTCTTTTAAGTTGAAGCTGTTGTTGTGGGAGACGCAGCTCGCTGGTGGTGATGCAGCTCACTTCCCCTGTCTGAAAAATGTGTGCACGATCCAAAGTGTGGCAGATATGAAGCGGTTTAAAGATAAACTAACGGGACTGTTACTAGAGTTTGAGCAACGATTTCAGATTTTTGGTGAACTGGAGAAAGACTTCAACGTTTTTTGCTCGCCGTTCACCGTGAATCCCTTTGATCTGCCCGTCAGGATCCAACTTGAAATAATAGACTTGTAGTGTGACTCGGATTTGAAGGGCAAATTTGCCGCAGCTGGCTTGAACACATTCTATCAGAATCTCTTGCCAGGTTACCCCAACTTGACAGCCCTCGCAGCAAAACTGTTGTGCATGTTCGGAACCACGTATCTTTGTGAGCAGGTTTTCTCTGTAATGAGCATAAATAAAACAAAACTGCGCTCAAGGCTCACGCACAGGCACTTGAATCACATCCTGAAGTTAGCTGCCGCTCAGGATGTGAAGCCTGATATTGATGAGCTGGTGAAAGCTAAAAGATGCCAGGTATCAGGAGTCAAATAAACTATGCAACCCCACTGAAAGTGCTGCATGAGACACCCTGATGTAGTTCTGTGATCTGTGATATACTTCTGTGAATCACTGAGGCACTGTGTGCTTGTGTGTTCTTTGTCCTCAGAATTTTCAAATAACTTGAGATGTTTTGTAATTAATAGCTATGTTGTGCTTTTGGACACACTGTCCTCAGGCTCCAGCTTTATGTTTATATACTTTTATGTTGATGTGCTACTGTTTCTAATTGATTATATTTGATTTATATATTTAACCTGTTCTGTGGTTCTTGTACTTGTTTGAGGAACAGGATTTCATTATT
Source organism: Neolamprologus multifasciatus (assembly GCF_963576455.1). Classification (NCBI taxonomy): domain Eukaryota; kingdom Metazoa; phylum Chordata; class Actinopteri; order Cichliformes; family Cichlidae; genus Neolamprologus; species Neolamprologus multifasciatus. The sequence goes on along the minus strand of NC_140444.1, from coordinate 37,440,268 downwards.
TTTATCTACATTGCTGCCTGCAAAGTGACACCCTGATATAGTTCTGTGATCTGTGAAACAGTTCTGTGAATCACTGAGGCACTGTGTGTTTGTGTGTTCGTTGTCCTCAGAATTTTCAAATAACTTGAGATGTTTTATGATTAATAGCTATGTTATGCTGAAGTTGTTGTTTTTAAGTTATATATACAATGATTTTACCAGTCCGGCCCACTTGAGAATAGACTTTTCTCCATGTGGCCCATGAACTAAAATGAGTTTGACACCCCTGATCTACAACAATGACACTGGAATGTCATTCAGATTGGAGAAGTGTATTTGGATGGTAACAAAGAGAGGGAAGGTAGTCACAACTGAGGGGACTGCACTAGCAGAAGGCAACATTGCAAACATTGAGGTAAATCTGAAGAACAAGATCTGGGAAATGAACACTGTCTTGGAATTTCCTGTTAGTAAAGTCTGCAACGCGGCCAGCTGTGGCCAAAGCTTTTTAATTACAGGATGCAAGAGAGCAAACAGACTGCAAACATCACAGTTATGCAGTCAGGATAGCTCTGCCCTTGAGACGTCACGCCGCCTCTTTTATACCTTCACACACAACTCCTGGTGCATCACTACAGTTACAACAGCTTCTTGTCTCAACCCCCGCTGTTGCTGGGCAGGGAGCAACTCCTGCTATCCATATTCCAGGAAGCACCTGGCACTGGTTTCCCTGGGAATTTCATCCTTCTATGCCCTAACAGTCAGCAGATAACATAGTAAAAAGTAGTTAAGCATAGTTACACCAGGTCATATTGACACACAGACTCACCTAAGAAATACAAGAAGTTCTAAGCACCTACTAATAAATATAAGAATGAACTAGAAACTTTCCATCACAACACCTACCCTCTGATGGCTGTTGGATGCCCTGCTGGGATAATAAGGGACAACTGAATCTTTCTAATTGTGTGCAGTACTACTTTAATTAACCCTTGTGTTCGTTTTATGTTAAACTATTTTGTGTTCACAGTTAAAAATGACTGTTTCATTACGACTCATCATAAAAGCTATAATAATAGATATATTTCCCTTCTTGTCGTGTTAGATTGTTTTATCAACTAAAGTTTTTGAACTTCTGTTATTTATGACCCCGTATGTCTCATTAATATGACTTTATATGCCTTATATTTGAGTCGAAACACATCATTTCTATTTTGACTATAATAACCAGATCAAACATAGTATACTGTTTATCACAGCTGTCAAAGTGACCAGGAATATTTTAGCTGTGTATGGACCAAATGATTCCAACATTACACTAAAATTACCTCTTTTCAGGAACACTATCTATGGGTTCCTGAAAGATGGGATATAGATGAGTGGCTGGCGCTCCACAAACCTGTCAACATGTAAAATTTATAGAGTAACATGGTGGCCCAAACAATTGTCCGACTGAACTCTACATCCATAAACTGTTGGTAGATTCATTCTCGGATCTCCACTGAAAATAAAAAAAACCCCCTCATGTATGCTTTGATGTCTTTCTGGCTTACCTCCATGTTTACCACTATAGTTTACCATTATTTTCAAATTAGAGTTTCAGCTAAAAGCCCAAGTTGATTCTCAGGTGGGGATAAGTTCCCATTCTTTGACTTGTTGACGTGACAACAGTCTCATCATGGCAATCCTCTTCATCACTGAATTTGTCCTCATCAGTTTTTTCTTGGTCTCGGTTGCATGGATTATATTCCATGCCATCTTCAGCCTCTGACACTTCCTCTCTAATCCATGCTCACCGTGAGTTTCCTGGTCTCTCTCTAGTCATGGGGTAGGCTGTGTGGTGGGCAGTGTAGGACCAAAATACAATACTTGGCACACAGACGTTAGACTCAAAATGCAGCTTTATTGCTGGAAAAAAACAAAATAACTAAAGATATCAGGAAAAGACTCACTGGCAAAGAAGCATGGATATGGATAACGTAATCGGACAACATGACAAAGAATGAAGGAAAACAGGGCTTAAATACACGTGGAGTAGCTTTTCCCTGGTGACAGTTCTGGGTGTTAAAACTCAAGCAGCTTGACAACATAAGAAGTGCAAGGGGTGTGTTTGTGGTCAGATGTGTGGGCGGGGTTTGTTGCAGCAACTCCACCCCAAATCACTACTACACATACTGTGGCAGTAAAAATGCAAGATGGCAGTTTTCTTCACATTAGTACAGAGGGAGGAAGTGGAGCCAGGCCATCCCTCTTTTATATAAGCATAGGAAGAAATGCAGGAACCAACCCAAGCATCCAAAACGTTTTGGCTGTAGACAGTGACTGTTGTTCCTTGCTGACAACCTCCCCCATTCATAATCCATATATATTACCAACAATCTGAACCAAAATTTTCACATTTGGATTCATCACGGCATCAAACATTTTGACAAAGTTTTTTGTTGTTGTTGTGTTTACCTTAACCTTTTCACCCTATGTCTTTCCTTAAAAATGATTTCTTGACAACCACGCTCCCATCTGACTGTCCAGATGCATCTCTCAGGTGCTGTGTCAGGTCTTTGCTGGGTTTTCTTTCTGTTTTTAGGGGTATAACTTTCAAATACTGTTAATCTGTTGTAGATAGATTTTAGACTTCTTGCTTCCTCTTTTCTTCTCCATTTGTTAAATATGTTTTAAAAAAGGGAATAAATAAATAAGCAATTAGCACACAAGTAATATAATATGTATAAAATTCCCTACTCATGAGCTGTTAATCAGTGACATTACTGTGCTACTTCCTCTAGCCAGACAGACAGGAACTTGGAATAGACGACAAGAGCAGTGCAGATAAAGGAACATGCACCAGAGAGTGCAGCAGAGAAGGAGAGGGAGAGAGGATGTAGCCTAGCTCTAGCCAGAGCAGCATCACCCTGACTAACCGCTGAATCTCAGTAATGCAGCAGAATCAATGGCCCAACTAAAGAAAGGTAAGAATCAAAGGAATGCTGAATATCTCTGACTGTTTTCTGTGGCTGCAGTTGTAGGGCAGATTGCATGCGCATAGTCGAGACAGAAAAAGAGAAGAGAGAACATAACAGATAGTTGTAAATCATATTATACCAAAAGGCTTTAGTACTGTCCTGTCCTTGAGACCCTGTACATTTTGTACCTGTGATGTATGAGTTTTTGCTACACTTGCAGTTTTCTTGCACCGGAGAGCAATTCCTATGTAAAACTACAGCAGCATCAGTGAGCTGTGTCATTGCATCTCGACAGTGTGATCTAACGCCGCAGTACCCACCCCCCACCTCCCCTACATGCTATGCTTCTCTCTGTCACTTCCCCTTTCTCTGTTCCACTAGTTTATCTGAATGATTATTCTTCTAACTTAATCTTCTCAATGTCAGATGCAGAGGGCTGGGTCACCAATAGATATAGTTCTGCTGTAAATAAATGATATATTACTTTGATGGATGATCTTATAGATGGAAAGGGCATCTATTCAATCTAGATGGGCAAACAGATGACAAAAGGGGAGGGGGGTGATATATTTTACCATGAACCTATTTACTGTTTTTGCTATATTTGCTGATGAACAAGGTGTTTGTCACCTTCAGTGTCAGTCTTGCAATATAACCAGAAAAATCTCTTTCCAAAAGTTCTTGAAGAAAATAACTTTTCTTAAAACAATAAAAGAATAGGAGTCACATTGCTAAACAAAAGTGATCCAACCAAGCCCTGAAAAATTTGAGACAAAGTCTGATATCACCACCGGGGGTGGGAGTTGTCACCATAGTAACAGTGGATGAAAAAGCTTTTTGCAGATTGAATGGAAGTAACATTTTAACTAACCAGCTCTAACTTTTAATACAAATCTATTGCTGTTTTGCTTTTATTCTGTACATTTGAAACATTTTACAATTCCATGAGTAATTTAGAATCACCGGTCATCTAACATGCATGTCTATGGACTGTGGGAGGAAACTAGAATGGCTAAAGGAAACCTATTACGTACAACCTCCACACAGAGGCCATGTGTGGTCTGAACAAGAAACCAACTTGCAGTAATGTTACCAATGTTAACTGCAGTTCCACTGTGCAGCCATTGTGTACTTTAGGTGCCAAATAGTTGTGTTGTTCAAACCTAATCAAACCATGAAAATTAAAGTCAGAATTTCTTGCCTAAACCTTATAAAACAGCTACAGAGAATAAAAGTCTTGTAGTTATAAAATAGGTCTAAAAGATCTGGAAAGATGTGACAGTTCAGATCCTGAGACTGACACAAAGTCAGAGCTCTATTAAGATAAGCATTTGTTTAACCTTAACTAATAATTACTTTATGAATTTCTTCACAAATAAAATTTTAACCATTGAAGAGGAAAAAAAATACTCAGTTCAATTCAATTTTATTTATACTCACCATATCACAACAACAGTCGTCTCAAGGTGCTTTATACAGTATTTTAAGTTAAGTTTGGGAACCACTGCCTTAGGCAGTATCATAAGGGATAGAACGCATTGTCACTGCTATGCAGACGACAACTTTATCTATTCACGAAGCCAGATAAAACACACCAATTAGTTAAACTGTAGGAATGTCTTAAAGACGTTTCACCTCTCATCCGAGAAGCTTCTTCAGTCCTAAGGTCAAATGGTGGGGAGTCCCAGATTTAAACCTAGTGGGTTTATATCTGGGACTCTCCACCATTTGACCTTAGGACTGAAGAAACTTCTTGGATGAGAGGTGAAATGTCTTTAAGCAACTTAAAGAAGTCCAGACGCTTTTCTTTGCAAGCTCCTTTGACTACAATGACCTGGATGACTGAGAACCTTCACAGACGGTACTGTTTATAAGGTCATTCAGCTCCTCAGGTAGGGAACCAGTCATCTCCACTGTGCTGTAGCTCTTCCCCTTGAAATGTGTTATGGTTTTTAGCCCACTCCACATGCGCCTGATGTTTGAGACAACGTCAACCACACAGATTCATTTGTGGATGTATCCAGTAAGCAGTTTGTGTGGTTATTTACGTTATTGTTGGCAGCAGTTTGAAAAACTTCCCAGTACATAGTGTGGAAGCAGTGATGCAGGACCATGTGTGATTAGTTGGTTCAGCATTGAACCCGATCATTTCATTGTTGCTGGTTGCTCGTGCTTCAGCCTCTGCCTATTGGCTGGTAGCAGCAGGACTGAGGAGTAATCTGATTTGCTGAAAGGTGGGCTTTATAGGCACATGTGAAAGGGGTCTAAAGGTGATCCAGGATGTTATAGCCACTGTAGAACCACTGTTTAAATCAGCCACATATCTCACTGATCTAAACTGCACTACTGTAAATGCTTTATAGGCAATCATTCTGTACAATACAATAATTATAGTTCTTCAACTTTTATAACATATTTCATATTTCTGTATAGTTTCGTATTTCATATCTCTGTATAGTTTTCATATTTATATCCTGTTCATAGCCTGTACACTCTGTACAGCCTGTACATACTTATAGTTATAGCATATTCATAACATACCTTCATACCATGTACATTGTAACATACCCATAATAGACCCATTTTTGTAGTGTGTGTATATATATATATATATATATATCGATTTTAGTGCTAATATATATTTTGTAATATATCTATTGCTAAAGCACTTTCTGGATGGATGCAAACTGCATATCGTTGCCTTGTACTTGTGACATGTGCAATGACAATAAAGTTGAATTCTATTCTAATTCATGTTGGAAAGCTTACATGGCAGAACTTTCTTCAGGCTGGCTTTGTCGCTTTGGGGTGTAGTACTTCTTGCCAGTGGTTGACATCATACAGCTTGGGCAGCACCCACACAGCGTCAGCGTAGGGGGAAAAAATATAAACAGCGGTACAGAACACATTTGATCATGAGGTGTTCAACATCAGGGGAGCACTTTGATGAAACACGCCATTGCTTGTTAGTCATTATAGACACGCCACCTCTCCTCAACTTACCCACCTCCTTTGTCCAGTCCTGACGATGAATGGAGAAGGAAGAATAGCCGATTCAGGGATTGAGGCATCCAACCATGCCTCCGTAAAAATAAAGACATTGCAGTCCATAATATGCTGTGGAAAGCAGTTCATCCATTTTTTTTCCAAAATTTGGATGTTAGCTAGAAGAATCTTGGAAAAAGGGGAAAGTGTTGTCTGTTTCCAAGTTAAGCTACCAGTGTGGTCCCAGATTATGAATGTTGTAGGATGTCTAAAAGAGTCTGTCTGTCATAGGTGGTTAGTTGTTGCCAAAAAACTAGAAAATAGCACTTACAACACAAGAAAAATGCAAAATTGAGGAGGACGCTGAGTGGTAGTAGTCATCCTCACTGGCATAATCTTAGTGAGGGTGAAGTCTTCTGACATGGCCCACCAGGAGGAAGCCGACCCAGGAGGTTAATTCTCTCGCTTGATCTGGGAATGCCTTGGTGTTCTCCCCGGATAAGCTATAGGAGGTGGCTGGGGAGAGGGAAGTCTAGGCTTCTATACTTAGGCTACCGCCCCGTGACCAGGCCCTGGAAGAAAATGGATGAATGAATGAATGAATGGATGGATGGATGGATGGATGAATGGATGGATGGATGCATGTTTAAAAAACTATGACACACAAACACACACGCTCCTATAAGCCACTATGACTAGGTAAATTAAGGCAGCATCCAGTTACTTAGCTTGTTATTGGCAGTGATGAGATTGGTGTAATAAAACAGTTATATAAGCCATCCGGTGCTATTACAATCACTCCACTGATAATAAATGCCAATGGTGAAACAAGCTTGGGTCTGCATGTTCGATGTATCAGAGGAGTTTGGAGAAATTTAAAATATTTCCTCAATTATCTGTCAGTCTATCATTATAAAAAAGAGGAGAATTTTGATGTACAGCATATAATGCTTCTGAATAAAAGAACCTTTCCTTTTGATTTGTGATTATTTATATATTTATTGTATTCATGTTTTTTATTAAAGACAAACATTCACATTGCTGGTAGAAAGGGCAAGAGAATCTTCGATCCCAGTAACTGGTCAGAAGTAAACAACAACAGAGTGTTTAATTTGGGTATTTTGCTTGTGCTTGGATAGCTCTTTTAAAGTGATGGGCAAGGGCAAGGAGTACAGAAATCTTGTTCATTTTATTGACTCATCATCTTCTGAATTTTAATAAGGCCAAAGACAAAGAAATGGTGATCAACTTCAGATGGAATGAGGAGGATGTATAAGGGCTATTATTAATTAAATAATTTTCCAAAAAGTTGCAAAATATTTTCCGAAAACCTTTGAATGAAAGTTAAACTTTAACCAAATATTAATTGTTTATATAGCAATAGCAAAAACATTCATAAATTTGAAATGTTGGAATTAGCATTACTATCCCACAAAAAAACATTCTATGGACAGGCTCTATTTTCCGAGGAAGCTGAGGTCTTTCAACATGTGCCACAAAATTCTTCAGTTTATAGTGAAGAGGATGTTGTATTTTGATGTGGTCAGCTCAGGGAGCATCAGAGCCAGTGACACCTACAGATCAGGAAGGGCAATCACACTGAACATTTTTGATTGGCTGCAAACTGTGCACCTCTGACACAGTTTGTGCAACTGTGCACAAACTGTGTCAGAAAGGTCACTGAACATGTCATTATTATTGTTACTCATAGACAATCACGGCCATCCTACCAAAACGTACCAATGCTGCATTACTGAGTATACAGACTTTTAGTACATATACTTTAAGCTACATGTATAAAACCAAAGAATGTAAAAAGCGATTTATGTAGCTATGAATTTATTTCTTCTTAACATGATTTTTTGTCACATTAAATATCTTGATAAAATATAATGGTAAAATACTACAAGTGAGGCATCTCAAAAACCTACATATACCATTTTCATGTAGAAAGTGGCATCCTGCTTTTAAAAAATATCCTTGACCGTAGATATATGGATTAAGGAATTGAATAACTATATCCAATTGAGATGAGGCGAATATAAATGGTGCTGCCACTCCTAGGTGTATAAGGGACACAGCAATAATAGATCATTATTATTATTTATTTTCATTATTATTTCTGTCTGGCTTTATTATTATTATTTCCTTTCTGTTTTATACTCAGTGAACATTTCTAGGACAAATTTCAGTGAAGTATTTTTCAAGCTTTAAGCTGAATGTGATAGCATAGTCACAGATAAATACTGTAAAGAGTCTCAAACAAAGTGATGTATTTCCAAAACGTAATCACATCTATTATGATATGCATAAAAAATAAATTCTAGTGGATTCCTACATGTGGTGAAATCTTGTGCTAAGTTTGCAACAATATTGTTCTTTTTTTAAGCTATATGTTGTATGTACTGAGGCCAGTATTAAACTCTGTTTCAGGCACCATGGCTGTTGGATTGAGGCCAGTGATTTTGCTGCTTTTGCTGCTCTGCTGTTGGCAACTTGCCTCAAGTAAAGAAGGAAAATCCACAAAGAAAGGAAAAAAAGGAAAGCAAGTTGTCTGTCCATCGTGAGTAACATACAGTTGTCATATATATATATATATATATATATATATATATATATATATATACACACACACACACACATATATATATTGGGGTGCAACGATACACAAAATTCACGGTTCGGTTCGATACTATGGTGTCACAGTTCGATATTTTTTCGATACAAAAAAAAATGTTCATGCCTTTTTAATTTGTCATTTATTAAAATGATAAATATAACTCAAAAGTACAGTTTTTAAATTTAATGTTGCTGAAACAACAAAGTAATAAAAAAATAAATCTATCTGATGGAGAAATCACTCATCTTTGGAAAAGAGAGTTTATTACAGAGAAATGTCTCTTTCCAAAATAAAAGCTATACTATACTCTTCTTCTGGGCTATATTCTCAGCAGCATATTAAACATATCAGGTCCCCATAAGGAGAATCATGTGCTAACGGCTGTCTAAATGACTCGGGTAAAGTTTGTAGCATGCGTGCTTGTTGTTTTTGTCTGCTTCCACTTGTCTTTGCTCTAGGATGCTGTCGGAGTAAATGTGCAGTCATATTCGTTGTGTTCCCACTAGTGCTGTCAGCGTTAATCGGAAATGACGTTAACGCCACAACACAGCAAATCTCCGTTAACGAGCTACCGTGGATCGCCCCGCAAACTGCGCTAACGCACTAATTCCCACCAATTGAGCATTGCGTGGCACATAGTGATGGGTCAGTCGCGAACAAAATGGCTCTTAGAGCCGGATCTTTGACGTGAACGACGCAAGCCGGCTCCTTATCGCGAGCTGTGGGTTTTTTTTTTCTTTCTCTCACCCTCTCTCTCGCACTTTTTTTCGCTTCACTCAGCATGCGAGCCTTGTGCTTTACGCTGGGAAGAGGGGGGAGGGGTGGTAGTTACAGTCAGTAGCACAGGAACAGAGCGGGAGGGAGGGACAGAGAAAGAGCCAGGGACAACAATGTCACATTAGAAAGGTATAGTAATCATCCACAACTATTTTCAGTTGCAGATGATAAAGGATTCAGAAAGTTTATTCATGCAGGTCCATATGACAGAGAATATGCATCTTCTTTTTGTTTTCATATTATAATTTATATTTAATTGTGTTGTGGTTTGCAGTGTTTTGTGTTGTTTCACTTTAAATTTGTAAAAGGAAAAAGCTGAAAATTAAAATAGTTAAAAGTTGAAATGTGAATAGTTGATTTTTGTATTATATGATTTATTTATTACATTTTATGTGGAGTGAATAAATAAAAGTATATTTACGGTGGCCCCTACAGACAAAGCACATACAAACTTCAAATCACGTACAAACTCCAAAACACGTAAAAACTCAAAAGCACATAAAAACTCAAAGCATGTACAAAAGACAACAGAAGTGCTCCAGGATGCTAGGGGCAGTGTTGAGCTTTTGTTACCTAGTGGCTACACAAGCCAGCAAGTACCAACGACCGGATTTGGTGTGTGGTAGTAACAGGTAAATTAATGTGTTTTTTTTAAATTATTTGACTATATATGAATGCTTGTGTATAAATACACAAACAATACACATATGCTTTCATGCTTTCAATTGTGTAATTAAAGTGATCTAGGTAGCCCTGTTTTGGAAGTTTGGAAGTTCAGTTCATGCTAGAAATGTGTTTTGGAGTTTGTATGTGTTTTGTCTCTAGGGGCCACCGCATATATTTATATATAAACATATATAAATAAAACCACTTTTTTTTTTTTACATTAGTAATTCCTTTTGTGCATAATTTTATATTATTGTTAATAATAAATTAATTAAAGCAACAAAACAACCTGAAGAGCCGGTTCGGAGCCGAAAGATCCGGATCTTTTTAGTGAGCCGAACTGAAAGAGCCGGTTCTCTAAAAAGAGCCGGAAATCCCATCACTAGTGGCACATCCAACATACTGTTTTACTTTTGTCCATGACGCGCTTACCTTCAGGGTCATACGTCACATGAAAACATCCACAATGACGGTGAAACAGCTAGTAGCTCAGTGTTCCAACATTCGAAAGAAGGGACTGCTTTCACAGCTAGAGATTGACGAGGTACAACATAAATGCTACGGCAAGAAGGAGTCAGGACACCAGGTCAGGGGGGAGATATCATCACCCCCACCCGAGATTGGGTACATAGCCCCAAGTGCGACAGGAGAAGGATCGTTGAGTGCGAGAGGAACTGACCTGAAATATAGGATCATGGCCAAGCTTGAAACCTGGATCCCCCGAAGCCGGTTACCAAGATTACGTGAAGTACCCTCAGAAGGTCTGCTAGAGGATGTTAATGCAGCACTACGGACAATACCTACAACCACGATTACCGACACTAACAAACTGATCTACAATACGGCAGCAGTGATCAGTGAGATGCTTGGCTACAAGTTGAACAGCCACAAGGGGCAGTACCCCTTGTGGCTAGAGGGCAAGATCAAAGTAGCACGGAGGGAGGTTAGCCAACTATCGGAGTTGCAGAAAGGTGCAACAAAGAAGGTGCATAAGAAATACAGCAAGCTGTCCATACCTGAGGCCTTGGAAACTGCCAAGCAAAGACTCACAGCCTTGGCCAGCCGCTTGAGGAGGTACACCAGAGAGATAGAAGGCAGGAGAATAAACCAGCTGTTCTCCACAGAACCAGCAAAGGTGTACTCTCAGTGGCAAGGGAACAATAATAAGAGAACAGCACCACCAAGGCTGGAGACGGAGCAATACTGGAAGAGCATATGGGAGAAGGACGCAAGCCATAACGGCAATGCTCAGTGGCTAGTGGATCTGAGGGCAGACCATAGCGACCTCCCTGAACAGGGTCCAATAACCATCACAGTGGCAGATATCCAAGAAAGGGTCTCCAGTATGAAGAGTTGGACAGCACCAGCCCGACATGGTTCACGCCTACTGGCTAAAGAAGCTGACTGCACTCCACGAGCGTCTGGTAGCACAAATGAACCAGCTGCTAGTTAACAAGGGACACCCAGAATGGCTAACCGAAGGTCGGATGGTCCTGATCCCCAAGGACCCCAAGAAGGGACCGGTCCCCTCCAACTACCGACCAATAACCTGCCTCAGTACTACATGGAAGCTCCTGTCAGGCATCATATCGGCTAAGATGAACAGGCACATGGGTCAATACATGAGCGGGACACAGAAAGGAATTGGCAAGAATACCAGAGGCGCAAAACACCAGCTACTGGTAGACAGAACAGTCAGCCGAGACTGCAGGACCAGACTGACCAACCTGTGCACTGCCTGGATTGATTACAAGAAGGCCTATGACTCAATGCCCCACAGCTGGATACTGGAATGCCTAGAATTGTACAAGATCAATGGGATCCTAAGAGCCTTCATCAGGAACTCAATGGGGATGTGGCGTACAACACTAGAGGCCAACTCCAAGCCCATAGCACAAGTCACCATCAAGTGCGGGATCTACCAAGGAGATGCTCTGTCCCCACTGCTCTTCTGCATAGGCCTGAACCCCCTCAGTGAGATCATTAACAAGACTGGCTACGGATACCGACTACGGAACGGAGCAGTTGTCAGCCACCTCCTCTACATGGATGACATCAAGCTGTATGCCAAGAGTGAACGAGACATCGATTCACTGATCCACACTACCAGGCTATACAGCAATGACATTGGAATGTCGTTTGGGCTGGAGAAGTGTAGTCGGATGGTAACAAAGAGAGGGAAGGTAGTCAGAACTGAGGGGATTGAACTACCAGAAGGCAACATTGCAGACATAGAGGACAGTTACAAGTACCTGGGGATCCCACAGGTGAATGGGAACCATGAAGAGGCCGCTAGGAAAGCTGCAACCACCAAGTACCTGCAGAGGGTCAGGCAAGTCCTGAGGAGTCAGTTGAACGGTAAGAACAAGATCCGGGCCATCAACACCTACGCCCTGCCCGTGATCAGGTACCCTGCTGGGGTAATAAGTTGGCCAAAGGAGGAGATAGAAGCCACTGACATAAAGACAAGAAAGCTCCTTACCATGCATGGAGGGTTTCACCCCAAGTCCAGCACCCTGAGGCTGTACGCTAAGCGGAAGGAAGGGGGTCGGGGACTGGTGAGTGTCAGCACCATAGTCCAGGATGAGACAACAAACATCCAAGAATACATCACGAAGATGGCCCCAACTGACAGCGTGCTCAGTGAATACCTCAGGCAGCAGAAACCCAAGAAAGAGGAGGGAGACGAGGAACCATCATGGAAGGACAGGCCCCTGCACGGTATGTACCACCGGCAGATAGAGGAGGTGGCTGATATCCAGAAATCCTACCAGTGGCTGGACAAGGCTGGATTGAAAGATAGCACAGAGGCACTAATCATGGCAGCACAAGAAAACAAGCTCTGAGTACAAGATCCATAGAGGCTGGGGTCTATCACACCAGGCAAGACCCCAGGTGCAGGCTGTGTAAAGATGCCCCAGAGACAATCCAGCACATAACAGCAGGGTGCAAGATGCTAGCAGGCAAGGCATACATGGAACGCCATAACCAAGTGGCCGGCATAGTGTACAGGAACATCTGTGCCGAGTATAACCTGGAAGTCCCGAGGTCAAAATGGGAAATGCCCCCAAAGGTGGTGGAGAATGACCGAGCTAAGATCCTGTGGGACTTCCAGATACAGACGGACAAAATGGTGGTGGCTAACCAACCGGACATAGTGGTGGTAGACAAACAGAAGAAGACGGCCGTAGTGATCGATGTAGCGGTTCCGAATGACAGCAATATCAGGAAGAAGGAACACGAGAAGCTGGAGAAATACCAAGGGCTCAGAGAAGAGCTCGAGAGGATGTGGAGGGTGAAGGTAACGGTGGTCCCCGTGGTAATCGGAGCACTAGGTGCGGTGACTCCCAAGCTAGGCGAGTGGCTCCAGCAGATCCCGGGAATAACATCGGAGATCTCTGTCCAGAAGAGCGCAGTCCTGGGAACAGCTAAGATACTGCGCAGGACCCTCAAGCTCCCAGGCTTGTATATATACATATATATACATATACATACATATACATATACATACATATACATATATATACATATACATACATATACATATATGTGTATATATATATATATATTTATATATATATATATATATATATATGTATATATTTATATATATATATATATATATATATATAATGCACACAAGCCAAAGCGGATGCTCATTGGAGGTCTTATGATTATTGGGTTTTTCTCTGTATGTATTATTGTAGCATCTACCTTACTATATAAGGCACCTCGAGCTGACTGTTGTTGTGATTTCATGCTCTATAAATAAAATTGAATTGAATTGAAGTGAATTGAACTGAGTGAGTAGATCTGAGCAGATTTACAACATTAGGAAATTGCTGCGGTACTTTGTGCGAGACATATGATAAAAGAAATATTTAAATAAAAATAAAAAGTGCTAAGCAGATTGATATATACATGAATGCAGGTGATGATCAGTGCAAAAATGGAACAGGTACAGAGAACACAATACAGGGTCATGTGTTTGAGCAAGTGGTGGGAACAGTCTTATGGTTATTGTTCATGAGTCCAACAGCAGAGGGGAAGAGACTGTTCTTATGGCAGGCAGGAGTTGGACCCAAAATGCAGGCACTCAGGCACGAGGTTTAAACACAAAGAACTCAGCTTTATTTGCTGGCAGGAGAAAGTCATACAAAAGCAAACTAAACTAACCTGGAAACTCACAGTGAGACTCAGGGAGCTCCACACAGCATGAGGGATGACGCGCCACTGACTCAGAGAAACACAGGGTTTAAATACACTGGGAAGTAACGAGGGGAATGAGACACAGAAGGAGGGCACAGCTTGGAGAAATCAGGACTGACGAGACAAGCAAAGCAGGACGCATTCACGGACCATCAAAGTAAAACGGAAGTATCACACAGAGACGCGAACTTGACACGGTGGAGACAGCAACTAAGAAACACAGAGACATAAACCATAAGGAAGAGGACTCTAACAACCGAAAGACACAGAGGGAAACTCAAACATGCAGACACAGACTTACAGAGAACAGAGGGGACACAGAGAAACATTTAGGGCAAGGGATCGAAACTAGAAACCATAGAATAACTCACACAAGTACAATAATACAAAAATCACAAAGAACTAAACATGCTGGGTCAGGAGACCCAGGACCCTGACAGCCTCAGGACATACATCCTCTGCTGGGCCTTCTTTATGACGGAGGGAATGGTGGGCTCCCACTTGAGGTCCTGGGTGATGATGGTACCCACAAAGCAGAATGTGTCCACAGTGGTGATGAGGGTGTCAGTCAGGATGATGAGGAGGAGTCGGGATGTTTGCTTCCTGAAGTCCACAATAATCTCCACTGTCTTCTTGGCATTCAGCACCAGGTTGTTGCGGCTGCACCAGGACACCCGAGTTCAGCCTCCATCCTGTAGGCAGACTCATCCCCGTCCGAGATGAGTCTGATAACTGTGGTGTCATCTGCAAACTTAATTATCTTGACAGACTGGTGGTTGGAGGTGCACTAGTTGGTGTACAGGGAGAAGAGCAGAGGAGAAAGAACACAGCTCTGAGGTGAGCCGGTGCTGATTGCCCGGGAATCCGGGACATTCTTCCCCAGCCTCACATGTTGCTTCCTGTCCGTCAGGAAGTCAGTGATCCACCGGCAGATGGGATCAGGCATATTCCCTTGGAGAAGGTCTGGAATGATGGTGTTGAAGGCAGAGCTGAAGTCCACAAACAGGATCCTGGCGTAGGTTCCCGGGGAGTCCAGATGCTGCAGGATGAAATGTAGAGCCATGTTGATAGCATCATCTGCAGACCTGTTTGCTCTGTATGCAAACTGCAGAGGGTCCAGGAGGGGCCCTTGAGTGTCTTGAGATAGGAGAGAACCAGGCGCTCAAAAGACTTTATGACCAGAGCCACAGGTCTGTAGTCATTTAGTCCAGTGATCCTTGGCTTCTTGGGGACAGGGACTATGGTGGAGGACTTGAAGCAGGCAGGCACATAACATGCCTGCAGTGAGGATTTGAAAATGCCAGAAAACACTGGGGGCAGCTCGTTTGCACAGTGTCTGAGAGTGGCAGGAGACACACCGTCTGGGCCGGGAGCTTTACGAGCATTCAGGCTCTTAAACTGTTTCCTCACAGATACAGACAGACAACCTGTTGATGGTTAACCAACCGGACATAGTAGTGGTGGACAAGCAGAGGAAGACAGCCATAGTGATAGATGAACCACATCCAAGATCTCTGTCCAGAACAGCGCAGTCCTAGGAACAGCAGCGATACTGCGTAGGACTCTCAAGCTCCCAAGCCTCTGATATATATGTGTGTGTGTGTGTGTGTGTGTGTGTGTGTGTGAACAAACAGCATGCTTTGGTTAGCATCATGGATGTTATTTCAGTACAGATATTATGTGAGTATGGCCTGTACAGATATCTGCTTGTCTGTCTGTATTGGCATACAGTGCTTCAACAGCGCCTAGCATAGGAGAAAAATTGGAGTCTGTGACCAGGGTGTGATGGGTCTGCACTGTTGTCTTGTCGTTTCCTGACTTCAGATTTCTACAAATCCTGAATCGAGAGCAAGTCGGCACTAATGATGTTTTCTGCAAACCTATCTGGGCTTTTGAGAGTATTCAGGTCCATGTTGTTTTGACTGCATCACAGGACCAGTGCTCCAACTCCACATCTGTATTTAGATTCATCACAATACTTAATGAATCTGCATCCAAGATTACTATTCCATTTTTTTTTCTGTTCTGATTCTGGTTGTGATCCCTAGCCAGTGCATTGCTTGCAGATATATATATATATATGCTCACACGCTCACCTCGCAGTTGTCTCTGAGGTTAATGGTAGGGCAACCAGGGCCCTGGATTTTAACCTGAGAACCCTGTGGCATTCGCATCTGAGTTTGAGGAACCCACACAGTGTCGACCCTTGCAGATGGAGTTGCAGCCTCTGCCTGACTTAAAAGACCTGGTGTGAAGACAATATGAATCACCCGCTGTTTTGCACAGATGGTCCTCTCTATGTAGGAGAGGTTTGCTAACATGCACGACCAAGAACATTTCTCAGCCTGTCTCAGCAAAGCCACCCGCAGCAGCAGGAACTGCAAGGTTATAGATGGCTTTCTAACTAATGCTGAACTGCCAGTTAACCCTTCAGATATTTTGGCCCACTAGGAGGCCAACTATTGCAGCAGACTTGGAAGACTTGACAGAGGAGATGTAAAGTAGCCTGTCCAGATGTACTAGGGGCTCAAGAATGGTCGGGTCCAGGGGAGCCTAGGATCTCCCTTCTTCTGCAAGGTGGCAGAGTTCTCAGTTCCAAAGAGCCTCTTCTAACCCTGCATTCTGTCAAAGACTCTATCTGACTTCAACTTATCTCAGTTTATGGAGCTACAGTCACTTCCCACTGGTGGCTTAGACCAGGAGGTAGCTCACTGCCAGGATGCAGTATGCTCTGTCTGGGTTTTCACAGTGTATATCACATGCACTCAGACCATTAGGACAGGGGTGGCTGTAGCTCAGATGGCAGAGCAGGTCATCCACTAATTGGAATGTTGGTGGTTTAATCCCTGACTGTTTTTTTGTCTGGTAAATACTAACCCCAAGTTGCGTCACAATGCATTAATCAGAGTATGAATGTTAGCTAGAAAGCATTTAAGCACAGAAAAAGTACTTGTCTGAATCGATGAGTGAATGTGTTATATGTAACTTTAAAATACTGAACCTGGTGGTCCTCAGCTTACAGATTACAAGGACACTGAATTAGCCGGAGCACTATCAGCCGCTGCCTGCTTGTGGCACCCCCAGAAGTATGAAGTCATATGTATCCATCAAGAAACCATCATTTCTAACACTTTTAGTATTTTAGATTTAAATTATTTTATTTACATTACTTTTATCTATCATCTGCTCAAATCATATTAATTATTCTCCAATATCATCCTCTTTTAACAGGCAGTTGTCTCCAGAAGATTTGGCACAGGTTCCAGCTAACTCTACCTCCAACATTTTGAATCGTCTGATGGTCAGTTATGACCCAAGAATAAGACCTAACTTTCAAGGTAAAGTTCCAGTGTATACAACCACCATGCAGAATTACATTTGTCTTTTCATCAAGTCAAAACACATTTCCCAAAATACATGCAAAGTCTGCACTCATGACTTTTGTTTAGACAAACTTTGGTTTAAATATGTTGAAATGGTCATGACACTGACATTCCTGACATATAACACATGCATAATACATACCATAAATCTTTTCAACATTCTATTGCAGATGTGCATGGTGACATTGGTCAAATCCTATCAATCCCACCTGTTAATAATAGCTCCTCTATTGATTGTGGCACGATTGTATAAGCCTCTATTATAGTAAATTGGAATCATGCTTTTCCTTCCATATATGAAAAGTGTAGGGATTTCAAACAGTTTGTCAGTACAGACAGTGTCCCATTGTGTAATACTATATATTGATTATAAAATGATTATTGAATGGGATACCTTTAGCTAAAGGACCCCATTTTTCAAACAGGTATCATGAAAAGAAAGCTGAATGCAGACTGGACAGAATCTGGAAAGTATGTTAAATATATGATAAATAACACATACAAATCTATCGTTATAAATCTCTTTATGAAAGTTCAGGTAAATACTTTACATTTTTTGACTCTCTTATGTCTGATAACTACCATTAGTGTGGTTTATGTCTTATGATATGCCATAAAATAATCATGAATTTGAGTGAATTTTGTTTGTATATATTCTTCATTTATTTATTCACTTATATAACACATTGAGATTAAAAACTATTTTTTGAAGAGAAACGTGAGCAAGAGGGCAGCAGAGGTTACAACAGATTATAGCACCTAACAAGATAACAAGTAAAAAAACAAACCCTAGCTTTCAAAGTACAGGGTGGGCCATTTCTATGGATACATATTAAAGTCCTGTTTGTGGCACATTAGTATATGTGAGGGGGCAAACTCCTCAAGATGGGTGGTGACCATGGTGGCCATTTAGAAGTCAGCCATCTTGGATACAACTTTTGTTTTTTCAATAGGAAGAGGGCCATGTGACACATCAAACTTATTGGTAATGGCACAAGAAAAACAATGGTGTGCTTGGTTTCAACGTAACTTTATTCTTTCATGAGTTATTTACAAGTTTCTGACCACTTATAAAATGTGTTCAATGTGCTGCCCATTGTGTTGGATTGTCAATGCAACCCTCTTCTCTCACTCTTCACACACTGATAGCAACACCGCAGGAGAAATGCCAGCACAGGCATCCAGTATCCGTAGTTTCAGGTGCTGCACATCTCGTATTTTCACACCATAGACAATTGCCTTCAGATGACCCCAAAGATAAAAGTCTAAGGGGGTCAGATCGGGAGACCTTGGGGGCCATTCAACTGGCCCACGGTGACCAATCCACTTTCCAGGAAACTGTTAATCTAGGAATGCTTGGACCTGGCACCCATAATGTGGTGGTTCACCATCTTTCTGGAAAAACTCAGGGAACATGCCAGCTTCAGTGCATAAAGAGGAAACACATCATCATGTAGCAATTTCAAATATCCAGTGGCCTTGAGGTTTCCATTGATGAAGAATGGACCCACTATCGTTGTACTCCATATACCACACCAAACCATCACTTTTGTTCTTCCAACAGTCTTGGGGTTAGTGTCAGACCAATAGCGGTGGTTTTGTTTGTTAACTTCACCATTTACATAAAGGTTTGCCTCATCACTGAACAAAATCTTCTGCGTGAACTGAGGGTCCTGTTCCAATTTTTGTTTTGCCCATTCTGCAAATTCTGTGCGCCGATCTGGGTCATCCTCGTTGAGATGCTGCAGTAGCTGGAGTTTGTAAGGGTGCCATTTGTGAGTAGCTAATATCCGCCGAAGGGATGTTCAACTAATGCCACTCTCCAGTGACATGCGGCGAGTGCTACGCTGTGGGCTCTTGCTAAATGAAGCTAGGACAACCACTGATGTTTCTTCATTAGTGACAGTTTTCTTGCGTCCACATTTTGGAAAATCCAACACTGAACCAGTTTCACGACACTTAGCAAGCAGTTTGCTAACTGTAGCATGGGAGATGGGTGGTCGCGTAGAGTGTCTTGCATTGAAATCTGCTGCAATGACCCGGTTACTGCGTTCACCAGATATCAACACAATTTAGATCCGCTCCTCACGTGTTAACCTCTTCGACGACTGTGAACAAAGAGAAACTTGTAAATAACTCATGAAAGAATAAAGTTACGTTGAAACCAAGCACACCATTGTTTTTCTTGTGCCATTACCAATAAGTTTGATGTGTCACATGGCCCTCTTCCTATTGAAAAAACAAAAGTTGTATCCAAGATGGCCGACTTCTAAATGGCCACCATGGTCACCACCCATCTTGAGGAGTTTGCCCCCTCACATATACTAATGTGCCACAAACAGGACTTTAATATCACCAACCATTCCCATGTTATTACGGTGTATCCATATAAATGGCCCACCCTGTAGATTAAAAAACAAAGCAGAAAAAAAGCTGGATATGAAATTTACCATTGAACTTAAATTGTTATTATGTCCGACAGTTCTGTGAAAAAAAGTTTTACTTTAATTTATAGGAAAAAGTCCATTTTTTTCCAGTCCAGTTTTTTTAAATTATTATTTTATTTTATTCATTTTTTTCTTTTTATGTTCTGTTTTGTTGATACTCTCTATCTCCCTTGTATAATGTTTAAAAAAACCCATAAAAATAAAGTATCAAAAAAGGAAAAAATCCAACACTTTCAACTATTCATAGTACAAACATCTTTCAGCTTTTTCCTGTAGGGGTCACCACTGCAGATCATCTTGCATTTTATCCTATCTCTGCATCTTCCTCTGTCACATCAGCCCTCTGTATGTATCCATGAGCCTCCTCTGAGGTCTCTTTCTTTTGTTCCTTCCTTCCATCCACTATCTCTTCTCTGTACATGCCCAAACCATGTCAGCCTTGTCTTGATGCATGCTCAATCAGGTAAGTAAATCCCAAAAAGTTGATTCTGTTCACATGGGCATGGATTTTTTAGTGGGAGAAACGTTTCGTCACTCATCCAACTGACTTCTTCAGTCTCAGCTGACTGCAGGTTTCCAACCTTATAAACAGTACATTTGCACAATGACTGAAACTACCACCACTGGCAAACAATGGGTTTGAGGTCAGTTTCTTCATTAATATGGAAATTGTCATGACCATTGATCAAAGACCACTGATCAATGGCCATGAGTACCATTCACAGAGAGTTGGGGAATGGCTGCAATCACACCATTGTGAGATGGTGACAGATGTACCCTTTGACCCCCTCCTCGATTCAGAGATGGTGTAGCCACATTGCCACAGGTGTATAAAATCAACCGCCAAACACCATTACTAGCGATAAGGAATCCATTTCAGAGTGGGAGAAAATGAAATAGTGGCTAAAAAGAAAATCCTTGCTCGAGTGACAGCTTTCCTATCAGGCACTGTAATTCAAGCACTCACTGAAAAGGGGTGGGGGTAGGGAGAGCGAATGTCCTGTCACTGCTATGAGTAAGTCTACCCTTTGAAAGCCACTACTGATAAAGACACGAGCCAGTGAAGAATGCAGGATATGACTTTAACATTAGCAGCTCTGTTCGTGCAAGCAAATCATTAAATAGGGCCAGAAGAGGAGGGAGGCTAAAGACAAGCTTTGAAAGATGGATACAGAAAAGAAGAGATGCTATCAAACTACTTATACCTAAAGTACTCTAGAATACGTGTATGCATTGCTAGCTGTTCAACAGTATTTACAGCCTGGCAATTTCTAATCTAGTTATCTAGATATGACATTGCTCACGAGATTGTTTTACTGTTTTTTGGCAGTAAAATATTATACTGATAATGGATAGAGTTGGGCAGGTCAGTGGGAGGAATATACAAGTTTCTTGCTGAGTTGTGTCTTTTGGTAGACAGCATGTAGAAAACGTTGTGATCTGGGTGGGGTGGGCAAGACTGTGAAACATAAGCAAAGAGAAGGAAGGCTTTAGCTGTTTTATAACTAGTTTCATAACTTCCTTGATCTTCTGTTGAATAAAGTCATATGTCACCGTCAGTGGAGGAAGAAAAGGTTATTGTCTTTCAGTCCAATCAGCATTCTCTACACACCAACAACATCTTGACAAGTATCATCTTATGCAAATGTTATATAGATTTTTCAATCTAAATTTCATTAAATGTAAAGAAAGACTTTTGCCATGAGGATGAATTTCAAAGTCTTCAAAAGAAAAATCCCAAAACACAGCTTGCTCTGTCATTTTGATGTCTCCTGTCATCATTTACACAACACTAATACAATGATTAAGGCCAACTGAACAATCACAACTCTTGTATTGATATGCATCAAAACATCCCACCTTAAAAGTTGCCAGCAGTCGTAAGTTGCTTTTGAGTGAATGCATAATTACTGAAATGTAAATTTTCTGTGGAGGAGTTCACATGGTCACAAAAAACAGGCAGTTGTGTTTGCATGGATCCTCATACTTATCGTCTTATGATGATAATTTACGTCACTGGAACTCAAGCGGACCTTAGTGGAGACAGAAAGTATAATCCCTGATTTAGTCTGACAGCAGGATGATATATTGAGATGATATAATACTTGAAGACTTTTGAGTCCTCATTAATACAAGTGCTAGATAGTAAGGAATCACAATAATTCAGTAAGAAACAAATGCATGAACTAATTTGTCAGCATCACGGAGTCAGGATATTTCTAAATTTAGTGATGATTAAGTGAAAGAAGGCAGTCAGGGCCATTTGTTTAACATGGTCCCATCAATGCTTCTTATGGCAGTCAAAGTGTATAGAGTGATTTCTAAATAATAACATAAAACACACACCAGTGGTCATTATAACACTATAGTACTAAGTACTACATATACCTCTCACATATTACTTACTGCACAGGTAGATGGGTGTTTTCAATCACAATTTTTAGTGAAAAAGTTTATTGGTTTATAATACAAATAGTTTTATATGAGTACATTAGTATGCACATGTCCATCATAATTGCTATTGTTAAGTCTGCCAATTTCATTAAATACATGTGGGTTGTGTTTTGTTTGCTTTTCCCCCTGAGAATGATAACCTAATTTTTATTTTTTAAGTTAAAGAGGTAAAAGTGCGACTGAGATTGTGCAAGAGATTAGTACAAATTGCATGAACAAATAATACACACACACACACATATACACACACACACACACACACACACATATATATATATATATATATATATATATATATATATATATATATATATATATATATATATATATATATAAGGGATGCACCGATACTGGTATCGGGTATTGGGGCCGATACTGTAAAATGTGTGTGTACTCATACTCGTAAAAGTTAACCGATACCATGAACCGATACTAACTTATTTCATTAATTAGAGGGTGGCTTGTCATTTCTGTTGTAGTTTTTTAGATTGGCCACTAGGGGGACATCCCGCGCTAAAAAGGCACAGGGTTAGGCGAGTGAGACTGGCGGCTCCAGATAAAAAAGAGAAACTGGAGGCTGCTGTAGCTAGGCTAAACAAAATGTCAGCAGTGTGGAACAGCCAACTTTAACTCAGGTTTTGGAAAAGCGATGAAAATGTCAAGAGAAAATCCACGGGCAGTTAAAATAACAGAGGCTCTGACTCATTTTATCGCTCTGGATGACCAGCCAATGCCGGTCGTAGAAAACATAGGATTCTTCTCAGCATACTCGAGCTGCGATATGAAATTCCCAACCGCCTATACATCAGGGAGATAATGGTGCGAAAACTTACTGAAGAGGTAAAGACAAGCAGTGTGTGCACGATATTAGTCCTTGATTTAACGGCACAGTGGACTGATGATCCACGGGCAGATGAGGAGTTTGTTTGTCAATGCCAAATACTTTCGTTATTTTGTTTGTTTGTTTACAATATGGACACTCTGCAATAATTTAAAAGTTTATTTTATTCTCAAACCTAATTTAATTTATTTTATTCTCAACAGAAGTGTTTATTTATTATTGTGAAAGCTCGGGACAGTGCCAATAGTTCAGTGATATTTTGTTAAATTACAATGAGGAGACTCTGCAATAATTTAACAGAAGTGCTTATTTTTCACTTCAAAATTTTTTGTGGTCATTTTTATTAAGATTTTATTTTTTATCGGCAGCGAATAAAATAAAACCTGTCTTCCAATTCATTGCATTTGTGTGTGGTAGAAGTATCGGTTTTTGTACTCTGTATCGGCAAGTACTCAGATCCAAGTATCGGTATCGTATCGGTTTGAAAAAATTGGTATCGTTGCATCCCTAGTGTGTGTGTGTGTGTGTGTGTGTGTATATATGTATATATATATATATATATATACATATATATATATATATATATACACGCATATATATATATATATGTGTGTATATATATATATACACACACATATACACACATATACATACACATATACACACATATATATACACATGTATACACATACATATATACACATACATATACACATGATGATGTTAATGCAGCACTACGGACGATACCTACAGCCACGATTACCGACACTAACAAGCTGATCTACAATACGGCAGCAGTGATCAGTGAGATGCTTGACTACAAGTTGAACAGCCACAAGGGGCAGTACCCTCCATGGAGAAGGAGGCTAGAGGGCAAGATTAAAGTAGCACGGAGGGAGGTTAGCCAACTAACGGAGTTGCAGAAAGGTGCGACAAAGAAGGTGCATAAGAAATACAGCAAGCTGTCCATACCTGAGGCCTTGGAAACTGCCAAGCAAAGACTCACAGCCTTGGCCAGCCGCTTGAGGAGGTACACCAGAGAGATAGAAGGCAGGAGAATAAACCAGCTGTTCTCCACAGAACCAGCAAAGGTGTACTCTCAGTGGCAAGGGAACAATAATAAGAGAACAGCACCACCAAGGCTGGAGACGGAGCAATACTGGAAGAGCATATGGGAGAAGGACGCAACCCATAACGGCAATGCTCAGTGGCTAGTGGATCTGAGGGCAGACCATAGCGACCTCCCTGAACAGGGTCCAGTAACCATCACAGTGGCAGATATCCAAGAAAGGGTCTCCAGTATGAAGAGTTGGACAGCACCAGGGCCCGACATGGTTCACGCCTACTGGCTGAAGAAGCTGACTGCACTCCACGAGCGTCTGGCAGCACAAATGAACCAGCTGCTAGTTGATGAGAGACACCCGGAATGGCTAACCGAAGGTCGGACGATCCTGATCCCCAAGGACCCCAAGAAGGGACCAGTCCCCTCCAACTACCGACCAATAACCTGCCTCAGTACTACATGGAAGCTCCTGTCAGGCATCATGTCGGCTAAGATGAACAGGCACATGGGTCAATACATGAGCGGGACACAGAAAGGAATTGGCAAGAATACCAGAGGCACAAAACACCAGCTACTGGTAGACAGAACAGTCAGCCGAGACTGCAAGACCAGACTAACCAACCTGTGCACTGCCTGGATTGATTACAAGAAGGCCTATGACTCAATGCCCCACAGCTGGATACTGGAATGCCTAGAATTGTACAAGATCAATGGGACCCTAAGAGCCTTCATCAGGAACTCAATGGGGATGTGGCGTACAACACTAGAGGCCAACTCCAAGCCCATAGCACAAGTCACCATCAAGTGCGGGATCTACCAGGGAGATGCTCTGTCCCCACTGCTGTTCTGCATAGGCCTGAACTCCCTCAGTGAGATCATTAACAAGACTGGCTACGGATACCGACTACGGAACGGAGCAGTTGTCAGCCACCTCCTGTACATGGATGACATCAAGCTGTATGCCAAGAGTGAACGAGACACCGATTCACTGATCCACACTACCAGGATATACAGCAATGACATTGGAATGTCGTTCGGGCTGGAGAAGTGTAGTCGGATGGTAACAAAGAGAGGGAAGGTAGTCAGAACTGAGGGGATTGAACTACCAGAAGGCAACATTGCAGACATAGAGGACAGTTACAAGTACCTGGGGATCCCGCAGGCGAATGGGAACCATGAAGAGGCCGCTAGGAAAGCTGCAACCACCAAGTACCTGCAGAGGGTCAGGCAAGTCCTGAGGAGTCAGTTGAACGGTAAGAACAAGATCCGGGCCATCAACACGTACGCCCTGCCCGTGATCAGGTACCCTGCTGGGGTAATAAGTTGGCCAAAGGAGGAGATAGAAGCCACTGACATAAAGACAAGAAAGCTCCTTACCATGCATGGAGGGTTTCACCCCAAGTCCAGCACCCTGAGGCTGTACGCTAAGCGGAAGGAAGGGGGCCGGGGACTGGTGAGTGTCAGCACCATAGTCCAGGATGAGACAACGAACATCCAAGAATACATCACGAAGATGGCCCCAACTGACAGCGTGCTCAGTGAATACCTCAGGCAGCAGAAACCCAAGAAAGAGGAGGGAGACGAGGAACCATCATGGAAGGACAGGCCCCTGCACGGTATGTACCACTGGCAGATAGAGGAGGTGGCTGATATCCAGAAATCCTACCAGTGGCTGGACAAGGCTGGACTGAAAGATAGCACAGAGGCACTAATCATGGCAGCACAAGAACAAGCTCTGAGTACAAGATCCATAGAGGCTGGGGTCTATCACACCAGGCAAGACCCCAGGTGCAGGCTGTGTAAAGATGCCCCAGAGACAATCCAGCACATAACAGCAGGGTGCAAGATGCTAGCAGGCAAGGCATACATGGAATGCCATAACCAAGTGGCCGGCATAGTGTACAGGAACATCTGTGCTGAGTATAACCTGGAAGTCCCGAGGTCAAAATGGGAAATGCCCCCAAAGGTGGTGGAGAATGACCGAGCTAAGATCCTGTGGGACTTCCAGATACAGACGGACAAAATGGTGGTGGCTAACCAACCGGACATATTGGTAGTAGACAAACAGAAGAAGACGGCCGTAGTGATCGATGTAGCGGTTCCGAATGACAGCAATATCAGGAAGAAGGAACACGAGAAGCTGGAGAAATACCAAGGGCTCAGAGAAGAGCTCGAGAGGATGTGGAGGGTGAAGGTATCGGTGGTCCCCGTGGTAATCGGAGCACTAGGTGCGGTGACTCCCAAGCTAGGCGAGTGGCTCCAGCAGATCCCGGGAATAACATCGGAGATCTCTGTCCAGAAGAGCGCAGTCCTGGGAACAGCTAAGATACTGCGCAGGACCCTCAAGCTCCCAGGCCTCTGGTAGAGGACCCGAGCTTGAAGGATAAACCGCCCGCAGGGGCGTGCTGGTTTTTTTTTAATATATATATATATATATACAGACACTCATGCAGTGCAGAGAAATACTATAGAGAAATTATAGGTAACTTAAGACTTTATACACAATATAACAGTTTAAATAAATCTAGAGAATTAGTGAAAATATTAAGCTGCAACCTAACAGAAAAAATGAAGGACATGCTCATAAGTCTCATAATGCTAAATGAAAAAAATTGTTCTACCACTCTCAGAAACCAGATCCCAAACCACATCTGTTTGCGATACATGTGAAAGCTTGTGTACAAGAATATTATTTTTCTATGAATTGTATGCATTTATTGGATTATATTGAAAGGGCTACATCAAGAACTGTTTACTGGAAATCGTTTTGGTGTAGTTTAGCAGTATAAAATGTCTGAATTGTCAAACTGACTTAATTTATTTTTAAATTTTCATTTTTTAATGGGTGAAGAGGTTTACAACGAAAGCTTTCATATCAATGTGAAATTCAGTTCAGTTTTATTTATTTAGCACCAAATCAAAACAGTGGCCTCAATGGGCTTTATATTATAAGGCAAAGACTTCACAATAATACTGAGGCTTTTTTTTTTTTAAGTGTCACCACAATTGAGTGAAAGGAGTGTGCTTGTAGTAGAAAATAGATAAGCCTAAAGGGAAGGAGGAGGGACTGTTAGCTGACAGCTGGCTGGGTATTTATTGCTGTGCTGTATCTTCTTATTTCTAAAAAGGCTGAATCTTATGTAAAATTCCAGTGTAGGTGTACTGTTTGGTACCAATGCAAAAGACAAAAAAATCCTTTTTTAAAGTTGTAAAAATGCACGTTTTTTTGTTTTGTTTTGTTTTGTTTTTACCCGTGTTTGCATGATCACATGGGGTAACTTGCTGACCAGTAAAAGAATGTTTACTAATTTATTCAGTATGCACACCCTTCTTTTAGAATCATCTTACTTTATATTGCTTTGTGTCCTTGTGTCTATATCTCAGGTATCCCCGTTGAGTCCAGAGTGAACATCTTCATTAACAGCTTTGGGTCTATCCAGGAGACGACTATGGTAATACAGCTACAAACAATGGATATTAGATTAATGGAATTTGGCTCAAACTACTAAATGTTGGAGAGATGCAGATAAGATAAAGATGCAGATTGTATATTTTTACAAATACGCATTGCATTAATGATAGTCATTCACTGTATTCTGTTAAATAAATGAATCAACATAACTACATTAGTATTATTAATACTGAAGAATTGAGCAGACACTTGCTACATGTTACTGTTTTAGCCTGACTCAGGATACAGCTGTTTATTGGTGACATATGGAAAAAAATAGGATTGCACAAGTATGACCAGACTTAAGAAAAATAGCAGAATAAAAAAAAGAAAAGTTTCACAATATGTTTCATTTTAAATATTATCCCTAACAAGTAGGAGTTGATGTAGTGCAAATTATTAATACAATATTTGTCTTTGCAGGACTACAGAGTAAATATATTTCTTCGACAAAGATGGAATGACCCTCGTCTACAGCTTCCTACAGATTATAAGAGTGACGCACTAACTATTGATCCCAAAATGTTCCAGTGTTTATGGAAACCAGATCTTTTCTTTGCAAATGAAAAAAATGCAAACTTTCATGATGTCACACAAGACAATATACTGCTCTTCATCTTCAGGAATGGAGACGTCCTGATCAGCATGAGGTGTGCTTTTAAATCTGTTTTAATCTATCTATGGGACCCATAATCCATTTTTTGCCTCATTCTTTTTAAACAATGAATACCTTTTAATATTCTGAAGAAAATAACTTCTGGATGGATTGCCATGAATTGGACAATCACTGTGATTATCCTGTCATGACTTATGTTTAAGAAATCACATTTTGCTCTCTTAAAAAAAGTGAGTGATTCTCATGAGCCTCAGCCATACATATTTAGCCCTACAAAAAGTTAGTATGTTGCATGAAAAGGTGGCTTGTAGTGTGTAAATCGAGAAGGTGCAAACACTTAATGGGAGCAAGAGAGCTTTGTTTCTCTTGAAAGCTCTCATGAGTACCCGTTTGTTGTACACCCAAAGTGACCTGGAACAGTGTTATAGAAGTCATTAATACATGCAGAACTAATCAGTTGTCTGGAAAATAAAGTTATCATTTCCAGAAAAGCCCACTGACCTCAGTTTGTAGCAGAGTCTGTAGCCTTTAGAGACAGTTTAAAGTTTTTGTCTTTCTCTGAGGGTCATGGAGAAATTATTGATTCATAAAAGTGACTTTAATCTTTTCTTTTTTTCAGTGACTCTAAGCTGTTTTTAGAAAAAATTGGTTAACTTTTAGGTATTATATGGTGATATATTAACAAAGATTTCTATTTCTATTTTGAGGGATTAGAACAGTAACAGTGGCACTGTTGTAGCATTAAATAATTCACATGCATCACTATTAAGAACAGTGGTGGCAATATATGGTCTGGCATAGCCTATAAAATTGTCAAATGGTAGGTAACAAGTATTAGAAACTGACGGCTAGAGGCTTAAAATCAGAGGCATCTATCAATGTGACAGGTTTTACCATTAGCCTTTTTTTGCTATCTTGTATGAAATATGCTTTAGTCTTGATTGAATTTAAATTAGATCATGCAAAATATGAATATTTTATTTTTCTCACATTTGGGAAAAAGAGTGATTAGGCTTCATTCAATAGTATAGCACTACACACATGTTGTCAGTGTGCTGAGCACATCTGTGGTAACTGCAGGGTTATAGTATGTTTCTAATATAGGAGCACATGCTGTGGAGTTTTGTCTCTGTAAATATATATCATAGATGACAGGTCAGGGGGGAGATATCTTCACCCCCACCCGGGATTGAGTACGAAGCCCCAAGTGCGATGGAAGAAGGATCGTTGAGTGCAAGAGGAGCTCGCTACTGTAGCCGGTTACCAAGATTATGTGAGGTGCCCTCTGAAGGTCTACTAGATGATGTAAATGCAGCACTACTGACTATACCTACCGCCACCATTACAGAGACTAACAAGTTGATCTACACTACGGCAGCAGCAAACAGTGAGATGCTTGGCTACAAGTTGAGCAGCCACAAGGAGCAGTACCCTCCATGGAGAAGATGACTAGAGGCTAAGATCAAGGTAGCATGGAGGGAAGTAAGCCAACTATTGGAGCTGCAGAAATGGGCAGTGAAGAAGGTGCTTAAGAAGTACAGCAAGCTGTCCATATCTGAGGCCTTGGAAACTGTCAAGCAAAGACTCACAGCCTTGGTCAGCTGCTTGAAGAGGTACACCAGAGAGATCGAAGGCAGGAGAATAAACCAGCTGTTCTCCACAGAACCATCCAAGGTGTACTCTTAGTGGCAGGGGAACAATATGAGGACCACAGCAGACCACAGCAACATCCCTGAAGAGTCCAGTAACAATCACAGTGGCAGAAATTCAAGAAACGGTCTCCAGTATGAAGAGTTGGTCAGCAATAGGTCCTGACATGGTTCATGCCTACTGGCTGAAGAAGCTGACTGCACTGCATGAGTGTCTTGCAGCAGAGGACCCGAGTTTGAAGGATGAATACTGTGAGAGAGGGGAATGGCAGAGCAACACATGAGGACATTTTTCTTCATACTTGAGAAAATTTCCACCTAACGACTTGTGTAAAATGTTGTGTTTTATTTGTGTTATTATTAGATAACATATTAAATATTATTTTTCATAGAATTTTAATTTTGCTATCTCGCTCTACATATCTCTGGAATCAGTAAGAAAGAGTTTAGGATGCGTTGTTAGCATAAAAAGCTGGTAAATTAACTTATTTTTAAAAAAGGATTATACAGTAATAGGACAATTTTTTCTTTGTCCTGTTGAGCCTGTTGTGTGTTTTCTGTTTACACATGCAGGCTGTCGGTGACACTGTCTTGTCCCTTGGATCTTACGCTTTTCCCAATGGACACACAGCTATGCAAGATGCAGCTGGAGAGTTGTGAGTATATTCCTGATCTAGCTGCTCTCTCCACCCTTGTTATTTCTTGAGCTTCTCGCCTTCCTTCCAGCTGATGTTGCTGACACTTGTTATAGCTACATCTATGGCTGTCTTCCTCTGCTTGTCCACCATTACTCCTCGAGTTCATTAACCATCTGAAGTTTCTCTGTCTGAATACAAAAAAACTATATATACCATAAGAGGAACTAGAGCTCCGATGCAGCCATGGGTATAGCTGCTTCTGAAGGACTTGGTCAGCTTTGTTCACTTATTGGGGTGAGGAGTGGAAGGTAAGTGAGCAGAGCTATGCTGTAGAGATGAGACGAAAAAATATATATCAGCAGCGTTGAACACAGCGTGCTACTAAATTGCATTTTAATTACTAACTCTCTGCCAATTTACTCTTTGACAACTTAAAAGGTATTAAAAATAAGAATTAATGATACATTTCAAAACTTCAGCACTCTGTAGGAATGTGAAGAAGACCTGGAAAGTTTGCAATATTTTAAAATTAAAACTACAATTAAATGAAATAATTAACGAGAGAACAAAATTTCTGATGCAAAGGCTGTGATTGGGGAACTTTGAACATGGTTATAAATCTGGAACATTCCTTGTTAACCAGCTAACGCTAAATAGCTAAAGCACTGTCAAACATATGCATATGGCGTTGTACTATATCATTATATTAATCCCTTTACTATAGTATTCTTTTGTTTTTATGTTTTAGTTTCACTCTGATTTAATGGTATGTAAAGTAAAGCATCGGGAGCTGGGATGCTACATCCTGACTCCTGTATTCTTTTGCATGGAGTTTGGCTTGCTACTGAATTGTGAACCTACGCACACATGCAGACACAAGGAGAGCAGTACAGTGAAAACATGGATATAGAGCTGGATAAACTACAGGGTGGGCCATTTATATGGATACACCGTAATAACATGGGAATGGTTGGTGATATTAAAGTCCTGTTTGTGGCACATTAGTATATGTGAGGGGGCAAACTCCTCAAGATGGGTGGTGACCATGGTGGTCATTTAGAAGTCAGCCATCTTGGATACAACTTTTGTTTTTTCAATAGGAAGAGGGCCATGTGACACAAACTTATTGGTAATGTCACAAGAAAAACAATGGTGTGCTTGGTTTCAATGTAACTTTATTCTTTCATGAGTTATTTACAGGTTTCTGACCACTTATAAAATGTGTTCAATGTGCTGCCCATTGTGTTGGATTGTCAATGCAACCCTCTTCTCCCACTCTTCAACACCGCAGGAGAAATGCCAGCACAGGCATCCAGTGTCCGTAGTTTCAGGTGCTGCACATCTCGTATCTTCAACACCATAGACAATTGCCTTCAGATGACCCCAAAGATAAAAGTCTAAGGGGGTCAGATCGGGAGACCTTGGGGGCCAATCCCAAGGTCTCCCGATCTTGGGAGACCTTGGGATTGGCCCCCAATCCACTTTCCAGGAAACTGTTCATCTAGGAATGCTTGGACCTGGCACCCATAATGTGGTGGTGCACCATCTTGCTGGAAAAACTCAACAAACTCGTGCCAGCTTCAGTGCATAAAGAGGGAAACACATCATCATGTAGCAATTTCAAATATCCAGTGGCCTTGAGGTTTCCATTGATGAAGAATGGACCCACTATCGTTGTACCCCATATACCACACCAAACCATCACTTTTGTTGTTCCAACAGTCTTGGAGGATCCATCCAATGTGGGTTAGTGTCAGACCAATAGCGATGGTTTTGTTCACACAGTGGTTGTTATTCACATAAAAGTTTGCCTCATCACTGAACAAAATCTTCTGCGTGAACTGAGGGTCCTGTTCCAATTTTTGTTTTGCCCATTCTGCAAATTCTGTGCGCCGATCTGGGTCATTCTCGTTGAGATGCTGCAGTAGCTGGAGTTTGTAAGGGTGCCATTTGTGAGTAGCTAATATCCGCCGAAGGGATGTTCGACTAATGCCACTCTCCAGTGACATGCGGCGAGTGCTACGCTGTGGGCCCTTGCTGAATGAAGCTAGGACAGCCACTGATGTTTCTTCATTAGTGACAGTTTTCTTGCATCCACATTTTGGCAAATCCAACACTGAACCAGTTTCACGACACTTAGCAAGCAGTTTGCTAACTGTAGCATGGGAGATGGGTGGTCTCGTAGGGTGTCTTGCATTGAAATTTGCTGCAATGACCCAGTTACTGCGTTCACCAGATATCAACACAGTTTTGATCCGCTCCTCACGTGTTAACCTCTTCGACATGTCAATGGCTGTGAACAAAGAGAAACTTGTAAATAACTCATGAAAGAATAAAGTTACGTTGAAACCAAGCACACCATTGTTGTTCTTGTGACATTACCAATAAGTTTGATGTGTCACATGGCCCTCTTCCTATTGAAAAAACAAAAGTTGTATCCAAGATGGCCGACTTCTAAATGGCCACCATGGTCACCACCCATCTTGAGGAGTTTGCCCCCTCACATATACTAATGTGCCACAAACAGGACTTTAATATCACCAACCATTCCCATGTTATTACGGTGTATCCATATAAATGGCCCACCCTTTTAAATACTCTTACAACAAGTAAGTCTGCAGTGTGAGAGCGAAGTGCTCTAATAGGGTGATATGGTACTACAAGGTCATTAAGATAAGATGGGGCCTGATTATTTAAGACCTTGTGTGAGGAGCAGGATTTTGAATTAACTTCTGGATTAAACAGGAAGCCAATAAAGGGAAGCCAATACTGGAGAAATCTGCTCTCTCTTTCTAGTCCCTGTCTAGAAAGAGAGACAGGGACTGTCTTGCTGCAGCATTTTGGATTAACTGAAGGCTTTTCAGGGAGTAAGACATTCCTGCAGTTTAACTAATTGGTGTGTGAGATCTGGTATCATGGATAGATAAAGCTGTGTGTTATCTGCAAAGCATTGAAAATGTGTGAAGTCTATTAGTTAGATATGTATCATATGTGTGTGTGGTACCTGTAATGCCGACAGCGTGGTCTAATCGCTCTAATAGGATATTTTGGTTGACAGCATCGAACACTGCACTGAGGTCTAGCAGGACAAGCACAGAGATGAGTCCACTGTCAGCGGCCATAAGGAGATCATTTGTAACCTTCACTAAAGCTGTTTCTGTGCTGTGATGAGCTCTGAAACCTGACTCCTCTTTGGTTTGAAAGAGGAGTGAAAGAAGCCATCTATGTCCACTGTAAGCGACCATCTTTGAACAGAGGCGGTGGTTTACGACACCAACTCTCTGCCATCTATAATCCAGTTTTGAGTTCCCTCCCCAGACGCCTTAACGCCCACTCACATCCTGGGCCATCTGACCTCAGGAATTCGCATGATAAGGTGGGTCCAGGTTTCACAATGAACTCACCAGAAACTCTGGCTGATTGGGAACCACACCCAGTTTCACACCTTGTCTCAGGCGATTAGAGGATCATCAGGGGGTCCTTTTGTCCCTCTGTGGGGGGGATACTCCCACTAGGTTTATATCTGGAACTCTCCACCATTTGACCTTAGAACTGAAGAAGCTTCTCGGATGAGAGGTGAAACGTCTTCAAGTAACTTAAAGAAGTCCAGATGCTTTTCTTTGCAAGCTCCTTTGACTACGATGACCTGGATGACTGAGAACCTTCACAGATATGTCTGAAACCTGACTGAACCTCTTCAAATAAGCCATTCCTCTGCAGATGATCTGTTAGCTGTTTGACAACTACTCTTTCAAGGATGTTTGATATGAAAGGTTAGAGATTGGCCTATAATTAGCTAACACTGCTGGCTCTAGAGATGGCTTTTTAAGTTTAATGACTGCCAGCTTGAAAGCCTGTAGTACATAGCCGATTATTAGAGATAGATTGATCATATTTAAGATCGAAGCTTAAATTCATGGCAGGAGTTCTCTGAGCAGTCTTATAGGAATGGGGTCTAAAAGACATTAGATGGATTGGAGAAATGAATTACTGAAGTTAACTCAGAAAGATCAATCGGAGAAAAAGAATCTAAAGGAATATCAATGGTGCTGTAGATAATGTTACATCTGTGAGATCAGTCATTTTTTTTCTCTAATGGTTAAAATTTTATTTGTGAAGAAGTTCATGAAGTCATTACTGGCTGTTAAAGGAATGGTTGGCTCAACAGTGCTCTGACTTTTTGTCAGCCTGGCTACAGTGCTGAGGAGAAACCAAAGCCCAATCAAGATGGTTTAGGAGCACAGAGTGAAGTCAAAGGGGCCAACAAGTGCTCAGTACTTTGTATGTTATATTTCATGAAAACTACCACATCTGCTGTAATATAAAGAGCTCTGTTCTTCTTCCAGTAGCTTCTGGAATCTTGATTTTAAATTACTTCCAGCAGATTTTTGGGCTGCTATCCCCATTTCAACATACTCATCTAATGGTATACTGCAGTGGGAGAAGGCAAAATTAGTTGAAACGAAGAAATTAAAAAATAAATTGAAGTCAAAATGTAAACTATTCATATTATGTATTATATTGTGTACTTTTTATGTCTATTATGCTGATGCTGTAAAATTTATGATTCTAATTTTTATGTTTTAGTTGGCTACACCACCAGTGATCTTGTGTTCATGTGGCAGTCTGACCCAGTTCAAATGGATGAGATTGCTCTCCCACAGTTTGACATCAAGCAAGAGGATATAAAATATGGAAACTGCACAAAGTACTACCAAGGAACAGGTTAGTAATCTGTAATTGAATTAAAAGTTTATGTCCAATTTCTGTAAATTGAAATTTTATTATACTATGCAGGCAAAAACTAGTCTGTGCATGTATTACTTCTAGGCTAGGCTATAGTAACCCGTTATTATCAGGTCACTCTAAGAGCTTCTTGTAAAGCCTTCAGTTTGTTTAGAATGCTGCAGCAAGAGTTCTGACAGGGACTAGAAAGAGAGATGATATTTTCTTCTAATTCCATCGCTTACTCTCAGGCTACCTGTTAAATCTAGAATTTAAAATCCTTCTTAAATAAGGTCTTAAATAATCAAGTCCAATCTTATCTTAAATAAATAATAGTAGTATATTGTCACAGTAGGCCACTTCTCTCAGACTGCAGAATTACCCGAGTTTCTCAAAGCAGAATGGGAGGAAGAGCCTTCAGTTATCAGGCCCCTCTTCTGCAGAACCAGCTTCCCTCTCTACTTTCAACATTAGGCTTAAAATTTTCCTTTTTGACAACTCTGGATCAGGTGAGCCTGAATGGTAAATGGACTGGTTCTTATATAGCGCTTTTCTACTCATCTGAGCACTCAAAGCGCTTTACACAACTTGTGCATTCACCCATTCACACCCATTCGCACAAGCACATCTCTCTAAGTGCTTTTATAGCTAACATTCACACACATTCATACTCCGATGGATGCATTGGAGAGCAATTTGGGGTTAGTATCTTGCCCAAGGATATTTGGCATGCAGACTAGGGGAAGCCAGGAATCGAACCACCAACCTTCCGATCAGTAGATGACCTGCTCTACCACCTGAGCTACAGTCACCCCAAATGAATCCTCCCATAGTTACGCTGCAATAGGCTTAGGCTGCTTGGGGCTTCCCATGAGTCATTGATTGTTTCTTCTTCACTCACCTCATTTTCGTGTTCCATTATTATTTTTAATCATTAGCAGTGATTAAACTCTATCGCTCTCTTCTAGTGTGTCTTTTGTCACTTCTACTCTCCCCTACCCCCAACCAGTGACAGAAAATGGCAAATAGTTTCTTCCTGTTAAAGGCGAGTTTTTTGTTCGCGTTGTCACCAAGTGATTGCTCATAGGAGTTGTCTGATTGTCGGGATTGTCTAAAAAGATAATTTGCCATTATTAACTACAATGAAAATAAGGTAGTCTGTCTCAAAGTAATGCAGAAAATATTGAATATGAACAGCTTATCTTATGTATTTAAGATCTGTGTGTTTGAGTATTTAATCATTCTCTGTTTCCAGGATACTACACCTGTGTCGAGGTTATATTTACGTTGCGACGGCAGGTCGGTTTTTACATGATGGGAGTTTACGCTCCAACACTGTTGATTGTTGTTTTGTCCTGGTTGTCATTCTGGATCAACCCTGATGCCTCAGCTGCAAGGGTGCCACTAGGTGAGTACCACATTTTGCATTCTTTGTTTGAATCACTTTACATTTAAGTAAACTGTAACCAAATGTTTGCATTTCAGCGCTGATTGATTGTTTGTGTTTGCAGGTAACACAGCTGCTTCTTTATTCAAGACAGTTGGACACCTCAAAGAAAAAAAAACCATACAAATCACTTAATAATTGTTAATTTCCACTTAGGTCTTGCATTGACCATGCTGGTTCATTGTCAATACCTACTGGTGCAATTAATGGAACAATGAATTACGTTCTATTACTGAGCTTCCCTTTAAAATCTCAGCTTTGAAATAGGTTTCTTGAAAACAGCAGCTGAATTCATGAAAAACACTAAGTTTATGAAAAGCATTTTTTTTATGGTTTTACTTTTATGGTTTTACTTTTACTTTTACATAGTTTTACTTAACCAAAAGGCATAAGATTATAGTAGATTAAAGTTGATTCAGTTGAGAGGTCTCATGTCTTTCCAGTGAGAGTAGCTCCAAGGGTCAACCTTTTGCTGTGTTTTCATGAGAAACAAGGAGCATGGGAGGAAGCTGTACCATGTACTGAAAAGAAAGAAAAAGCAGATGTAGATTAAATGTCTATGTCTAACCTTAATGCACAAGGATAATTTCTAAACTTGTCTCACCTGTCTCCCCAGCTTTATCGGTTCTGATTGAATCCAGTCTCCCCTGGTCTCATGTTACTTTATATAAAATGGACCCCATTAAGTTCCATAAAGCTTGCCATCCAGATTTTAGAATAGAGAAATGGTATGGCATCTTTGTGTGTACATGAGGATATTCTTATTTGTTGTGGCTACGACTGTTACTGGAAGACAAACTGATAAATTTGTCATTTATCTGTGTAGAGCCATATATTTTGTTTCTTACATTTCACCTTCACAAAGCTACTGTAAAGCAATATTTATCAAACCTAGTTCAGTAATCAATTGCTATGAACATGTGGTTATTTCAGCATATATAGCATGTAATTCGGGCAAATATAAAGCAAATCTGACTATGCTGGCCTTTACAGAATTGTAATTGGATTAATAAGACATGACATCAACAAATTAAATAACAAGATGCATGTCTCAGAGGGGCTTTAACCAGGCCATTTTCTGAGAAACATCCTCTTCCTGATGTTAAATTTGTTTTCAAGTCCTATTGAGAGCATTATTATACGCATGCATGAGATTTTCATTATGAATCAGTACCTAATTTCAGTCAAGATTCTTCGTTGCTCTGTTCCCACAAAGACAGATTGAATATTGAATAATGAGAAAAAAGTTCTAGCTGTAACTGTAGACTGATTATTCACTTCTTAAAACTTTACCTCACTAAAACATAATTTAATACTACTGTTTCCCTCTGCTCAGATTGACATACTGATGCAGCCATACATATAATACTGTGCTTGATAAAGGAGCATAATGTTCAATTTACAGAACTCTTAAAGAAGGCATTCAGATGTAACTGAGTTGTAGCAAATACGATGCTATATGTATATTCAATATGGTGTATTATAATGATCACTACTTTTAAAATTGAATCTCCTCTTTTTGATGTATCCAAGCAGAATTAAATGATCACAAATCTCAATTACCTGGAAATGATTATTATAAAATGGTAAAATTAACATGTTAACGTCTGTGCTTTTCTAGGTATTTTGTCAGTGCTTTCGCTATCCAGTGAGAGCATGTCCTTGGCTTCAGAGCTACCAAAGGTTTCCTATGTAAAGGCTATTGATATTTGGCTCATTGCCTGTCTGCTCTTTGGTTTTTCATCCCTTGTGGAATATGCTGTAGTCCAGGTCAGTTCTTGCAAACAACCACTCACACTGTACTGTAAAATACATCTTGCTATATATAAAATATCTGTGTACACATAGCTTAGTTGGAAAACCTACTTGGGGAACAAGCCTTGGGACAAGATAACAATAACTGCATCAGCAATTCAACAAAATATTTGCATACTATTTTGCAGTGTAGAGGTTTCTGTCAGAGTTTAGGGTCCAGATGCAGATGTGCAGAGATGGAACAAAAAGCAAGCCTTTATTTTGGCTGCAATTTGCTGTTTTTGCATATTTCTCCATCTCTGAGTGAAGTCCCCTCACAGTCTTTTGAGATGCAGCACCAGGCTTATAGCCTGGTTTATAGCTTGGTGCTGCAGCAGACACACTGTCTATTAAACCGACCAGAATCTGTTTGTGTGTTTGCTGTTGGAGACTATCCCAGTTGCCATTGGTGAAGAGACAGGGTATACCTGGACAGATCGCCAGTCTCTAGGCTATAATAAAAATGAAATGTTTATTACTTAAATTCAAAAATAGTACCTAGGGCTAAATAAGTATACACTTCTGCCTACTCCTTTTCAAACAATTGCATGGAATGATTTTATGAAACGTTGGTGAATGTATATGTTTGAAATAAAAAAGAACTGACCTGAACTGAATTCATGTTTCCCATGGAAATAAGTTGACAGAACTTAAATGGAATCCTAGTCATGGTCAACAGTGGCTAACACAGAGCACTGCAGGCGAGCCGACATCAATTTTCTTACACTGACTACACTAAGCTTTACAGTAGCGCTTCTTCTTTGTTGCTGATTGAAAACACAGGCGCAAGCACACACACACACACACACACACACACACACACACACACACACACACACACACACACAAACACACAAACAAATGAACACATTCACTTTTTGTCTCTTCAGGAAATTAAGAGAAATTAAGCTCCTGCACCATTGTTTTCCTGATTGGGTGTTCATTTATTCTTCTTTTCAATATCCCACAGAAAATAAAGGACAATTAAGCTCAACTTCAAATTCTCATCAGATTCCTCTTCTTGGACATCTCATCGCAATCCACTGCACAAACATAAGGACATTTCTGTTCAAATTCAATATAACATTACATAAAAAAATGATCTGTGATTGTGGACATGAAATTGCCAGTTGACTCTTCCTCTGGGTTACCTTCTGTCTGCCAACAGGCTTATTTTAATAAATAAAAATGTACATAAACAATCATCTTCAATAGTTGACATGAAATTCAGTGGAAGAATGCTTATAAATCCCTCCCTCTTTGGGATTTGCTGACCATAACCCATCTATTAGACTGTCTTTTAATCAATTTTAACTTTGTTTTATCGTTCTTCTATTGAGTCTGTTTTATCTCTTTGTTTGGTGGCATGGTTTGGTCAGACCTCTGTCACAGAGAAAAACTCACTAAATCAGATTTAGCCTCTCTGTACTCTAAACAGGTACAGAGGGTGGCTTTATCAGTTCTTTATAATGGTTGCCATTCTCTACGGGGTGAATTTCAGTGTCTTCCCTCTGGACGGAAGTTTCTAGTTACAAGATGCAGGACAAAGCATTATAAAAACAGCTTTGTCCCTGCCGCTCTCACTAAACCTAATAAGAACTGTTTTTGGTTTGAGTCATCTTGTCTATTTACCAAATATGTGTCTGTCAGGATTAAATACGTGTGTGTGTTTTGTGAAGGGATGCCATATGCTATTTTTTTTTCTGTAAAACAAATTTACCTAAAGGTATAAATACAGTAACCTTGAACCTTGGAGGGGCTAAACTGCTGATCTTTAATAATAATAATAATAATAATAATAATAATAATAATAATAATAATACATTTTACTTGAATGTGCCTTTCAGAACATTACATACATTTTTAACACAATGTTATCACATTCCTTTGATGTGATGTGATCATATTGCATTGACTGTATTGAGCAAAATTGTCCTTTAATTTTTGTGGAATATTGCAGCCAATAGAGATTAAACTTGGCACAGATTTACAGTAGTTGGATGACAGTAAGTTTCAGGTCAACTTTCAAGGATAATTTTAAATTTATTTTCGAATGTGCCTATGTGCTGCGTCTCAGTCCAGCTCTGTCCAGCGATTGATAGGATTTCAGCCACTTCTATCTGCCAGTGGTACATGCAGGGCCCGATCCTTCCATCATAATTCTTCTCCCTGCCTCCTCTTCTTTCTCAGGTTTCTGATGCCTGAGGTATTCACTAAGTACATGATCAGTTGTGGCTGTCTTTCTGATGTATTCATGGTTCTTTATTGTTTTTTCCTGAATTTCTTTTTGCTTTTATTTTTTGTGGCACTCAGGCCTCTACAGCCGAAGGTTTTGTTGTCTTGATGTCAGTGGCATCACCTCCTTTGGCCAGCTGATTATCCCAACAGGGTATCTCACAACCGGCAGGGTGTAGGTGGTGATTACCTGGATCTTTTTCTCCCCATTCAGCTGACTCCTCAGCACCTACCTTCTCTCTGCAGGTATTTGGTGGTTGCGGTTTTCCTAGTGGCTTCTTCATGGTTTCCATTTGCCTGTGGGATTCCAAAGTACTTGTAGCCGTCCTCAATGTCTGCCTTCTGCTAGTGCAATCCCCACAGTTCTGACTACATTCCCTCTCTGCTTCTCCAAATGACATTTAGCTGTTGTTGCTTTATATCCTCGTGGTGTGGATGAGTGAATCGATGTGTCGCTCACCCCTGGCATACAACTTGATGTCATCCATTTAGAGGAAATGGCTAACAGTTGCTCCATTCCACTGTCAGTATCCATATTCAATCTTTTTAAAGGTATGGGTGATGGGTTTCATGCCTATGAAGAACAGCAGTTGGGACAGAGCATCTCCTTGGTACTTGATGGTGACTTGTTCAGTTGTCTTGAAGTTGGCCTATAGGTTATAGCATTGTTGTTCAAATTACAAGGACATGGATGTGAACAGCTGTCTGCCTCAGGATAACCCTGGTTTGGGCCGTACAGTTTTATACTACAACAATAACAAGTACTATTATGGGTATCTTCTTCCGGAAGCAACGTGGCAGTCCTGTTGTCTCCTAATGAGTCTTCACTCTGTCCCCACCTCCTATCTGCTCCTTTTTCCTGGAATCACAAAGACAGACACAAAAACACCTCCCTGCCTAGCGCTGATCATTTTAATATTACTGATTCTACATATCTAGTTCAGGACATTCTGTTCAGACTCCCTTCGGTCCAGAGAATATCCTTCAAACCATTATCAAGTGTGATGTGTAAGCATGTTGCAAAACCCTCTGCGCTAAGTCAACTCTT
This sequence comes from Neolamprologus multifasciatus, assembly GCF_963576455.1. NCBI lineage: Eukaryota > Metazoa > Chordata > Actinopteri > Cichliformes > Cichlidae > Neolamprologus > Neolamprologus multifasciatus. The sequence continues at coordinate 37,398,281 of NC_140444.1, read as the reverse complement.
CAATATTTCAGTCCAGACATGCCGCTGGATGAAGCTTTTGACCTTCAAACATGGAGCGCTAACTTGTTTATGAGCACACTGCATTGTGTATATAAAAACAATAAAAACAGCTTTGTTTAATCATTTTAAACCCTAACACTCTTTCTTTTTTGCCAATTCCTTTCTGGGGCCTGCTCATGTATTGAGCTACAGTGGGGCAAAAAAGTATTTAGTCAGCCACCGATTGTGCAAGTTCCCCCACTTAAAATGATGACAGAGGTCAGTAATTTGCACCAGAGGTACACTTCAACTGTGAGAGACAGAATGTGAAAAAAAAATCCATGAATTCACATGGTAGGATTTGTAAAGAATTTATTCGTAAATCAGGGTGGAAAATAAGTATTTGGTCACCTCAAACAAGGAAAATCCCTGGCTCTCACAGACCTGTAACGTCTTCTGTAAGAAGCTTTTCTGTCCCCCACTCGTTACCTGTATGAATGGCACCTGTTTGACCTCATCATCTGTATAAAAGACACCTGTCCACAGCCTCAACCAGTCAGACTCCAAACTCCGCCATGGCCAAGACCAAAGAGCTTTCGAAGGACACCAGGAAAAGAATTGTAGACCTGCACCAGACTGGGAAGAGTGAATCTACAATAGGCAAGCAGCTTGGTGTGAAAAAATCAACTGTGGGAGCAATCATCAGAAAATGGAAGACATACAAGACCACTGATAATCTCCCTCGATCTGGGGCTCCACGCAAGATCTCATCCCGTGGGGTCAAAATGATCATGAGAACGGTGAGCAAAGATCCCAGAACCACACGGGGGGACCTGGTGAATGACCTGCAGAGAGCTGGGACCAAAGTAACAAAGGTCACCATCAGTAACACACTACAACGGCAGGGAATCAAATCCCGCAGTGCCAGACGTGTTCCGCTGCTGAAGCCAGTGCATGTCCAGGCCCGTCTGAAGTTTGCCAGAGAGCACATGGATGATACAGCAGAGGATTGGGAGAATGTCATGTGGTCAGATGAAACCAAAGTAGAACTTTTTGGTATAAACTCAACTCGTCGTGTTTGGAGGAAGAAGAATACTGAGTTGCATCCCAAGAACACCATACCTACTGTGAAGCATGGGGGTGGAAACATCATGCTATGGGGCTGTTTTTCTGCCAAGGGGACAGGACGACTGATCCGTGTTAAGGACAGAATGAATGGGGCCAAGTATCGTGAGATTTTGAGCCAAAACCTCCTTCCATCAGTGAGAACTTTGAAGATGAAACGAGGCTGGGTCTTCCAACATGACAATGATCCAAAACACACCGCCCGGGCAACAAAGGAGTGGCTCCGTAAGAAGCATTTGAAAGTCCTGGAGTGGCCTAGCCAGTCTCCAGACCTCAACCCCATAGAAAATCTGTGGCGGGAGTTGAAAGTCCGTGTTGCTCGGCGACAGCCCCAAAACATCACTGCTCTTGAGAAGATCTGCATGGAGGAATGGGCCAAAATACCAGCTACTGTGTGTGCAAACCTGGTAAAGACCTATAGTAAACGTTTGACCTCTGTTATTGCCAACAAAGGTTATGTTACAAAGTATTGAGTTGTATTTTTGTTATTGACCAAATACTTATTTTCCACCCTGATTTACGAATAAATTCTTTACAAATCCTACCATGTGAATTCATGGATTTTTTTTTTTCACATTCTGTCTCTCACAGTTGAAGTGTACCTCTGGTGCAAATTACTGACCTCTGTCATCATTTTAAGTGGGGGAACTTGCACAATCGGTGGCTGACTAAATACTTTTTTGCCCCACTGTATGTGCCTGATCCTCTTAGCTGCTATGCGGCCTGACAGGAGCTTCCATGTTGTGCTTTGGCAGGTTATCATTCCCTTCTGGGGATCCTTGTGGATCAGGACTGTCTGGCCTTCTGTCCTATTCTGGGTGTTTTTTATCTATTAGCAGCTAGTTCATTTGTACTGGAAGCTGCTTATGGAGTGCAGTTAGCTTCTTTAGCCAATAGGTGTGAATATATGACACATGAAGTAGGGATGCACCGATACCGATACTGGAATCGGGTATCGGGGCCGATACTGCAAAATGTGTGTGTACTCATACTCGTAAAAGTTAACCGATACCATGAACCGATACCAACTTATTTCATTAATCAGAGGGTGGCTTGTCATTTCTGTTGTAGTTTTTTAGATTGGCCACTAGGGGGACATCCTGCACTAAACAGGCACAGGGTTAGGCGAGTGAGACTGGTGGCTCCAGATAAAAAAGAGAAACTGGAGGCTGCTGTAGCTAGGCTAAACAAAATGTCAGCAGTGTGGACCGGAACAGCCAACTTTAACTCAGGTTTTGGAAAAGCGAAGAAAAATGTCAAGAGAAAATCCACGGGCAGTTAAAATAAGGCTCTGACTCATTTTATCGCTCTGGATGACCAGCCAATGCCGGTCGTAGAAAACATAGGATTGCACCGTCTTCTCAGCATACTCGAGCTGCGATATGAAATATAATAAATAAACAGAAGTGTTTATTTATTATTCTGAAAGCTCGAGACAGTGCCAATAGTTCAGTGATATTTTGTTAAATTACAATGTGGAGACTCTGCAATAATTTAACAGAAGTGCTTATTTTTCACTTGAAATTTTTTTGTGGTCATTTTTATTAAGATTTTATTTTTTATCGACAGAGAATAAAATAAAACCTGTCTTCCAATTCATTGCATTTGTGTGTGTGTGTGGTAGAAGTATCGGTTTTTGTACTCTGTATCGGCAAGTACTCAGATCCAAGTATTGGTTTGAAAAAATTGGTATCGTTGCATCCCTAACGTGAAGGTCTGCCACCGTGACGGTTACTGGATCCTGTTCAAGGTGGTGCTGTGGTCCTAGCTTCCCTATCTACTGAGCATGGTTGTTATGTGCCCCACCCTTGATAATACTAATATTAATATTAATTATTATTAATAAATTGATTTGTATAGAACTTTTTAAAAGATAGGCTTGCAAAGTGCTTCACATTTTGAATAAAAGTCACACACTGCAGATAAGTATGCATGTTAAAACATACTGTCACACCTTCATTTCAGCCTACAGGCAATTATGGTCTATCCTTCAAGCTCCACCATTAACCACCGTTACCTTCACCCTCCACATCTTGTCGAGCTCTTCTCTGAGCCCTTGGTATTCTCAAGCTTCTCGTGTTCCCTCTTTCTGATGTTGCTGTCATTGATTCCGCTACATCGATCACTACAGCCGTCTTCTTCTGTTTGTCTACCACCACTATGTCCGGTTGGTTAGCCATCATCATTTTGTCCGTCTGTATCTGGAAGTCCCACAGGATCTTAGCTCGGTCATTCTCCACCACCCTAGGGGGCGTCTCCCAGTTTGACCTCGGGACTTCCAGGCCATATTCGGCACAGATGTTTCTGTATACTATGCCGGCCACTTGGTTATGGCATTCCATGTATGCCCTGCCTGCTAGCATCTTACACCCTGCTGTTATGTGCTGGATTGTCTCAGGGGCATCTTTACACAGCCTGCACCTGGGGTCTTGCCTGGTGTGATAGACCCCAGCCTCTATGGATCTTGTGCTCAAAGCTTGTTCCTGTGCTGCCATGATTAGTGCCTCTGTGCTGTCCTTCAGTCCAGCTTTGTCCAGCCACTGGTAGGATTTCTGGATATCAGCCACCTCTGCTATGCAGGGGCCTGTCCTTCCATGATGGTGCCTCCTCTTCCTCCCCATTCTTGGGTTTCTGCAGCCTGAGGTATTCACTGAGCACACGGTCGGTTGGGGCCATCTTCCGGATGTATTCGTGGATGTTTGTTGTCTCATCCTGGACCATGGTCCTGACACTCACCAGTCCCTGGCCTCCTTCCTTAAACTTAGCATACAGCCAAAAATATAAAAAAAATAAAAAATAATACATCAAAACTGAGATGGCAGATTTGCCTTTTTCTGTTGCAGCTGGAAGCAAAAGGTAAAAATCTAGAAAAAAATAGACCAAAAATATTTATCACGATATACATTTGAAAATTTGCGATAACAATATAACTGACGATATAATTGACACTAGACAAAATACTTTACATCTCCACAACTTTATTAGTGCAAAAAAAATAAAAAATCAATGTATTTTCACTTAAACAAGCAGCTGTTCCAGTTATATAAAAATTTAACAGTACAAATGCAAATTCCTTACTGACAGTTTAACCAAAAGGTATTTCCAGTGGAAATTGGTCGACATATCCTCAGCATAACCATTTATTATATCTACAAAACTTAAAAAGAGGTTATACACACACAATACGGTAATATTATGTTGAAGCACAGTACGTATCACTCCGCGAGGCTCCTGCCTATGATAGCTGTAATGCTCCGACAATCCATCAAGCGGTGCGGGTTCATAGCTTAGCAAAGTCGTACTAAAACATTTGACAGATTTTCGAGTGCCGTGTACATAAAATAATTTCGAGGTCAGTAAACACAACCAGAATTCATACATACATTCATACATTCATACATAAGGCACACGGGATTATAAGGGGCACCAGTTCCACACCACTGAAGTTGCAGCATTTTTACAAACCAATTCTGGTTCATCCGTTTCAACCAGGGCCGTCGCCGCCATGTTTTTTCCACCATGTGCGTATGAAAACAAAGGCACTGCGCATGTGCATTTTACCCATATTCTATCGCGATATTTTATTTTCTTATCGTTGCCCAACATTATACCGGTATTACCGTGAACGCTATGATATGGCCCAGCCCTACCTAGCAGGGTACCTGATCACGGGCAGGGCGTAGGTGTTGATAGCCCGGATCTTGTTCTTACCATTCAGCTGACTTCTCAGGACTTGCCTGACCCTCTGCAGGTATTTGGTGGTTGCAGCTTTTCTAGCGACCTCTTCATGGTTCCCATTTACCCGTGGGATCCCGAGGTACTTGTAGCTGTCCTCTATGTCTGCAATGTGGCATTCTGGTAGTTTGATCCCCTCAGTTCTGACTACCTTCTCTCTCCTTGTTATCATCTGACTGTATTTCTCCAGTCTAGTCTTGCAGTCTCGGCTGACTACTTGGTCTACCAGTATCTGGTGTTTTGCATCTCTGGTATTCTTGCCAATCCCTTTCTGTGCCCCACTCATGTATTGACCCATGTGGCTATTCATCTTAGCCGCTATGATGCCTGACAGGAGCTTCCACATGGTGCTGAGGCAGGTTATTGGTCCGTAGTTGGAGGGGACCTGGGGGTCCTTGAGGATCAGGACTGTCCGGTTAGCCATTCTGGGTGTCTCTCGTCAACTAGTAGCTGGTTCATTTGTGCTGCCAGGCACTCGTGGAGTGCAGTCAGCTTCTTTAGCCAGTAGGCGTGAACCATGTCAGTGCCTGGTGCTGTCCAGCTCTTCATACTGGAGACCCTTTCTTGGATGCCTGCCACGGTGATGGTTATGGACCCTGTTGAGGGAGTTTACTGTGGTCTGCCCTCAGATCCACTTGCCACTGAGCATTACCGTTATGGGTTGTGTCCTTCTTCCATATACTCTTCCAGTATTGTTCCCTGTCCAGCCTCGGTGGTGCTGTTCTCATAGGCTACGTTCACACTGCAGGTCTTAATGCTCAATTCCGATTTTTTGATCAAATCCGATTTTTTTGTCTGCTTGTTCACACTACAAATAAAATGTGACAGCAAACGTGCTCTAGTGTGAACGCTCAAAGCGGCCCGCATGTGCAAAAGAAGACGTCACACACAACGCGCTCTGTTTAGACCCAGAGCAACAGTATTGTTTGACTGATGGCCCTTAATATAAATACTTCAGACTTTACATTTTCCAATTTTTGCTTTAAGTTATTTTGTTATTTACTTAATAATGTAAATAACCTAATAATGATCCTTATTGCTGTTTTAGAGGAGCGGTGCTTCGAAGGATAGTTGCAGATTTCTGTCAGAATCTGCAGATTATACAGTACAAATAAAATGTTCACGTTGTCTTCCGAACAGTTTCATTGACATCTACACTGGATGGCCAGGAAGCGTCCACGATGTCTTCTCGGGCGCTTCTCCGGCGCTGATAATTGGCGTCTGTCTTGTGTCAGTGACGTAAAAGACGGATTTAATGCGACATGACCGTTCAAACAGCAGTCGCTTTCTAAAACATCGGATATGTATCCGATTCAGTACCACATACAAAAGTGACCCAGATCGGATTTGTAAAATATCGGATTTGTGCCGTTCACACTGTCACACCATGATCAGATATGGGTCGCATAGGGTCAAAAAAATTGGATTTGATGCGCTTTCGCCTGCAGTGTGAACGTAGCCATATTGTTCCCCTGCCACTG